>NC_088250.1:6487500-6806250 GCF_036013445.1 Caloenas nicobarica | reverse complement strand
AAGATTCAAAAAGGTCACTTGATAATGTATTATCATGACCAAACTTGGCAGGAGATTAAAAAAAGCTTCCAATTTAACTTATTGACTGAAGGTGTGCACATGGGGCAGGCTACGGGAGGTGCTACCTAGGAGGACGAGTCACAACGTCCCAAAACTCCGTCAAAATAATGGCTGTGACTTGCTCCAAAATATCTTCCTCAAATAGCTGCAGTCTCTGGGCAAAAAGACCCCAGCGCCTATTAAGGAACAGCTGGCAAAGGCCCTACTGTGCAGACTGAGTAATTTTCCAGGAGCCTTGAAACTCAATTAATATTTAATAGCAAGTATGTCACTCCATCGCGAGCTACAGGTTCTCTTTATAATGAAGAGATCAGTCTTGTTGACTGCTGGGGTAAACAGACTTCCACTTTGGAGGAAAGTGCTGCTTTCCTGTAACAGGAATAAAACATCAAGACAAATGACAGTTATTTGACTAGATGTTATTTTAAATTGTATACATTCTTGGAAGGCTTTTTAATGGCAGGCTGAAGAGTAAAAGCTCTTTTTGCTCAGTATAACGGAATACAAATACGTGCACAGGGAAGAACAGAAAATAATGCTCCCAGATTTAACGCTGTTCCATGAAGGTGATATTCCATCTGCCTGTCGCCAGAAATTCATGTCCCGTGTTTTGGCAAGTGTGTGTCTTCCTGAATTTATGTGGGGTGGTCGCCAGAAGTGCACTGGATCTGGTTTGAGGACAGAAAACCACTTCAACCAGGAACTGTTAAAAAAGGTGCCAGATGGGGAGGATGGACCCACAGCATGGGGGAGGCAGGGGGTGGAACAGGACAGTTTTTAAGAAAAATGAAGCCTATACCTCCAGCAGGTCAGAGAATTATATTTGTTCTCCTGGAAAGAATACCAGAATTAAAGTGTGGTCTCATACTGGTCTCTATTCACTACTGCATTACTTAAAGTCCTCCTCTACACAGAGATCTGCCTTCCTTTCACCTTGCTCTTTTGTTGCTTCCATAGTTAATTTTAATACCTTCCTTTTCCCGTTCTCTGCAGCTCTGGGAGGCAAGTGCATCATTCCAGGCTTACAGCAAGTCTCCAAAATGCCAGTGACATACAATCGCCCCCTTGGGGTAGTTTGCCCATTAGCTGCTCGGAGGGGTGCGATGTTCAACCCACACTGTTGCAGTGCTCCCGTAGTGACGCCACATGGAGACACCGCAACCCGGGTGTGCATGACTGCGAATCAGCTAACGTGTGTTTAGCTTCATGCACCTCTTCTGATGATGCTGATACAAGGAAGAAAATAAGGGTAAAACCAAACGATTCCTTGCAGATACCTCTCTGCGATCTCCAGGTGTCATACACTTCTGTGAGCAGGGCCGTAAGACCAGCAGGACATAGACAAGTGGCTTCATTACCTGCTCCATTTGGAGACTCAAATGAGATCAGATTTTTTGAGCATGCTGGAATATGCTTATATAACCCAGCACAGTGGTTTATATTTACTGTTACAGTGGTTTATATTTACTATTCCTGCTACTCAAGGAGGATATTCCAGCAACGCATCAATTCAACTCCACAGCTCTGCTTACCTTCATTCACACTGACAGCGAGTGATGACTAACACATATTTAGGAGAAGGTTGTATTTTTATTCATAACACAAAACATGCTGCTTCTGGGGAGAAACCAGAACCCAGTAAGAAAAGCACAAACAGTCGGTTCAATTTCCAGTTGGTTGGAACACGAGTATTTGATATCTTGGGTGAAAACCAATAAAATCTGAAGCTTATCAAAACAAGCCCACGTCGCTTTGCTAGGTACACCTGGGAGTGAGCTATGGAGCAAGTCGTGAGCAGAGCTCTTGCAAGGGAGGGACTGCACAGCCAACTTGCTCAAAAGTCAAGTACCATAGTCTGCAGCACAGTAACGATGTCTCAAGCCGTGGGGCAGCTGCGCTTCCAAATTTCAACTTGTTAAAAAGTCTTTCTGGGTTCTCCTCCCTACCTAGGTGGGTTTACTCATAGAAATACTCACCCCAAAGAGGCAGAAAGATTTTTAGCCAAAACCAGAAGAGCTTATTAATATCGGCAGACACTTTACATTCATCCATCAATCTGTGCTGAGTAGTATGTCAATCTCCTAATGTCCCAGGCACACTCCTTACGCCCAGTTCTTACTTGATTCAGCTTTATTTTTATTATGGTACTCAGAAAGTAACCGCAACTCCATGTAAATCTTGTATTTCTAAACTTAGCAAGAGAGAAACTCAAGATCGAGGAGGACTGCACGAGTAAAAAGAAACCCAGTTTAGGTGGAAAATTTATTTGAAAGAGGAAAACTTCAATATTACCTGAAAGCAGTTAAATATTCTGTGTCTCCCATCGGTGGATCAAGGCCACCAGTAAAGGCCATGTTAACATTGAAACCAACTCCTGCTCCTGTGCCAACCTGCAAAAGGGAGATTGTACTTTCAATTACACAAATGGAAACAATGAACTCTGGCAAGACATCTCTGCCGTCTTGCCATTCTTCCAGTTGAACATGGGTTTTGCTACAATACCTTGCTGGTAGCTAGGTTAATTATTTTCTCCAGACTGACCCAGTCCCCAGGGCAAGAACGAAAATAAAGCTCCTCCATGCTCTGATTGTTACGGGAGCAGCGGACCGGTGGTGTTTGACTGCTGCTCACCCAAAAAACACCTCATCATCAAGGGGATCCTCTTCCTCTTTTGTAGGAGAGTGCATTACCCGCAATATCTTTCTTAATTTAATTTGGTTTTAGCTTTTTTCAGAAGCATATGTGGTACTTCATTACAGCTGCAACTGGGGGAAAAAACCCGGTTTTAATCAGAGCGAGCTCCCCCTCTGCTGGGGAAAAGTATGATTCACAGAGAAGAGATTTTAGCTGCTTGAGGGACACGTGGGTGGTAAATGTAAGTACATGTACTGCAAATGTCCACACTTGCACTGACTGCAAATAGCTGAAAAAGGGCAAAAATGAAAAATAAACCAGGGATTTCCAAGAAGAAAAAACAATATCGCAGACTGATGTGTTATACTATACACAGCCAGATAATTCAGGCTAGATAAAGCTGCAGGGCTTTTATTTCACATTTTTTCTTGTATCGGTGCAAATACTGCTGGCAGAAAAACAGGGGGGGGTCATTCATCCACAGTGGGTTATTTATCCATCTGTGGCTTTAACTGAATTTGTTTGTATTCTTTGTTTTATTTGGTCTGGAATGACATATCCAAAAGTTACTATAAATGGTAAATATGGAGTGGATGGTATAGTCTGGTGCTTCCTTAAAATATCAGATACTTTGTAAGCCAGACTAACAGATTATTAAAAGGTCAGAAAAAAAGTACATCTGTGACCTTCGTGTATCCTGAAGCAGAAACTAAGCCTGATGGAAACGGCTGCTGTTTATTCACTACAATAGTAATGCACGAACAGGGCAAAGCAGCAGTATCGCATTATGTTTCTGTAGAAATCGAAATGGCAACCTCAATGTTTGATGAAGGGAAAATGTAAAAATGACAGAGTAAGAACTCCAGGAGTTTTCAGATGTAATCTGGAGTGCCTCAGAGTTCACAAAACTAAGTATTCCATATAATTTCCCTTTGATAAATCACATATGAGGGATGATGACTGAATATTCATTAGGCACAACCCATTTTAAATTCAAATTTAAGTCAAAGCTACAGCTCAAATGGACCTTACAGGACAGCGAAGGTTTTATCGATTGTATAATACAAACAGTGATCGTTTGTAACCTGCATTTTAATTGCCCAGCCCACCAGCCAGGCAGAGCTCACCCACATGCCCGTGGAGGAGCAGGGAACGTGTCGGTACCCTAAGGAAGGATGTGACGGAGCATCCACCCAGGGTTTAGAGTGACAGGGTTCCCACCTCCATGGGCCTCACCCTTCTGCTGCTGCTTCTGACGACACCACCACGAACCGGTGGATTTGGTCCAGCAGCATCAGCAGCTGGTGCTCAACTCCCACTGCCCGGGCTGCGCGATGCGAACACGGCAGTGACGGGGAGCGATGCCTCGGCAGGGCCAGGAGAAAGGGGGATGGACAGACGGACTCCGAGGCTGTGACCGGAAACCCAAGCACCAGTGACACGGCCATGGGCAACCTGTTTCTCCTGCATCTAAGAAACAACCTATGCCTATAAGGGGGGAATTCTCAGAAGTACATAGAGTGCTGGGACACCTGGCAAAAGGCTCCTCTGGAACAGGTTCTCCTTGATTGCATTGGCTCATTTTCTGCTCGTTAGCCAAGGTGTGTGTTTTCCTGCCAGCTCGCAGGGCAGGACACAATGCCCATGGCTGTTAGGACTTGGATGAGAAGGCACCAAATGCAAAACCCCGGGCGATGCGTTCCCAAAAGGGCACTAACAAGCACGAGCGTAGGAGCGGTGGCAGGAGCTTCTCTCCAAGCCTTGCCTTGCAGAGGTTCCCCGAGATTTTAGGGACACCTGAATCACAGCCCTGAGCAGGTCCTATCAGACACGGGTGGATGCCATGCTGATCCACGCTCTTACCTCATCAGGAGCACCACTGCCTGGAAAGAAGTTCCCATCATCATAGCGATGTAGTGAAATATAAAGAACATTAGGATCGTTGTAGAAAGCTTGCTGAGTACCATTCCCATGGTGAACATCCTTTGGGGAAAGAGATTGCATTATATGAGGGAGGTTAGTACCATAATAAAAATGCAGAATAAAGCCATCAACTTGGGATTTGGAAGGGGTTTCTTTGCTCCGGTGCTTTATTTTCTGCAGTTCTCTGACCTAGCTGAAGCAGTTTATCGTAAATGAGAGTACCCTGCTTTGCACAACTGGCTTCAGGTTACACTCCTTTAACAAACAGGATAAAGTGGGTAAACACAGTCCCAAACATAAATCAAAGCTGAGGATGGAATCAGTTTGCTTGGATGGAGAGAAACGGATTTATATCCAATCTTGGGGGATGGAGAGACTGTGTTAGTTACCCCAAATCTGCATCTTTAATTGGTCTATGGGGTGACCACTGATATAAGTGCCCAGCAAAGTTGTGCTGGACTCAACAAGGTTAAAGGACAGAAACCCATTAAGTGAATCCCCTACTGTATTGCTATTTGGTGCAGAAATGCAGTCTGTGGCAGTACAAGTATTCAAAATGCCCCTTCCTGACATAAAAACAGCTGGTGGGAAGTGAGGAAAAGGTTCTCCATCCAGTAGGTCAGAAAGACAAATTTATCCATTTTAACTTGTGGGTCTAGCCCATGGGAGATTTGTGGCAATATAATCAAAACTCTTGGCTGATACCCAGCAACACAAATGACTTCACAGCCACATAAATACATTCTTAAAATCTAGGGGAAAAAAAAAAAAAAAAAAAAAAAAAAAAATCAATCAGGCACATTTTCAAATCTATATATCACCCATAGCAAAACCCCAAACAAGCTCTTTCCCAACTCCGCTGTGTTGTCTGCAGAATATTTCACTGTCCTGTTCCAATTTAGAGATCATTTTTGACGGCGTGCCCACTCGCACAGAGGCTGCGCTCGCCCAGAGGCAGGACTTAGAGACCATCCAGACTGACGGCCAAGCCGTGCCAGACAGCCTGTCCCTCAGTAGCCACTCCTCGCATCTTGAAAAGAAAGCTGGGATGGACCGTAACAGTTAAGGTCAAAAAATTCAGAAAAAAAAAAAGAAACCAAAACCAAAAGAGCACGGCTTGCAGCTATCCATCCTTGAGACTGTGTTCTGTGCTTGTTTTAGAAAGCAAATACTCATTAATTACAATTTTGTTCTGAAAACTATGGACCCTTTAAGAAATATTTCTTTCATTAAAACACTTTAATAAAAAAACCAAACCAACTTTAAAAACCCCCCAATTTTGGCTTGAAGACCGCAGGCAACATTTTTTGCACTGACTTACAAAATTAGTGCTGCTCTTAGAAGAAAAAAAAAAAAAAAATCCAGAAAAAGTTCCACCTGCTTGCCTGAAGGGTAAGAACCAGCATTTACTCACCCAGTCCACTATTAGGATTTTGCTAACATTCAGTCTTTGCTGGAGCAGCTTGGCTGCGATTGCCACAGAGTTAAAATAGCAGAAACCCCTGGAGATGATGGGAGGGGGGAGAAGAGAAGAAAAGGTGTTAATTATAGAGTTCCTTGGTCCCAATGCGTCTATCATCTAGCTATTACACAGCAGGAAGAAATTTCTTCTGCTTTCACTCTTCTTTGCTCCCTGGAAGATGCACGTGTGTTTAGTAGAGACACAAAATAGCCACGCAGCAGCAGGTGTCTCACGATCTCTCTGGAAATGGGGAACGTTTCACCCTCGCCCAAACGTGCCGCAACGAGATACCGCTCGGTGCCAGCTGCCCGCGGCCCCTCCAGCGCTGACGGGGACAACAGGGGACGAGGGGAGGACGCGGTGAGGAGGAACAGAGGAGAAAGGCCCCGGGGCTGGAGCATTCCGGTACATCGGCTGGGAGGGAGCGGACGTCTCAGAGAGGCCTCAAAACGCCGGGTCAAGGGGAACTCGCCAGCAAGCGCTCACCTCCCACCAGCGAGCGCTGAAGCACCCAAGACACAGAACTCCAGTACACGTTACGCCAGATGTACAAAGCCAACATGATTTATGCACAGCACCCTGATTTCAAAACAGCTCGGTGGCAAAGTCCCTGTTATATTAAACATGTGCAAGATGCCCGATTTCAGCTTTTGCTTTGCAAAGGCTTCCCGCTCCGACACTCTCCTAATTTAGTGTTGTTACCCCAGGACACAGTTATGTTTGCTATTGCTACTATTAGTTGCATGTCCTTGCTTTCCTCACATTGCATGAGCCATCAACATTTAATTTAAAACAATTCACAAAAGTAAAGCAAATAAAAACATCAGTGAGTGCCTTTTTTTTTTTTTTTTGTAACGCTGAATCTTGCTAGAAAATACCAACCCAAAACCACTAAGCAGGATCTTCCAGAGAATTACTGGGATCTTTGAATATAATATTGTCTTGCCTTATCAGTAAGCAAGACATTCTGAAATAATAACCTAACAAACTACCTTTCTAGTTTCCAGCTGCAGATCACACAACAGTCAAAGACCAAGGCAAGTTGATAAAGCACATATGCATACTTACATGGGTGTGCTCTCTTCTGCGTGGTGACCTGGAGGCCGAACAACAGCAAATCCATTCTACACGCAAAAAATAAGAAAACGGAGAAGTGAGACAGAAAGGAAGGTTTATCGCATCAAGACGGATGCAGAAGTAGCAGCCAGAAGTGTTAATTCTGCTTTGGAACTACGCAGTTGTTCTCGATGGTTTTCTCGCAAGACCATAGCAGTGGACGATGCTCTCCCTCGTTTTGGAGGGGGGGGAAAAAGTCCACATGAATTTTATGGAAACTGGTTGGTACAGCATTTCCTTCCATTCAGGGAAAAAAAAAAAAAAAAAAAAATTCTGCGAGGTCACCGAAACAGCAAACAGGCTGGCCCAGCTGAACGCAACAGCAAGACCCTCAGATAACACTGGAATAGTGATTTCAGTTGCTGCTCTGGTTTCTTTCTTCCTTTTAATCAGTGCATAAGAACATTCACCAGAAGTCTGTTGTTCACTTGCTGATATCCTCAAAGATTTTTATGACTAAAGCCAGATGGTGCCATTAAAACGAAGCTAACTGGACCTCCTGCATAACACTGCCCCGAGACGAGCCCTGTACAGACCCTATATCAAAGTCAAGTGTTATTTTCATACCAACCTTCAGTTCTCCTGTGGCCACTTTGAAAACGAGCTCAATGACACAGCCCACGGCCAGCCGAGCAGCACCAGATGAGTGAACTTCATTCCAAATTGTGTCACTGTCAACCTAACGGAGACACACAGGAGCCACATTTAGGAGCAATGAGGACAACCAGGAAACAGAGAGCCACGTTTTGTAAATAAGCTCTTCATATGTATTAAATGCATAAATGTATATTTACGCATTACATTTAAATGCATTAATTCTAAATGCATTAAATTGTAGAACTGATCTTTGCAGTATAGAGGCTGGGACTGCTCGGACCCCGCTGATGACTTTAACATCATCGCTATCAAGCGTCCATCCAACCAAACGATGCTCAGGAGATGTCCAACTGCAATGGCTCTGCAACGCTAAAGGGTCAAGTGCCATAACAGAGGAGCAAATTCAGCACCTCAAGCACTGTAAATTTGCAAGTGTCTCCTACCAACTCTCCTACCAACACCACGGTATCAGTATTGCTCTTTCAATTGCTGAAGGGAACTGATCCCAGATGAAATCAAAAAAAGGTTTATGAAATCATTTAATGATTCCATAAAAGAAAACAAACAAACAAACCACCAACAAAAACCCCCCAAAACAAACACAAAACCCAACACAATAAAGAAGATGTTTAATAGTGGATGTTTAAAAGATGCCTGCCCAGGACTGTCAGGGTAAGGTTATGCTGACAGCAGCTTCCCTGGGGAACTGCAAGATCAACCCTGTCTCATCAAAGCTAACAACACACCTTCAACATCTAGCTGCTAACTACAGACATTTCCTTCAGTGCTAAATATTTGACAGGACCAGCATCCCCTATATTTTCCCCCTGAAATTTTACAAAAAGACCAAAAAGCAAGGCAGACATCCCCACGTCATTATTATACAAGACCTAATCACGTCCTAATTTAAACAAAAAGTGAGAAGCGCTGGCTTTTACCACATTCTCCCCAACAACCATATGGAGACAGGATTAGCTTGCAGACACGTGATGAAATGCCTGTTCATTTTTTTTTTACTGCCATTCGGCTGGCGACTCTGCAGAGAGCAGAGGGGGAAGGACGGCTCCCGGGCGGCTGTGTCCAGCCTGAAGCTCTGGATCTCCTCCGCTTCACCCCCGGCTGTCTTGCAGGCAGCGACGAAAGCCAAGCACGTTTGCTTCTTGCCAGTCACAACCTTTGCAGAAGCCAGACTGCTGGGACTTGTCTCACGTCGGGACAGCTCAGCTGCCCGGGAACATCGTAGGATAAATGTAACATTTCTCCATGTGAAGGATCACCGGCTATTTTTCACATTTTACTCTGTGTGGAGCTTATTTATGGAAACAATGGCAGAGGAGAAGGAAAGAAAGGGATTATTTGTTTGGTCTGGCATCCAGTCTGCTCGCTGAAATGTGGGGAGATGCAAGTCGCCCCACGTGAGATTGATCCAGCTCCTTCGTGGCTGTGCAAAAGCCAGTGGAAACCATCCCAGGCCTGTTATCAGGGATGACTTCTGGCAGCATCTCCCCGGAGGATGCTTTTGAAGTCACAGTAAGTCAAGAAAGCATGTGGAGAATACCAAAAAGACATCTCTGTGCAGTAATGTTGCCAATACATGAACCGTCTCAGACTCTGCAGAAGGCCACTGCATCGGTGGAAATGCCCTACAGTGATTATTTGTGGTATGAGAGCTCCCCCAGACCCCCACAGGTTTGGGCTGTAACATGGGAACAGAAGCATGATGGGGTCTGAGTGATGCATGGTACCTCTAGGTGCCACGGATCAGTACTGCAAACGTACAAGAGATGGGACCGATCTGATCACGTCCTTCCAAAAGCCCTTAGCGAGGCGGGAAGAAGACCAAGCTGCTTCTCCTACCCACCGACCAGCGCGTCAGTGCTCTGTGAGGGCACGTCTTTGAGCTCCTCATCAGCAGCCCTATAAAAATGTTATGGGATGGTCAAGCTGCTTTGCAATCACTGCTACATTCCCTCAGGGCATCCAGCAGTCTTCATGCTCAGATCCTCTCCCCCCAGTACCCGTGGGTGTGAGACACTCATGGTTTAAGCAACAGAAAACATTTACTTGCCTTCTTCTAAGAGCTGACCACCCCAGCGCCCTCGGTCTCGTTGCTCAAGTCAGACACAGCTGCACGCTGCACTCTGGGCTGAGCATATCTAACCCATCTTTGAGCATATCTAAGCAGGGAACACCAGAGGAATGGAAATTAAAAAATAATTCGCATGTCCTAAGCACGGCTTTACCTAAGGGACCATCAGACCTTTAGACCTCCTCAAACGACTGTTCGTGCCAGCCTTCCCCATAACGCACGCAGAAGTCACCAGTGCCCGAGCCAAGCACCGCCGTGTTCAGGCCCTTGGATGCCTCCAGAAACTGGGCTCACGTTGGCAGCATTTCAAGAAGAATGAGGAGGGCAAGACAGAGTGGTTTTAAAGAGTTATTATTTCTGCAGAAAGAAATTAAGTACTTAGTAAAGGTTACGCCGCCCGTGATTTGGAAGCCAATCTCAAGGACGCTGCGATGCCCCCACACTCGGCACCCCAGCGGGAGGACGACTGGATCCAGAGATGTCCGCTGCCTCATCCCACGTGCAAACATCTCCAAGATAAGGATTTAACACCCAGCCACCTTCCCTGGAACGGATGTCTGGAGGCCACCGGGCCCTACTCCAAGGCAGCACTTCATCATCTGTGTGACTGTAAGTGTTTGAACAGCCCCACTGAAGCCATCAGTGCTCTGCAGCAGGGGGGCGCAGGCTCTGCCATGGTGGAAAATGTTACTAATGTGGCCCTGAGCTGGACTGCTCTCCAGCTCTGAAGCTGCTGCTGTTTGGTGCACGGGCTGCTGTTGACCCTTCCATCATTCCTGAATTCTGAACTTCATTACATGGAGACGCTATTTGGCTTTCCCTGCCTGTGAGCTCTTTGATGTAGCTGCCATCACAGGAGTTGCTGCTGGGACAGTACATCAAGCCTCACCATCTGGAAGGACTTACGGAGAGAGGAAGCATATTTCTTGCCTTTTGTTGATCCAGCAGCGTATATTTCTCTTTTTTCTCTCGAACTGGAGGATACAACTGTGTCAAAGATACTGAGCCTTCCACATCTGCTGCTGTTGGATGAGGAGTGGTTGTCCTGTTCAGCGCACGTGTCTGCTTGAGAATAATATTAATGCTGTGCTCATTCCAATAAAGAAGCTGCCGTTTCTGCTAGGTGAGCCTATAAGAGAGGGCTCCTTTAGAGGTGGGGAGAGGGACTTCAGCGCCTGGGACCTGCTGCAGGCTCTTAACCTTCACAGCATGTACTGTTATTAGAAAATGACGAGGGAATGCAGAAGAAGAAGGCTCATCAGCTCAACACAGGCTCTCGTCTATGAGTGATGTCTAAGATGTTTCAGAGTGAAAGCTGAAAGAGTTTTTCCTTCCTTATAAGCTTGAAGTTTTTACTAATACACATGATGAGGTTCCTACTCATACTGTATCCTATGCTACATAGTAACGTGCAGCTATTTAAAAATGAAATGAGGAAGGTCTACTAAAAGGTTTCATTATTTTAATCTTTTCTTTAGTGGAAGAGCTATGCAGAAAAGAAATTAAACACAGGGATGGGCAGAGTTGCAAAGTTGCACAGCAGCTCCAGACTCTGCAAAGCTCTCCCCTCATCGTGCCTGGGTGACAGCAGTACACATCGTCTGTGCTGCCAGCGAGTTGTCTTTACCTAACCATGTCTCCCACTGCTCTAAAGCACTGATTAAATAACCGTGCTCACATTCTGTTCTGCTGGGACTTGCTAATTAGCTCATTCTCATTTACATTCCACCAATGTCCTTTTCGCTGTCTCTGCTCCACGATAACGTACTTCGCTTGCACAGGTAAAGATTTTTATACGCTCTAATCAAGACCTTACAGCTGAAAATGGAATATCAAATTCTAGAAGGGGTCATAAACATTAAGAACATTTTTAAAATCCCTAGATCTTTAGATATTTTTAGAACGTGCACAGAAAAAGAAAATACTACACACAAAAGAAAACAAAGTTATTAGCTATCATAAGATCAAGTCTTTGACTGTTTTGAAGAATTCGGATGCAAGTATGCTGGAACTATTTTGCAGGTTTTCAAAGCTCAAACTCCTGTCTCCAAAATCTTCTTCTAATTATCCTGGATTATGTAGTGTTCTGGAGCATGTAAGTCATGTATTAAGAAGAGTGTGCACTGCCGAGAAGTGAAGGTAACGTCCTCAGTAAAAAGATCTCATGCTGTACTCACGGATGCTGCTGAAGTTCAGCAGGAATAAATTACTGTTGTTTAAATCAGAGCTCACATCTGTTGAGATAAGTGCTTCTGCGCTTTCATCCTTTTCCGTGACAATCAGACATCTTCACTCTTTAACTTTGTCTTGCTTGCCGGTAAGAGCAGCTCATGGCTGCCCAAGCTCCAGAATTCACCCTTCTCCTTTATGTTTAACAGCACGTCATGGACTTCTCCCCCATAAATTGCTCCACATCGCTTTTCAGACCCATCTGTTCTTTTAATCTACATAACATCCCTTACGGAAGAGAATTGCATTCAATTGTTTGCAGAAAAACGACTCGGTTTCAAGCTTTCCAGCCCATAATTTCATCTGACACGCTCAGCTCCTGAATTATAAGGAACAGCAATCATGCAGCTTTCACCTGCTCTGGGCCAGACCTCTCCTGCCCACAGGCATTATTTTGCATCAAACACTGAATTTCATGTGCTACTTTACTATTTAGTTTCTTGTCAACCTGACACCATCTGTACTTCTTTCCATGCAGCTTTTGCTTTGATGGCCCCAAATAAATTTAACACCATCAGCGAAGGGCGCTCACTTATGACACATCCCCTCCGTTGCAACATTTCAATGAATACACAGATTTCTGGGGAATTATAATTCTGACCGCTGCTTCCTACCTTCTAACTAGCAATAAATCCAAAAGAGGACCAGTCCCACCTTATTCTACCAGTTTTTAAAAACTTCTTTCCTTTTTTCTCCATGACATCATGTTTGCCCCCTGGAAAGGGCATAGTCAAGATGATATCCTACAGGTGCTCTGATCGCCACATGCACCTGATGCTCCTTCATCATCAGGAAAAAATTCACCAGGATGAAGTGACCAGAGCCCACGCAAACTTCTTACAGCACCAGGGCTGCCTCTCCACAGCCTTCTCAACTTGTAAGAAAAAGATAAAAGAGAGACTAATTACTGCTCAGCGATGAGTAATGTTCTGCCAACCTGGCAACCTCGAACAAGGGAGAGTCTAAATAAAACTTCATCACTCAATACAGCTCTGTGGCCACCTCGCAGCCTGCAAAGCAACAGCAGAACAACACCCCTTAAGCTCTCTTGGTAGAACACTATGAAATAATTCCATTATACCATAACAAGGACTCAGTCTCCCAGCAATATTCACATGCTGAAACTCAGAATTACATTACACCGCCTCTCACGCTAAAATTCTTCAGAACTGATGTTTTACCCCAGTGTCTGATTTTCTTAAATAACTTTTTTTCTGATTTCCTCAGGAAAAAAAAAAATTACGTGCATCTCAAAAATGTCTTGTCATCCTCTTTGGTGCAGAAAATAATTCGGTTTTCATCTGCTACTGAAAGGCGCGCTTGGTGGCCCCGGCTAAGATCCCACCACACGGCTTCTGCCAACAGCTTCCTGTAGCAAATTGAATCAAGAGCAAGTCACCTCTCAGAAGTGACACGCTAACAAAGACTACAGTTTTCCTTTTATTTCTTCAATAAACACACCACGCTACTAAAAGCAGCTTTCTTGACAAAACTCACACTCTGAACGACAGCAGAAAGCAGGGTTGGAAGGAGCTCGTGAGATCACCGTACGTCTCTCCCACCCCAAAGGAGATGCTCTTAAACCCGTCCAGAGCACGTATGAGTGCAAAGCGACTAATACGCTATAATCATTCTGTACCATGGGCTCTTTTTCCCTACAAATAAACGGCTGGGGTGTATATACTAATTAGAAATGCATCCCCAAAGCAGTCAAGACCGTGTTTTCCTGCATAAGCCACAAAAGCAGCCGATGTATACAAATAGTCAGCGTTGTATCCTGAGGTAACTTGGAAAGGAAAACCAAGCAAAACAACAAAAATAAATTTTTATGAAAAATCTGATTTTCACGTAGTTGATTACTAGTAAATTACTGGTTTTAAAAAGCTTTTCCTAGAAAATATAAGAATATCTGTTGGGATTGCTGAAACACTGTATGAGAGTCAGCAAATATTTTATTTAATATTTAAGGGTCTGTGGAGACATCCTACCAGTAAGTTAACTGCAAACGCTGTCTTTATTACGAGCGTATCAATAATGGTATACCAGCACTGTGTTGCTTCCTGCCTTGATTCAGGATTTAATGCAAGACTTCTGGGACCACGCTATGCTCCGGCACTGTCTCTACTTGTTACCATTCAGTCTTCATTTGCAAATGATAATTTTTGCTTTGAATGGCATGCCTGACTGCAGGGCAGAGTAAATCCAAACCTTTTAAACTCCAGCCAAAAATTTGCCATGAATTAGGAGACTGCAGCATATTTGCAATACAAAACAAAATATCTCTACAAGTGCTCAGCAGTGGCGGTATGAATAAACGCCGATTATTCTTTTTTTTCTTTTTCTCTTTCTCCTTTTTTTTTCTTCTTTACGGGATAATTTTCAAAGCAGCGATTTTGCAAAGACTCAGGAAGAAAACAATTTTGTTTCATTTCCATAACAGAATCCAGACCTCTAAATTCAACCTCACGAGCTACAATTATGCATAAGAACTACCACTGTGAATTTTCAAACACAATGCCTTTTATTGTCTCTTCTCATTTTTTTCCCTTCCTGTTCTCTGAGATTTTCAGTACTGTCACCCTCCACAGAAACTTCAGAACAGAAAGTCCGACTTGAAAGGAAAACTTTCAAATTTTCAGGCTTCAAAGGAAAAGAACAGTGCAAACTTTCAACATAAGGTATTCGAATGGTATTTGTGTTTTCTTTTTCAGCCTTATGGGAACAAACAACAACAACAAAGAGTCTTTTTATTATAGGGAATCTTGACAGATGAAAACTAATGTTCAGTGTTTCCATGACAGATGGCGGGTTATTTTAGTCACCTCCTTCAGAATTTACACAATTGTCCCAGAGCTCAAAAAATGAAAGATGTCAAATACCGAAGACTGCAATTTCCTTGCGCTGCGTAACCTGGGAAACTTCTCATTCGAGGACAACTATGTAGCCCAGACACAAATACGGCAAAATACTATTTACAGGAACTTCCCAAATATTGTCCCTTCACTATCACTATTTTATTAATATGTTTTCCACCTGCAACAAGAGGCAGGCAGCTATGAAGTACAAATACTGAAGATGAAACACCTACACAGCACGAGCAGCATGAAAAGCACATCTTGCTTTCTACGTAGAAAGCACTTTTGGATTCAAGGGTTGCTTTCAAACGTAGTAACCTCTAAGCCATTAAACAACACTGCCTGGGAAATGAGGTTTCTCCTCCTAAAAGTCAGAGACGAAACATGCCTATGAATATCACACACACTTTGGCTCTCCAAAATAGTTTAAAAATCTTCACACTGCTTTTGAAGAAAGGCATGTGAGGCTGTCGCTGCAACCCCGCACCCCAGGCAGACCCTGTTTATGGGTAACATCTGGTTGTGATTACCCACTTGATGGAATGCAAAGCAACAATTTTTGTTAGCAATAGGACTGGGAGAACAAACAGGACATTATTTACACATTAAAGAGAGTACTCACCCCGACACCACCGCAAGGAAGCCTGACAAACATCGACGTTAGAGAACCTGTAGGAAAAAAAAAAACCACGGACCCTGTAAGTCAAAAAGTCAAAGTTCACTAGATTTTGGTGAAACTTTATGGCAATGCCGTAACCTTTCCAAACACATTAACAGACCGGGGTTTTCTTGCAATTTTCAGAAAACACGCAGCGAATCTTGTTCCCTTACAATAGATAAATACACAATGTGCACACTTGGGCTTGCTCAAAAGCCTTTCCAATCTAAAAATCCTCTGTCAATCACTTATTTTTATGCAAGGTTTGTGTGCTGTCCTACATTTCAAGCAGTCGTGCTGACTGTAAATGACTGAGACGCTACCAACAACTGCTCAGCGTGTCTTCTCAGATGAGCATTTTAATCCCTCTTAATTGAAGGAGGATAGGAAATCATAAAAACGCCCTAATTATCAGTCATCTCCACAGTTACTAGAAGACTTCGGAGCACACGAGCTTCATAAAAGTGGGAGACAAAAAATAAACCGGTGGGGAGCAAACAGAGCATGTGTTTTGACTGAAAGAACAAACCCAGCATCCTTAGAATTTGAGAAAAATTGAGAAAACCATCTGTAGGGTTAATTCTGTATCTGCATCTGCATCTGTACGAACTCTAACATCACTTTCTGGGCTTGCAGGTGATCAAATTAATTTGTTTGAGACCTATTTAAAGTCAATGAAAACTAAAGGTGAAAGAAACTGGGTTGGGTTTTTTTTTTTTTCTCTCCATCAAACCAGATTCTTCTTCTGGTCATGTCTGCACTGAAAGAATAAATTCCCTTCAATGCTAACTACCAGCTTTGTAGAGCGTGAATTAGGTACAATGGCAGACAGACGTTACCAAGGACCACGCCGGTGTCAAACGCATCGCAGACACATACGTTACCCCTCAGACTGAAAGTGGAGTTAATGCATCTGTATTATTAATCTGAGTGCACAGCCGGATTCACTCTTTGATTAGATCCACATGAAAGTTCTCAGATCATCCTGCCTCGGACCTCCTGTCACATCTTTCACTGCTAATCTACCCATTATTTTGATATTTATCTTCTTGACAACAATTTATGATTGCTCTCCACAAATTAAAAGCAGCCTTATTTGCCTAAGTTTAAGCTTGTTCAACAGGTTCCAAAGCTTTACACTGTCAAACGAGAGATGGATTCGTATTTTTCATGCTCAGACTTCCAAGAGCTTTAGCAACACTTCCAGGGGTAGAGTTGTGTAACCTGCCTTGAAGGCCACCACCTTCAAACCTGCCTGATAAAACACGGCAAAGCAAATCTTTGTGATGCTCGGGGTCCTCCAGGGAAAATGACTTCAACGTCAGTGGTGGGCTTCCTTTGCAAGTCTCTTCTACGTGTGTAAATAAAAAGGCACTCCTTGAGAAAGGAGTAAGACTCAGAAGTGAAGAGCTACAGGACAACCGCAGTGAAAGTCATCAGCAGAGCCACCATGTTGCCCGCTTACAGTTCTGAAAAACCTGAACTATTTACCCTCTTCCTTCTTTCTCTTAAAGAACTGCCAGATGAAGGGACATCCCCCTCACCATTTGCAGAAGCTTAAAAAGAAACATGCCGTGTTTTCATCCCCCAGCCTTACAAGCTCTTCCTTTTAGCGTGAGGTTTCTCGTGCTTTTTCTTCCTCATAGACATATCAAAGGCAAAGAGTTTACACAGAGTCAGCCATGGGAGTCGTACACATGTCAGGACACTCAGGTCTAACAAACTCGCATTTGCATAAGTGAGCCTCACACAAAGCTTTGGTCTCAGACTGCAACCTTGCCATGCATTTACCCTTTAACACATTGAGAAGAACCCCACAAAGCTGTTCTGTAAATTTAAAAGCCTTTTAAAGTCTCAACAGGAGAGGATGGCTGAAGAAGGGGCTGCTTACAGGCTTGTTCACCTCTACGCACAAACGTGCGCTCTGAGGTTTTCCAGGGAGCTTTTCCCAACGCATCAGCGGCTGTTGTTCGTGCTCAGGCCCAGCGCTGTGAAGCCATCAAGCTAAGAAACTGGTTTGAGGGCCAGCACAGCCCTTCCTGCCCTGCTCCCAAGGGAGAACGTTTTCCTGGGTGCTGTGCAGCCATCCCAGCCGGGCTCACTCCTCCTGTCGTCCTGGCTCGCCGTGCTGGTGCGATGACTGGCAGCCACGCCGAGCAGTGGAGCTGGTTGCTCTTTCTCCAAGCTTGGTGCCCAGCACCAGTGTCAGTGCCATCTCCGGCCCACGCACAGCTCCACATGCAATGGGAAGACAGCCAGGCCATGGGAAGAGGCAGCACACTGCTGTCTGGGCAAAGATGTTCACACTTGGGCTGCCAGCGAGTCCCACTGCTAGCAGCTCAAGGCTAAAATGATGCCAACTGGGTTTAGGAAACAAGGTTTAAGTTCAGCCAAGAGCTACCAGAAAGCCCTTACTACTGGAGGTCCTGACCTTCTGCCTACGGCTGCAGCTCTTTGACAACTTGGTCTTCTTTGCAAATTACACCCAAATAGGCAACATATTGTGCTGGAATACCCTCAGGTATTAAAATTATTTCTCTTCATTATAGGAATAAACTTCATCTCTACACACATTTTAAAATGAGTGATTAAAGACATGAGGGACACACAACAAAAATACCAGCAGTACTCAGAGCAGAGCAAGAGTTTCTCCTCCCTCAGGCTCTCTAAACAAACCATCAGGAATGGTTCAGCAAAACATGGGTATCCCCAAATCTAATACTAACCAAATAAACTGTTTGTATCTCCAAAAGTACGTGTGGAACTATAGATACAGATTGTACCAAGAGTCAAAGAGGGAGAGGAAAAGTATCTCAAGAGGATTTGACATTTGAATGAGCAGGAAACACTTGGTGTTATCACAGTCCACACTAAAAACGTATCTTGCAAGGGGTAACCCCGAAAGGAGAGGGGTTAGGGTGACTCACTCCCCGCTCAGCCCCTCCATGCAGATGATAACCCTGCCTGCTCCAGGCTGGTGAAGCCAACGGGTCAGATACTGGAGCACTGCCTGGGTCCCACCACAGCAGATGGTCAGGACACACGTCCACCCCTTCCTTCACTGCTACGGTTCAAGAATTTGCAGAGAAATCCGTCAGTGTGAAGGTGGTGAAGCTGCAAACGAGGAGCCTTCTGAGATTTAGCCATGTCTTTGGCCTGGTGGATACGCCTTATGCAAGGCGAGAGTTTTACGCTACCGAGGATTCGGCATCATAAATCCTTTAAACTTTACATACTAATTGCGCTATCATTCAGCCGGAGATGTCTACTTTTCGTTTCTCTG
Source organism: Caloenas nicobarica (assembly GCF_036013445.1). Classification (NCBI taxonomy): domain Eukaryota; kingdom Metazoa; phylum Chordata; class Aves; order Columbiformes; family Columbidae; genus Caloenas; species Caloenas nicobarica. Next base: position 6,787,344 of record NC_088250.1, on the reverse strand, counting down.
GGTTTTAAAGAGGTGGTAAGTTAGCTATAAATACAGCGCTAATTGCATGTTTAAACAACTGGCTAATAGCTTTCCTCTTCGGGGATCTAATGTACATACTGAACGTGTTCCAAAATCTTTCCAGCTCTTTTGCTGCAACTACTACATCATACAGGGCATCAAGTTAATCCTCTTTTTATATCACCCAAAGTCAAGCTAATCCCAAAATAAACTTTCTCAGCTTCCAGGTTCCAGAACTGTCTGTTTGCTGATCCCCACATGAGAACTTCCTAAACTGCCCCTCCAGCCTATCACCTGCTGTTGCAAAAAGGCACAAAGTAAAGGGAGATGATGATATCTCCATGGAGGTAAGGTGCTAAAATCAATGTGGTTTGGCTGCTATGGGGGGCTGGTTATCTGAACAACCCCTCTCCGGATTTTTTTGCAGGGAAAATGTCTATATTTTAAGGAAGATCCAGCCCTGCTTCAGGAAGATCCAGACTCCAGTGAAATGGATAAACAATCTCACTCCAAATTAAACTAATGTAAGACTATCCAAGAGGCCTCTGCGCCTCTCTTAAAGATTGTCCACACAAAACGGACAGCTATTTGTTGATGTCTATGCAGCTGGTTGGTGCTGTAGACCCAGGTCTTTAGTAGCGTGTTCCTACCTAGCAATGGATAAGTTTCTAACATGCAGAGCAGAGTGTCCAAGGAAAAAATGTCTAAATTACCTTTTCTCCTCAGAGAAACCTCCTTTTAGGTTTTTAAGACAAAGGAAAGGATGTTTTAGCTATCTAGGGTTTAGGAATCTACCTTAAGAAAGGGAGACGTGTCTTGTACCGCTCTCAAGCAGACATTGAACAGAGGTGGGAAGAATTCTCTTGGGAACTGCCCAAAGCTGAGGATGGAAGGAGCCCCATGTCCCACCGATCATGCTGCTACTGCTCAGCGACTGAGGACAGTAGCAGGAGTGCTGGAGGTCAAAAAGGGGACCCCCCCACCCCCACCCCAGGGAATGATACCTAGAAGTTTCTTGCTGTCCAGTTTCTGTCTGTTCAGAGGGTTTGTGCCGTACAGCAGCGTATGGGCTTCTGAGTGAACTGTCTGCAGCTCTTCTAGAGTTGCTTTTCTTCCACGAATGCACTGAAAGAGGAAAGAAGAGGGATGACAAAATCACTGATTAACTGCTTAGCTCTCATTAAAGAACTTTTATTTTTCCTTAGAAATCATAAAGACATTGAGCAAAACACCAGAATGGGTTCTTAGGTGGAAAAATTAACTGCAAGACAGATTTTGGTTTAATCCCTTACTCAAAATACAAGCTTCACATATAAAATAATTTTCAGATTTATGTTTGTTTTAAAAATACCACAGAGCATTTGCTAAATTACACAGGTGTTGCTCAACTACTGAATATTCAGGATTTCAGTTATGAGCCATTAAAAAGTGATTCTCTGGTGAGAATGTGTCCCTCCAAACTAGCCTCCAACATCACCACCACAATTATTAAGCTAAGCTAAAAATTTCTCCAAATACACTGCTTTCCAAACTGAACCTTTGAGCAATTAGGAGTCAGTTGCAAACTTTCTGCTGTAAAACCCATCTTGGAAATCCCACTAGATTCAATTTGTTGCAAATTGTTTTCTTATACGATGATGCAGGCTGAGCTGGAAGTACTGTAGCAAATATGCACATCCCTGCTTTTGTTGGCAGCTGAAACCCAGAAGGGCAGAAGCCCACACCAAAGTCAAAACCCAGGCTTTGCTGAAGATCATGGCAAAAATTTTACTGATGTCTGCAGGACCCAACTTCACATTTTCGAAATTGGACATCTTTCCCCCTTTTTTGTCATGGGGGTCCAGCATACCTCTGGGGTTTATCTTTTGTTGCCATCACCCATTTATGATGGAAAGTATGTTTGTAAGAACAAAGCGCTACTTGGAGATGCTAAATCTTGGGCATCCAAGGACCATGCCGTGGATTCTCATGGAAGAGGGAGCTCTCCCCAAAAAGTAGACAGTGCTGGGGGGATATCAGGTGTACCAGAGAAGGCAACCAATTCCTGGCAGCAGGAAAAACACCTCACCTTTTTAACTGAGAGCTTGTGACTGCATCCAAAATGCTGGCAGAGAAAATATGCAGTGAGTTGAGAAAGTGCTGAGGTTGGGGGTAAGTTGAGAGGTGGCCACGAGAGAGGGGAAGGAGTTATTTGGAAATGAGGATTGCTTTGCTTCAGAAACATGCGCATACACCCCTCCAAAACAAACAAACAAAGAAGCATTTTATATAGCTTAGAATTACTTCATGACTTTTTGTTATGATTTGGACTAAAACACTTTAAAAGGAGTTGTCATTTTGGGGGGTTGTTTCCTACTGAAGGACGGTAGGACTATTTCTCTCTGCTATAGTAATACTAAAATATAAATAGTTAACAGCCAGATGTTGGAAGACTCTGAAAGCGTCTTGGAGAGGTCCCAGGGTCACCTGAGACATGAGCCTCAGCAACGAGCATCCTGTTGCAAAGCTCATGTAGGACTGCATGCACCTCCTGTACAGCCTTCACCTTGGCTTTGTTGAAGCCAGTTACTTTTTTAAGATTTCCAGCTTCCTGGAGAAGCAGAGTTTCTAATGAGAACAACAACAACAAAAAGGATAGCTTAAAGGAAAAACAGGGAGGGGAAAAAAAGAAATCACACTCCTAAAAAGAACAGAGTGTCAAATGGAAAAGTTGTTCTGAAGAGAAGGTCAAGCTGTGTCTCTCACTCCCGAGAGCTGCTGCTGCTCAGAGAGCACGGCCATGTGCCGCAGACTTTGCAGCAGAGGTGCTAGAGACAAGATGCTCCACAGGCATCAGCACCTCCAGCCCAGCAGCGCCAGTTTTCGCACCACGCCGCCGTCTCGTTTGCAGCCCGGGGTGCAGCATCCCGGGGGCACAGCGACTCCAGGACCCCCGTCTCTGAAACACAGCCTGCGGAACAAACGTGAGGGATTTTCTTCGTCTTTTTTGCTCTTAAATCTTCGGCATAAGCCTCCATCATGTGTTGCAAAGAGCACAGGAAATCACTTCGTAAAACCATTTGAGGCGTAAGGCAGCAGAAATCAAAGCAGAAATTGAATCATGCGCTCTGTCTCTCTTAATTTTGGCATTTCTGCTTTCCAGTTCCTCCTTCATTTTCTCCGTGCTCTGCTCCACCACCTAGCATTTCCTGAGGTTAATGATGAGGCAAAAATACAGCATCCCATTAAAGAGGCAATAATCACAAAAATGCTAGACCCAGAAGGGATGGAAATATCTGGCAAATCCCCCTTGAACTTTTATCCTGTCTTCCTTTTTTGTTCATGGTAAGCTTGCCTTGGTCCCCTCTTACAGGCTTTTACAGCTTCCCTCTAGCCCATATGCCAGCTCTTTTCCTTCGAACAAGATGTACTGACCCATTTTCAGCTGCTACATTTAGGGGACGTACAGAAATAGCATTTTGTATTTCTTGGCGTTACGGGGAGACACTAGGAGAATGACAGCCTGTTGCAATAACATGCCAGCTCCTCCATGGAGGAGAACAGCTTCAGCTCCCTGGGATGGGGAAAGGCTGCTCCTCTTTAAAGTAGGTGGCCCCACCAAGACTTCCAAGCTCCGAGCTCTTTAGGAGGGTACCAACACCACCCTCCTCTCCACATGATACCCACAACCAAATGGAAACTACGAGTGGATTCATAACTTCCTTCTGTGCTGCAAGTAAAACACATTAAGAGAAAAAGCTACTACTTAGTGAAACATATATCACAATATATCACCAAGCATGGCCTGGTTAGAAAGAAACATTCTTGAGATGCTTTTGCACCTATCTCATCTCCCAGCTCATGCACCACAAGCTTTGTTCTCGGCTCTAACACAGACACCAAGAAAATTAATTCAATCCCCCAAAAATAAAGCTGGAGAACAAAACATACTCCTCACTTCTGCTTCTAGACCCATCACGACTTGTACCTCAGTCTGCGGCTCAGCCTCCCATCCACGCTCCTCAATTGAACAATTCTTCTTCTTAAGTCACGATGCTCTTATCTTTGAGGCTCCATGTTGCCTATTGAGCTTGCTCACTCCGTATTACACTCTCCTCTCGTCTAAACTCCTGGCTTTTCAGCTCAGGGGGTGGCTTCTTAACCCCAATGAACTAGTTTGCTCTTTACCCCATTTCCTTCGTGCCCCTTTCTGCACAAGACCTGACCTTTGCAACACCACCACCTCTGCTGTCCCACTGCTTTATACGTGTCCTTCTGCGCTCTTCATCCATTTCCTTAGAGCCAGCTTTTCCTTTGCATTTTGAACAACAAAAAAAACCACCTGTGAGCCTCTTAGCTTCCATTTTATTCACCCTTTCACCCCACGATGTTTCAACAGGAGAGGGTACAAATCTTCAGAGACTGCAAGCCAGATCTTATAATAGAATCATAGAATGTCCTGAGTTGGAAGGGACCCACAAGGATCATCGAGTCCAACTCCTGTCCCTGCACAGGACAACCCCACAGGTCACACTGTGTGTCTGAGGCCGTCGTCCAGTCTCTTCTTGAGCACTGTCAGGTTGGGGCCGTGACACCTCCCTGGGGAGCCTGTTCCAGTGTCCAGCACCCTCTGGGTGAAGAACCTTTTCCTGATGTCCAGCCTAAACCTCCCCTGGCACATCTTCCTGCCATTCCCTCGGGTTCTGTCGTTGGTCACTAAAGAGGAGAGTTCGGCGCCTGCCCCTCCTGCTCCCCTTGTGAGGAAGCCCCTCAGTCTCCACTTCTCCAGGCTGAACAAATCAAGCCGCTCCTCATATGGCTTCCTTTCCAAACCCTTCACCAGCTTCATAGCCTCTTCTGGACGTTCTCTAGTAGGTTAATATCTTTTTTATCCTGTGGTGCCCAATCTTGTCCCAACTGCTGCCTCAAAAAAGCCACAACGAGCCATGAAAATAGCTATAAGGCTACTCTCCAGAGACCAACTTCCCAGGTACCACCCCCACCACCTCCTGCATGCCCTCAGTGTTTTGCGATGGGAAACCTTGGGCTCTCTGGAGGCTTCGCCGCCTGGACCCATCCTGCACTCCAGCCCGATGCTGTGCCAGGAAAAGCCATGGACACAGCTCTGCTCCTACAGACCTGGGTCTGGTTTTTCATGTCAGTCCTCCGCAGCTGCAATTATCCTTGGGCTAGCAGTCCTCACGCTTTACACAACGCGGGATTGCTGCCAAGATGTGCCTGGAGACTGACCCTGGTTGAGGAACTCATTCTTCCTCATCCTGGTTGCGCAGCCCGGGGATTCGATTCCCTCTGAAGACGCAGCAAAACCTATTGATTTCCTCATGCTCTTGATGAAGGCTGGGAGGAAAACTCTATACCGTGATTGTGGGTATTCGTTTGGGAGGCAGAGTCTTTTATTGAGATTGCCTCAATTAGTATAATTGTTGCTTTTAAATTCTGAATGTACACCAGAGTAATTGCTGTATTTTATAAAGCTAACTTAATTAAACAAGCAATATTCTAAACTGCAGCTGTCATTAAGTTTGGACAACTGCTTTCTCTCCAAAGGGTCATCTCTAAACTTGTGTGATTCTGCCAGACTCTGACCTATCACACCACAAATCTGGTGCACATTTTCCCCTCAGCTGGATGTAAAACGGCTTTTGGACAACTTTAGCATGTACATATCTGTTTCACTGCTGAAAAATGAGAGGTGTGTGGGGGGGAAGCAACGTGGCTTTCTTCTGTTCTAAAAATATTTTTGCCCCTTCTGGATCACTTCTGTTGCCTCTGAGAGAAATGGTAGGAACTCAGCACTTGGCAGGTTGTCTAGGAGCCTCTGGGCTGCCTGATGAAAAGTTTTCACTTAGTCCATTTCTGAAATTTCAAAGCAAATATTTGTTTGTATGCATGATAAAAATATTTATCTGCGAGCCCTTTTCTGTCCTGGGCCATGTGTGCAACAAAAACACCAGAAGAAAATTTTCAAGAGACAGATAGTGAGAATTGTTTGAGCTTGCATGAGAAAGCAGAGCTGAGATTTATTTTCAGCGTGCAGTCGTGGGGGGAACGAGAGCTGTTAAACTCCTCCTGGAAGAGGACAGGGATCCAGCGGAGCTTCATCTGATCCCACACAGCACGGACGGGATTATTTACTCCGCAGGGCGCTGTGTTTCTAATCTGTGTCGAGCAACTACTTGCAACCAGCAGAATCAAACTATACCCACGCCCGGACCACAGCAAAGGGCTGTTAAGGAAGGACGAGGAAGCGTAAGGATAAGGCAATGTCACAGTTCAAACTGTCCTTTTACGAATATAAGTTGTAAGAAATGGATTAAACTACATAATCACAAACAATTTTCACATCGGGCCCTTGGGCTTACTTAACTGGCTCATAACATCTGAGGCACAGGACAACAACCCTGCAACAGTGAAGATAACAATGAGCGTGTACAGATGTGTCTCTCAGCAAGATCAGCTAATGAAAAAATATAGAATAAAACCGGAGCTCAGCAAAAAATTAAGTGTACTGAGTGTTAGAATCCAGGTGTTGCTGCTGACTCACTGCAGACCTTCTATTAATTCTGAAAACACTCACCTCTTTCTGAGTGCCTGTACGGCTGCTACGCAGATGGAGCAGTTATAATGCATTAAAAAAAATGGTAGATATCTAGCAGGCTGCAGTGGTAGTGTCGCCATCCTCATGTAAAGAGCTCCGTTAAAGTTTACGTGTCACACACGTACACGCTGCTCTGGGGTGGGGATAGAGGACTGGCATGGAGCTCTGGCATAGGCAACAGGGATTTGAAAAAGTAATATAATTATTAAAAGTAACAATAATTATTAGGCCGGACTGCAGAATACGTTTTAAATTGATCATATGATGGAGTATGTGCCACGGAATGAAGTTTTCTATGTGTTAAGTCTACAGCACTCCTTTCCTTGCGGTAAGGAGACAAGTCCATCTTCCCAGGCAATGCCAACAGCTCATGCCCAACCGAGCAGCAGAGATCACTCCTGTCCATAAAGCTGTCCCCTTGCCATGCAAGTACACCTGATGTGGAGATAATCTTCACTGAAGGAAAACCCTACGTGGTCCTTCTCCCCTCTGCCTGCTGATAGACAGGTCCAACTGAGGAGCTTCAGAAAGACTCTGAAGGGCAGGGAAGTGGCCAAAAGGCTTTGCAGCGTGGAAAAGAACTACAGCAGTCAAGGACGGTGGAAAACAAATGAGTGGCTCCAGAAAAAAAAAAAACAATCATGAACAGAAGAGTGAAAGGTGGAGGTAGGAAGGAGATGGAGAAACAGGGAAAGGTTGTGCGTGTCAAGGCCATGAGGAAAGTTAAGATGAAGAAGGAAACTGCCCAGGTCTGGGCAGGAGTAGGAGATGGTGGGGGTAAAGGAAAGCTAAGCAGAGAGAAAAGCGAGGGCAATTAGAGCTGCTGAAATAGCAACTCAAACCTTGATGAAAGCCATAAGAAAAGAAAACACTGGAATTAAGGCAGAAAGCTAACACCACATATTTATCATTTCCTGAGAAAGGAAGAGTCAAGATAAGGTTGAATGTCACCAGTGGTCAGATGGGAAAGCACGTGAACATCAAGAGCAACTCCAATTGTGAGAATAACTGAAAAAAAAACAAATGAAGGAAAATAACCTGGGATCACACAGTGAAGAACTTCACACATTAGAAAACACAAATCTAGGAAGCAAGGCAATTAGCCCTGCATGATTTAACTCCTGCTTCTAAGCAGAGGAGTTAGACAGCAGTGGGTGGTGTTGTTTTGGTTTTTTCTGTGTTTGGTGTTTTTTTTTCTTTTCTCCCAAATACTAATCCCCAAATTAAATTAAATGGGCTTCTGTACACAGAAACAGGTTTGAAACTCTTCCTTGCTTTCTTTGGGGATAAATAAGCGTAGGATGGGGAACTCTGGCCAACGGCAATGCTGCCACCACGTGGATGTCTCTTCTGGTTGCTCAGAAAATATTTCTAGGTGCTGACATAGTTTAACCATACTGTGTGATTCAGTTCCTTCAGATGCTCAAAGAACCGATGAACACATGCTACCATTAATTTATTATCAGTGCTGTTATGATTAATAATAATTATTAATCACCATTATTAAGCATTAGTCTTTTTTTTCAGTATCTAAGCTTTTTTCTGAGTTTGCCTTGCTCTTAAACATGTATGTCCAATGCAATTAATTTAACCTCTCGTGATGGAATAGTGCTTAGTTACATCCTCCAACTCTCATTCCTTATACAGTATCTTCACTATAGGTTGACTGCTACTTATCAAAGAGTATTTAAAAAGTTATTAAGCCACAGAAATACAAACTTATTGCTCCACAGCTTCTGTTGTTATGACTGGAGTGATAACAAATAAGAGTTACTTTACATCTTGTTCTTATCTTTGACTGCTTTGAAATCCAATGTGTGGTACGGACTTCCAGTTTACAGCGAATATGACTGAAAATTACAGAAGCAGCTTCACTGCAACATCGGGCAAGAGCATTCTCCAGCGTTTCACGAAATTCCTAACAGATCTCGCAATGCAGTGAAATGAGATTGCTAGAAAAGTACTCCTGACAGATGCACACTCATAAGCATAAGCAGTCATCTAGGAATGGATTAAATTTAGGCCACATATGGCAAAACACTGACAACAGCTGGAGCTATAAAAAAAATCTCAAGCCAGAATGCAGTATAAAGTTTGCACATCCAGGTAGCAATCAACAGCCCGACCTGCAGGTTCGAAAATGCTCATAAGCCAGCAGTTGAATCAGTCAGACAAATCCAAATTCTCTCTTTCTCCCAGGCCCACCACCTTGTCTCCCCCTTCGCTGGTATTTTTATTACCTCACACTTGCCACGGAGACCCGTCTCCTGGAGCCGGGACCAGATGCTCTGGATCCTCCCTGCGTGCTCTGGGTGGCTGTTTGTGTTTCCACAGGTACACTGGTGTTTCAGCATCAAGGTGTCATATACAAGGCCTGCAGCAGAGGTTACAAAATTGCTCTCAGTTAAAAAAAAAAAAAAAATGCCAGCTACATGGAAAAAAAAACCCCCTTTTTTTTACTATACTACTTTATATTCAACTGCACACTTCTAGACAAAGACTGTGTGTTTTACAAGGAGGCAAAGAGCTCCATGAAATGAAAATTCAAGATGCTGCTTTAAGACGCCACCAAACCTGCAACAATCCCTTCCTCTGGAAATCCTCAGTGGATATGGAAAAGAAATTAGCCACCAAGGCCCCTGCAAGCTGAAGCTGTGAGAGTGACAGAAGGAGGTGACAACTGAAAGCATCGGGATGAGTCCAGAGGAACAAGATCTAGGAGGGGACTGACTTGCAACTTCTCAGCTGGGTACTTTTATAATTGCTGCTAAAATGACTCTAGGGGCTTGGGATTAAAAACCAGAAGGAGTAAGTCGTTAGCAGGCACTATGTTTCATAAAATAGTTTGTGCTGAAGTCTTTTGCATCAACATTATTTGACAACATGCTAATTAAGGCTATTAGCACACACTTGGGCATAATTATTCAGCACGATATGTAGGTATTTAGCAGTGTTGTTTCATTTGATCGTGGGAGTCAGGCAGCTAAATCCCCTTGCATTACGAAGTATTTATGGCATGACAACAGCATAGGAGACTTTGATTCATGCTCCAGAGTTGCCTGGGTACGTTTTTGGAAGGGGAGTTATGATTTCATAGCCAATGTTCCACTGGAAGAAAACAGCAGGTCCTCCACAGCTATGCAGTCCTGGGGACAAAAGACCTTTTTTCACTTAAACAAGAGAGATATACTCAAATGTTTAAATCTACTGTTCCCTTCAGCCAGAAGCTCCAGAAAACAGAACAAAAGAGGCTGGAATCCACCCCCCCACCCCGGCCCCGAGGAATAAGTTTTCTTGCAAGAAATAGATGTCTGAAAGCACAGTATAAAGCTGTAAATCAAAAGTCTGATGAGAATCCAAAGCCTCTGAATTATCAGCGAAGGCAGGAGCTATTCCCAGATCCTGACGTTTAAGGGTCTGCACTCCAACCGATATCCCTCCCCCAAAATCCCGGACGAGCACACCTATGCTGTGGCGGGCGGCATGAACGCAGCTCGAGGAACTTTCACGTTGCCACTTCGAGTACCGATAAACAGCACAATTTCCAACTGCGTGGAGTTCAAAGGGGCTTGTAAGAAACCAGACTCTGAGAACATACACGGACACGTAGCCTGGAGCTGAGCGCCGTGCGTACCCAAGCTTGGCTCCAGCTGCACTCACACCTTTTGACTGAGTGTAGGCATATTCCGTCACTAAAAAATTTGGCTTTCCCCTCTGAGGCAAATCCTGGCACTGACACTTTCAGGTATTCAGCCTTAGGGGAGGTATCTGGCAGTTCCTTGCTTTGCTGTAGGTGAGTGCGAAGGAAAAAAACCCCACACAATCAACAACAAAACTCAAACCACATTCAGTTCTAGGAAGAGAACAGAGCACTGATTAATTGACTGCCTTTGGGTTAGCCAAAGTTCAGTTAAATAAGATCGTGCTGCAAAGCTTTGTAGAGGTCTCCCATGTTTGATTCACAGCATCTGACTTCATTAGCTGCTGGGCAAAGGCAAGGACTATAAATGCCACCTGCGAAGATGCTGCAGCACAGTGGTAAGGCTGGCTGTCCATGAGAACTCCCCAGTCTGAGTTCATTTAAACCAGTGCAAGGTCTGTGGTAACCTCACCCCAGGTTCATTTATTTTTGAAGGAAACGCATCTTCAGGGGACATCATGCATTTTGACGATGTGTTTGTTACCCAAAAGAATCTCATACAGATGTCCTCCTAGACCACACGTGACTACATTCGATTTGGCTAAATCATTAATATTAAAAAAAAAAAAACAAACCAAGAAGGCAGTTTTGCCTTCTCAGACATCCAGACATATCTACGGGGTCTAAAACTTGGCTTCATAGATTTAAAGCCAAAAGGTGCATGGGTATCTATTCAACGTATATATTTGCACGTCAACAGCTAGCCTTGAATTCAAACAAAAAGAAGTACAAGCAGCAAGTCATTCATCAGATCGCTGCTGACCTGTCAGCCCACAGGCACCCTGCTGCTGACAGCACCTTAGAGACCAAGGACTAAATGATGGTGCAACTGAGGCATTCAGGTGACGACCAAAGAGAAGGGCGATGGGAAAACACACTGCATGGAGTGCAGGCAGGAGAGTGCATCAGAGAATTCACTAATGGAAACAGGAGAAGCAAAATATAGCATAGGAAAGCTATGAACGAGAAGCTGCACCTCATTTACAAAGGACACTCCAACCTGGAGATAAATCTGAGGCTAGTTCAGGCCATACCTTTGTAACGTTGTGGAAAAAAAAAACCAAAAACAAACAAGCCTTTTCAAGCAGTGTTTTTTTAAGCAGCCTTTTCTTGCTCACCTCCTGGATTCCCAGACGATGCTTAATGCTGTTGCTCTAACAAATCTTTCCATTATTTGGGAGCTGGACATAACCTGAGACTGGATTACACTGATTGCTCTGCAAAGCTGGAAGGGGTCTCAGACCACTTAAATAGCAAGTATGTGAATCTGTGTTGCGAGTTTCTTTTTAAAGGGTGTTTTCCACAAGTCTTTAACCTTTAAACAGTAACTCCTGAAAAACTATCAATATGCCACTCTAGGTACATAGGTAAAGCAATGCCTAGCCAGATTAAAAGTCTCTGCCTTCATCTCTATTTTGTACCTGGGTCACCATAGAGTGTGGTAGGGCAGAAGCCAACAGAGACCAAACCAAAGCTAAATGCAAATGAAAAGCCAGCTTCTTGCTTTTGCCTTGTATTCCTCTGTTCTTCCTTTGTCTTCCTGCAGTGCAGCAGATCTGCCAGGTATCTCCCAGGTGTTTTGGAGGAAGTTTGGTGTCAGCTCAGGAGCAGACAGGGGTGTTTATCAGCTCATCCTACTCAATGGGAGCAAACGCGGGCAGCTGTGGGTGAGATCCCCAGCCACAGGAACCAGCATCTCCCCGTCTGCATCCGCAAGGGCTGGAAAGCCACACATGTTTAAAATACATGCATGCATGCATCTAAAATGATGTTGGGTAACTGAGCCTATTCAACAAAGGGGTTAAAGAAAAGGTTTTCCAAAAGGGGGTGGTAGGACGCCTACTCGTCTAGCTGTTAGCAGAGACTACAGTGGGGTTTATGGAATTGGGTTGATCTACAAAGATTCAATGATAACAGTATTGTCTCAATGAAGTTATTCTGTACTGTAATCACGTGTCACACAACTTTTCTCTTTTTTAAAAACTAAAGCACTGAAAAGAAGGGAACTGTTGTAAGCTCCTTCCTGTGGTTGGGGACACTCGGATGAAGACACACATGCACACACACACACACACAAAGGAAAGCTTGGCAGTTTAAACTTAAAATACGAAACTACATTGGCCATTACAAGTTAAATTAAGTGGTGCTGGAAGCAATACTCTTTAAGACATGAGAACAATCATTTTTAAAGGTCAGCACTAAAGCATAACCGACTCGCTTTTCTTGGCAGAACAAACATATGATTTGAGGTTCAGATAATTATATTGCTCTGCACAGGAGAGAATAAATGCCTTCATCAGAAATGAAAAATACTTTAATGCAGAACATCAGAATAATTTGTGGAACCATTTTTACAGGAGATCAGAGACTGGATAATTGGAGCTATGCAAATTAATGGCCTAACCTGAGAAGTCTTATTCAAGTGTGTAGAACAGTGCATGCAGAACTATTCATTGAAGTCAAGGGGCTACTTGTGCTACCGAGGGCAAGTTCAAGGACTAGCTTTCTTTTATATGCGAGTAGGAAGGAAAATTAAATGTCATGCTTTGGGACATAAAACTGATTGCCTGAAAAATTCAGGAAGGGCGCTGCTTTCATTTTCATGTGGAGTAATGCACATCATGTCTGAGAGGTGTATTATGTTGTTCTTTCCCTCTGCCTTTGAAGTCTCAGGTACTGGTCACTGAGAGAGACAGGAAAATAAATTATACATGAAACCCAGAATTTCCAGCTGTTTGGTCCTAACTCTGTCCAGAGAAAGCATTAGCATTTTCTATACAATATCCCAAATGTGAAAGTGATGAACAATTCCTTGTCTATAGTGATCATGGTTGGCTCCATTAGGGCCGTTGAATGAGGTTTGTTTTTTCCAGCCCTCTCACAAAATGAACACAACAATTCAAATCTTGATTTATCTGAAATGCAAACTGCATGATCGTGCTAGAATCAGTCTCCAAAGCAGTCACTTACCAAACAGATGTTTTTTTCCTAGTGAAAAAGAAACCCAACGCACTCCGGCACTGCTTGCTTTGAAAAACACCCAAGACTTTAATTTCCTGCCTTTCAAAGAACAGTTCAATCCTAGTGATTAAGCTTCAGTATCCACCTCCAAAAACACAATCTCGGACACACCGTGGACAACTTCAAGAAAACATTAGCAATCTAACTCACACACACGTGCTCAACAGCTGAAATCCGTGCCTTTCCTCTCTCTGCTTGCATGCCCATAGAGTAGCAGGCTCTTTTTTTCCCTGCCACTGTTAAACAGACACCAACAGTCAATTAAACTAGTCGTTCACCTTTTATGCAAGGTGAAAGACTAGTATAATGGTCTCGCCTTTAATGCTTTGCCCCTTATTAGTGCCAGTAGATGCCCAACGACACTCCCTCCCTTGACACCATTTTATTTTGTTTTTCCTCCTCCATTCAACTAGCATAAATGTAGAGAACTGAACCAGATAGAAGGCAATGGACAAATCAAGGCCTTGGAGTCTTAACGTGGAAAAATGTTGCGAAAAGGATATTTAACAGGCGAAATACATTAAGCATTCTTCATATCATCGCACTGGATTGTGCAGTGCCGTATAAAAGCAATGTGATATTCTGCCTCTTATTTTAAGCCACTTATTTTTTTTTTTTTAAGCCTGCCTCCAAGGAAAATAAATCATAACATTGCAAAAGTGTATTTTCAGTGCAGCACAGTTCTCATAATCTGCATTCTCACTGCCACCTGTAATTTTAAATGAAATTTAGAGGCACATATCTGAGTCAAATGTATATATATCCTCTGGTAGGAAACGTTATTGTATGTTCAACGTCTTGCTTATGATTGACACGGCAACTTAAATACCGGAGGAGGAGGAGAAGGGAAGAAAGAGAAGGAATGAATAATCTCTTAAAGTAGGGCCAGGCTTCCTTGTTTTTGAAGCACCAAGGTTTGGATCTAAGTGTATTAGATGCTCAAGTTTCACCTGGTTTGACCGTGAGCCAGGGGACTACTCTTCTTTGCATCTTTGGCAAAAGCCAAAATCTACAGTAATCTTGCTATAACTGCTTGCATTAGAAATGCAGTTTTGCTGAAATTTAAGGTTTCAATACTAACGACGAATAGAGACTTCAAGGGTTGATCTGCAAAAATGAGATAACTGCTTGGGCTTCTGCAGAGCTGATCACACATGCTTCCCACCTTGCAGCTAACAGCTGAAGAACAAAGTCATATTTAACATATCCCTATTCTTATATCATCAGCGTCTGAAAATAAACCCGATTCACAGTGCTGAGTTTAATGATGCAAAAAGTGTGGGTTAGATAAGAATAAATGGATAAGTGAAAGAGAAACAAAATCATGAGTTGCTCTTATTTGGGCGTTCTGGATTTTTTTTCCCCTTCTTTTTCCCAAGGCACACATCACATTGCAAAATGTTCATTCACAAAATAGAGCTTGACATTTGGGGAAGAAGGCGGACTTCAAAAGAAGTCCGCCTAATTACCCAAAATAGAACTTGAAAAGTTGCACATAAACTAACTTTCACTTGTTACTAAGGCTACTGAGTAAAGACAGAAAAGATTTTGGTGGAAAAAAAGTTGGTTTTCAGGATTCAGGATGAAAAATTACTTTTTGCCTTTAAGCTTTGTGGGGAGTTAACATCTTTTTTGCACTTGTGGTTTTCACTAGACAAATGAAGAACTGTGCTCATAATTTTCCTTTGAGATGAAGACTGAACGGGTAAGAAAACACTCTTCAGTCTGTCTGTTGAACACAACTTGAAATAACCAGTTTAACTCATTTTTCCTAACCTAGGGGCACAGACTCCTGGTCAGAGATGGTGTTACAGAAGGAGAGGGAGGCAGGCACAGAGCCCAGAGAGGACAACTTAATGGCATGAGATTGTGCAGGGACTGGAGAAGGTGCAGAAAATACAGCCGACAGACACTGCATTTGGCACACTGTCCTTTTTCAATAACATTGCCTCTTTCTGCATCTAAATCAGCTTTGTCACAGCATTTGACTCATCTATTTTTTTTTTTTTTGGAGATACATAATTAAAGTACTGTGCTATGCTTCTATTGATTTTTCCAGGTTATTTTCTGTCTGGACTGTAGGTTGTCTGTCCCTCTGCGGAAGGGACAAGCAGGACAACAGGCTGCAAGACGACTGAATCTCATCCTTGATGCAGACAGAACGTTACGGAGTCTGCAAACGCAGCTCCCGAACAGGTGGCTTTGCAGGGAGAGGGCAGAAAAGCACAACATAAGACAAAACAGTAAGCACAGCTCCACAGCTTCAGCCTCCAGTGCCGCAAAACCTCACCTGTTGTGAACCTTGGCTTAGTGGGTGGCTCCTGTACGGACATCGGGAAGGTGGCCGAGGCGGGCGAGGACTGTGCACGGGACAGAGGCCGATGCCCTCCGAAAGAGACGGGCATGCCGGCTGCTTCCAGCGACGCCTGGTAGTTTCTCAGCTGGTGGATACGTTGCTGCTCCAACAGAAGGGCTTGCTGCAGGGAAGAGAAGCAGGTAGTTGCTAAAAGTGCATGTGGTGACTTCGTAAGAGGGGGTTTTTTTGAGTTTTGGAAGTTTGCAGGCTTGAATTCTTTTCCCTGATAGATAAGCGCACGCACGTGCAGCAAATGAAGATGTGCACGTTTCTAGAGCAAAGTCAGGCAAGTGCGGTGTGTTAAACCACAGCCCTGAAGCTGGTGCAGGCTGGCAGGGTCATTAGCAGAAGGTCTTCGCCTTGGGTCTGGCCACATCTTCCTCCCCCTGTGCCTCTCCACCGCTGCAATGGTGTATTTAACAGTGTGATGCACCAGATGAGGAAATGAGTCCAGCTCAACCAGACCCCAGGCATGAGAAGCAGTTTTCAGCCGTGTCGGCTCTCTGCGCAGCCACACGATGAGCTGACAGGCTCTTGGTCAGAAGGAATGGCTGTTCCACCTTGCCACACTGCAACCACAGCCTAACGACCTTCCCATTTCCTCTATTTATTCCCTCTCCTCTTCGAGGCAAAATAATTGCAGAGGACATAATATTTTTAAGACTCCTCAGATGCGTCCATGCATCCAGGACTAGGGTGGGTGGGGCTGCAGTTTCAGAGGAACGGTATCACCGTGGTCCATCACTTTGCAGCATGTTACATTTAATTACTTTATTTATTTACTTAGGCAATGAGGCTCAGATGTGACTGTATAAATCAAATAAGACTTTGTACAAGCGCGGTTGGCAATGGCACTGATCTTCCAAGGCAGCGCTGTTATGAAGATAATACCGCTCAATAAGGAACTGAAAATGTAGCCTCTGAGCAACAACAGCCAGCGACATTCACAGGGGACGTGCAAGTCAGCTCCGCAGGGCTGGGGAGACGGCAGCGAGCAGCGAGATGCACATGCCTTCGGGGAGCAACCAATTTGCACTCGATTCACAGACACGGCAACTGCAAACCTGGCACGAGCCCGCTTTCCCTAGCCAAGGGCTGTGGATTTACTCAGAGCTACACCCTGGCATGGCTACAGCAATCTGCTCTTGGCTGCAGATCCCGTGCAGGGATTACACACGGCTGTAGGTACCGTCAGATCCTGAGTGTTAAGGGCTGAAAGGATGAGCTGAGTGCTGATGCCTTAGGAGAACTGCAACCTTCTCACCTTCGTTAGTTTTACCACAACAGGCAGCTTCTGGGAGACTGCCACGGAATTGGGAAGATTATGCTATGCTACGCTGTTCCTGGGTTTATTACTTGCAATCCACAAGCCTCTGATGTTTACCCTCAAAAGTGAGCACAGCTGCAACCTCTGGGATCTCCAGTTCTGAAGAAGGAACTCCCTCCAATGAATCTCATCCTTCGTTCCCTTATCCAGCCCTTCTCTGGGGCAGTCAATTTGTTCTAAAACATAAAATCCTCTGCCAGTATTTAGCGCTTAAAACTGTTAAAACACACTTTGTCTTCTCAAAGAAACAAACAGAAAGTGGTTCACTGGCTGCAAACAGATGGATCGCGTTTTGTGCGGGTGATCCAGATTCTCCTCCTTGAGACTTCTGAGTTGAATCATAGAATGTCCTGAGTTGGAAGGGACCCACGAGGATCATCGAGTCCAGCCCCTGTCCCTGCATATGACAACCCCACAGTTGACACCATGTGTCTGAGAATGCTGTCCCGTCTCTTCTTGAACACTGTCAGGCTTGGGGCTGTGACACCTCCCTGGGGAGCCTGTTCCAGTGTCCACTGCCCACGGCGACTCCTGGGAAGGACGGCACGGATCTTACCTGCAGGTTTCTTTACGTAGCAAATCCTCAAGACCTGGTTCCCCCTAGCTTCTCCCCCTTAGAGTAGTATAAGGTGACTACCAAGAACCAAACGATTTTCTACAAACAACTAAGCCCCCAAATTGGTATTTTGCAAGCTCACCTGACGGAAGAGCAGCTCCTGCTCAGCCTGCCTCTGCCCAGCCTCCAGCTCCTGCTGCGGCTCCGCTTCCTCCTCATCGCTCTCGATGGGTTCTTGCTTCACTTGCACCACATTGGCCAACCCTGGGGCCTCCTTTTGGCTCGCGACTCTGTCGCTGTATGGCTCCTCCAAAAGGGCTTGGTGTTCCCGTAACTCTTCTTCTGTCTCCTCAGGGTGGCTTTCATGCTGGCGAGCTGGTTCGTTGGGTTTTGATATAATCTGAAAACAACCCAGAGGTTAACCGATAAATAACATGTAACTCATCACAAGTGAAGTTCACTATGTTCTCCTCAAAGAACCAGCCTCATGAGAAGAGCAATTGTAAATTATAGCTTTTATCTTATAAACTAGGTCCAAAACAACCACTCAAGGGAGAGGTCAAGTCAACCTTGGCATTAAGCACCATGAAATCCTGTGTCCTAAGTAAGTAATGACGGACCCTTCATTTTGCACTTGATTTTCCCTCTGAAGAAGTAAGAGCCTCTTGTGCCTACACACCTATGGATGTTCCTCCATTCACAAACCCACAGGGGAGAAGCACAACAACCATCAATACATTTGGCAATTAAATTCTGAAAAAAAGAGAGACACAAGTCCTCTAAGAGGGTTTCTGCCACCTTGTTTACCCAGCTTGTTCTTGAATCACCCTCTGAATTTTATCTGTAAAGTGAGAAGCTGTGATAAAGATTTCTCCAAAACTTGCACTCTTCTGAAGTTAGTTAAGAGGAAACTGAGGACATTCAACTTACAGCACCTGTACAGAAGCAAACTGCAAGAAGAGCATCTTTCTGATGAGACCATCCTAACTAGAGATAGTGAAATTTTCTGAAAGCGGCTGCTAAAACAAAGGGAACAATATAATTTTCACTGTAATTCACACAGGCTCAGACTTTTTGAAAGTTCATTGGCAAGATAAAATTCACAGCTCTCCATCTCCGACTGCTTATGATTTTTATTTGGAACAAAAAATAAAGCGAACTGTTTTCAAATCCAGCATAGGTAAATAAATCTATTTCCTTTCCTTAAAAGAGCTTTGGCTGTACCCGTTTCATAGGCTTATAAAGAAACTGCTGAACTTTGAAAGTTGTCAGGGCAGAGCTTTAATAAGGATTAGGTCATTGGTATGAAAAGCAATATTGATTTTAAATCTAATAAAGCTAAATCAAAACACAGTTATTGAACACATGCAGAAGGAGCAACTACTTGTAAGTAACTTGCTCTTTGAAGAACAGTGGCTCCAACCTGAAACTAAGCCTTTTTCCCTAAATGTAGGAAGAGAGGCTCTGCCATGTAACTTAGGCAAACCTATACAAAGCAGATTTAGGCAAAGATAATATAGAGGATTAATTCCCTGCAAGTATCACGGCAGGGACAGCAAGAGGTTGCTCATAACTACAGCAGAAGATCTCAAATAACTCGGGCTCAAAGCTTTTAAAAATGGAGCACTACAAGGACCAGGACACAGGGCCAAAGCGTTCCAGTACTTTGTGGATGACTGTATTTCAGATGTCTCGACTCCTGAGAGAAGCAGGACATGCAGAAGGGCATTATCTTGCCTAGCAGCTTCAGGCAAGACCCTTCTGGGGTTGAGATGGTCCAACAGCACAGACGGTGGCTGCAGCACATCCCTCTTAGTGACGAAAGCCAGTATTTTTGTACTGATTGACAACTGGCTGCTGTTGGCAAGAGGGTTTCAGTGTCTACAACCGTGGGACCATCTTTCAGAGCCAACAGTTTATTGAAAGAGACGGGATCCACCTGACTAAACAGGGAACAAGCAGTTCCTTTGCCAAGAGGCTGGCCAAGCTGGTAGTCAGAGCTTTAAACTAGAAACGACGGGAGAGGGAGTGTCCAGCCTTGGAGATACTCAAAACTCAACTGCATAAGGTCCGGGGTAACCTGCTCTAGCTGCCCATGCTTGAGCAGGGATATTGGACTAAATGATCTCATGAGGTTCCTGCCGACCTAAAAGATTCAGTTATCAAGACTTCTCAAGGATTTTTGTGAGATTCCTCCCCACCTTCCCCGATCTCCTCGGTTTCATTACTTGTAATACGCATCGGATAACTAAATCACGTTAAGATCAAGGTAGCTCTTCCATCAATTTTCTTCAAGCTCTCTTAGGCTTGATTGATATAATCTGTTTTAAAGATAATTAAATCATCATAAACCATCTTCTGCTACTTTTTTTTTCCCCTGCTTGAGTCGAAGGTCTCAAGCTTTGAACTTAATACCTTTTGAACTTATGAACTACACAAGGTAATTGCTGGGAAAATAACTTACAATGTCATTGTCAAATCTAATGGAAATGAGAAGCAGTGTAATTCCCTAGAAGTTTTAAATTATTCCAACTCCATAAAAATGTAAGAATTAAATGAAAAACACATGTGTAAAATGCTACAATGAAGGTTGAAAGATCAAGCGGTCAATGACAAGGACATTTCAAACATTCAGTTTGCTCTCCTAATATAACGTGAATCTCTTGGTATGTCATTTGTTCTAGCTGCTGCAACCCTATTCTTCTTAAAGGACAATTTTGCAAAGAAAGCACTTTGTTATGAACATATTCCATACAATACATGAGTAAGTGCATCCCAGGCCCACTAAAATTCCTTAAAAATCTTTATTCTTTTTTTCAATTTTATGAACCCGTGCTCACGTAATTTAAGAAAGTCTAAGGTAACTGAAGTGCAAGGGAATAAATAAAAAGTTAAGATAGCATGGAAAACTCCTACAAATATATCTGAAATAGTAAGCAATTAAACAATCCACCATAAATAACTTGTCCTTCCCTTAACTAGCTCTCCTGCATCCTTTGCAAGGAGGTTACTCCTCTATTTTCAAACACAGTCGCCTCTGGCTATCATGTATTGCCACCATAAAACATTGTTAAACATGCTGCCTCTCCAGCTTCGGACAGCTAACTATTTCAGTACGGAAGAAACTATAGATCTCTAGTCACAAGCGCTTTTAAAAGACTCGATAGAGCTGGAAAGATTTCTTATCTACAGCTTTGAAATACAAAGAACAGAAAGAAAAAATAATCATAGCAACGTCTGGTCACAATACAAGGGGAAAAAAAGAATTCACCATTTTTCTGTGGAATGCTTCATAAGGAAAAGAGGCTGCATTTCTTTGCTGATAAAATTTCATGTCAGGTGGACTCTGGTACATCTACCAGATATGACATATCTACTGCTCCATGATACCTTCTCTGTAGTGGTACTTTCTTAGGACACCAAAAACTTTGAAGACACAGCTAAACCAGCTAGAAACATCTGCTTACTCATCACAGACTAATTAAGAGTCCCCAGTAGAAAAATGCTTGAGAAGCTCCTAGAATAACTATCACTCCGCCCAAAAACATCCTGAGACAGCCAAAAATAGAGTCGGTCTCGAGTCAATGATGCGGCTGGGAAGCGAGAGGTGGGAGGTGGCAGTGTGGAGTGGGTATGTTGGTTGGGATGCTCAGGAGACAGAAAAACACTAGCAGAGAGGTGTAAGGCAAGAGAGAATCCGCAGGGGAGTGGACATGTGGACAAGCGCTCGCAGACGAAAACATATTGCTGGGAGCTTGCATTAATTACTCGGAAACAATAGCACAAGCCTCGCTCTTCTGGCTATCGATACGACTCTTCCCACATGAGGTATCCTTTGGATTCTAATTTTTAACTTTTGTAGACTGGACCCAGCTGTAATGAATCAAAGAAGAGGGACTGCCTGGAGGGGAAAAGGAGGGGGAGCGAGAAGAGAACACCTTGGCACCAGCAGAAGCTGTTTCCTTTCCACTGTCTCCCATATAATTGGAGTTACGAGCTTGATTTTATCAGGTGCACATCTACATATCGCCAGACCTGCAGCAACAGATGCCCCGCAGAACAACGGCTCCTGCCAAAACCACCAAACGGCATCTACGCAGTAAAAGGTGTCACAATGCACAAGGACACGAATGCCAAGTGTCTCACACCCTGCTGAATGGCATTTCACATTCAGCCGACTGAGACGCCCAAGTAGGTTTTCCGGAGATCTTTTTCAATACTTGTTATATCTAAAGTTATGTCTGGGTGTTTCTGAAACAGACTTCCCTTAAAACGTTCAAAGGGTTAACAGCCCTACCTGAATGCTACACAATACAACCTAATACACTGTATTTTTCTAATATTACAAATTAAACATTACATATGAAAAGCTACTCCAGGAGTCACTTGAGGCTAAACAGTTAACGCGTTCCAGAAAATTAAAAAAAAATAAATAAAAAGAAATTCAGGAAATAGCAAGGTTAAACTCTAGGTGTTAATAAAAATGTATCCACCCAACGCTGCTGTACCAGACAAGTTGAGGCACTGTAGTCTGGTATATATACGTTGCCATATATATGCCACAGCAGGAGAAACACCTCACTTTCCAGAGTGTGATAAAAATGGGGTTTACTCAGAAGAACCATAATTAGACCACAGAAGCTGAGTGTTGATCTGCTTAACAGTACAATTCAGGGATAAAATTGAGATTATCTGTTCTAGTAAGGCTTTGTGAATTATACATCCAGGGGACTGAAGCCAAAACACTCATCTTCACTACGGAAAGGTAAAAAGTTGAGTTTTCTGGCACAGAATTTACAGAAATTTCACTTGCATATTTCTCTTTACAAAGAGAATCGCTGCTTCAAGACGTATCATGCTGAAAAGCTATCACCTGTAACTCAAAATACCTGGAGTCTGCTCAGAGAAACACGCTCTGACTTCACCTGGTTTGTTGTCACCACAAGAATACCTCCCCAAACGCCACAGGGTATATCACGGCTCCTCTCTCTCATACACAAAAGTTTACATCTTACAAGAGACTGAAGTCTGCAGATAAATTGTAATTGCTGAAGATGAAACAATGTCGGGATTGCTGCATATATTTATCGTATGGCAAAAAAATCCACTTCACCCAGCAGAGCTCCTCTGAAAAACCACTCCTGAAGTCTGAACGTTAAACACGCAGAAAGTTGGGAAACAGGAGTGCACGTCACCTGTGCAATTTCAGGTCTGTTCTCCCGTGCACCTATGTTAATGTATAGCTTTTATTTTCAGGACTGTTTAGTATTTACTCTTCTAGGGTACATACCTCATTCAGATCAAAGGTTGCACAGAGCTCAGTTAATGAGAAGTGATCCGGTATCTTATCCAGAGCCTTATCTGATGTCTCAAACCCTGGTTCTCAAGATTAAGAGCTGCTGATTTCCACACAGGGTTTCGCAGTGTGATCACTAGAGCACGAGTGCTCTGCAAATATTATATTAGTACGTCTGTGTTCACAATGACTCGACAGCAGGCAGGGAGTGGCTCGATGCCATCGAGTGCGCAGCCGAGACAGAGATCAGGAAACGCCACTGGATGGGGGTTTCAATATGATATGTCTGATTTGAGGATGACGTGTTTTAGACATACGAGCAACGCCCCTGCAGCTCGCAGCCCCGTTTCCCAGTCCTGCAAACGGCCCGGGGAAGCTGAGCGTGCTGCTGCAAGCTGCCTGCTGGCCGGGTCCCATCCGCCCCGTGGGACACGACAGAGAGGAGAAAGACAATTCCTTGCCATGGCATCAAGTTGTCTTAGCCCTAAGGTCCCTTCTTTCCCTCTTCCGCTCCTTACGTGTCTTCTGATTTCTGCAGCAAACGAGGCAGCACGCCACCGGAGAGCAGCCTCGCTCTTACCCTTCTCTGTACTACACTGAGAGTTTCTGGAAAAGAGGTACCACTTGATTATAAAAAACTCGATCAAAAAGTGAGAAGGAGTTGCATGGGAAACTTAACGTGTCCTAGCTTGAGTCCTCAGTGTGGCACTTCAATAATGCACTTTTCTTTCATGCATGTCTGTCCTGGCCCCGGTTTTGGTGGCCTGAATGCAAATGTCACCATCGGGTGATAACAAGAACACCAGATAAGCAGGGCTGGGACCCTGATTTTGCAGGAGAGTCACTCTCAGCGAGCTGGCTCTGGAGCAGGATGAACCATGCGCTTCCTACACTCAAGCAATCCCCAATTTGCTGCAGACAGCGGCAGACCACGGACTTCAGAGCCTGTGCTGGAAGGGATCACACCCTGGGGAATACATTCCCCTCCGGTCACCCCAAGGAGCCCTGTCCCTCCTTCGGACCTGTCCCACCCAACCCATCCCTCTGCTCTCTCCTTCCCTACCCAGACACCCGCCCTGTCCTCATTTGTCCGAATGCAAGTTACTGCCCCAAAGCCTCGGGCACCACAGCTTAAATCCCCCCAGATGATTATTATTCTTATGTTCGATCAGGAGCAAAACAATATATTTTTCCTAAGTTGCCTTCTTGGAAACAGCAAGACTTGTTTTGGCTGCAATCTTCTCAAAAATTTCATCTGATGTAGACACCTAACAGAGAAAGTTTAAGGCCAAAATCTTAAAGTTTGGAAAAATCACAAGCAATTGAAAACAGTCTCCTATTATTTACAGGAAATCCGTAATAATTAAATAATAATTTAATGCTAGTAATTAAAAGGCAGCAATCTATTACATTATTTTTAATTGTGTCCTCACTCTCCTACACACAAGGGTCTTAAAATATCTATGCGTCTGGGAAAAGTCTTTTTCCATGTCAGCACTTGGACACTATCCCATGGGATAAATTTGCTACATGCATACAGTGCCTAGTACCGAAACCATTTTAACTCATTACTTATATAAATCAAACACAGGGAAATCACCCCTGTGCAATCAGCTTAACTACACTCCCCCCCTACTTTCCCCGCTTGCTTCTGCTATGGATGCGATAGATCACAGCCCGAACAAAGCGGAGATTCAGAGCGCTGCGGGAGGACTCGCTCACAGACGCTTCTCCAGCTCCTGGGAGGTCCAAGCGAAAGTCTGAATGAATTCAGCGGGTACGTCACGGTGAGGTCTTTGGATGCTCGCAAGCACTGGCAACGGGAAAGCCTGAAAAAGCCTCAAACGAACAAACCGCCGAGCTGACCTTTATTTCTGAACAAAGAAACCCTACCTAGCGCCCCGTGCCCCGGCGATCTTGGTCACGAAGCGTGTTTGGAGCGGGGGGTGAGGGACATTTCTATGGCAGCAGCAGCAGGTCCCCACCACCCTGGTGCGCGGGGCTGAACGAGGCCAGGGCTGGCACGGGCGCTGCGTGGTGGCAGCAATCCAGAAGTACAGGATTGACGTCAGTAACTTGTGTAATCATCCTGCCTTAGCTCGGGTCTATAAACAAAGTTTTGAGGGGGTTGTGTGGTGGTGTTTGTTTTTTTTCTTTTTTAAATCCAGCTTTCAGTAGTTGTGTTTTCTCATAGGACTGGAACAGCGAAAATATTTGGAGAAATCTCCACCATAAATTAAACTGAAAGATCTGCCTGCCACCAAACTTGTGCTCCCGAGCCTGAAGCCTACTGCTGGATTTGCCTGGTTCTTAAACAAAGCCAACACTAGAACTCCTTGAGAAAATCTTTAGAAAGCTTCAAAACTGTACAAATCTGAGTCAGGAAAATATCACACTGATTACAATCGATTTCCCCCCCTCTCCAACAACCTTTTAATAATGCAAGTCTAGCAACAGATGGTGCCTTTGGAAATCCTGGGAGAAAACCTCAGATGGGGTAAAACATCACAGCTCCATCCAAACCACTTGTGATCAGACCTGTTGCATTTAAAAGGCAATTTTTACCTTCCCATAGGCTAAAAGATCAGGATAGATTTTTGTCTATTTTAAGACATACTCAATGCAATCATCTCAAAGCAGCTTTGTTTCAGCTTCTTTGTAATATTGGGATGCCCAGACAGATGATTTTGGCTGCACAGCAATGGCAAAATCTGTGCGCTGATGAATGGTGCTTTGCAACGTTCACCTGATGTTCTCCAAGAGATTTACAGAAAGCAAGATAATAAACATAGTGCTCGCTTTCCTCAAAGCAATTTTCAAATCACATCTAATTAATCTTCAAAACAACCTCTGCAGGATGCACAGCAATACCTTCCTCACTTTCAGAAGAAATGGATGCAATGCAATGCTTTACACCGGGCCATGGTTTAGAGAATCTGGACTGGAGATGGGAACAGCTTTTCTCTTTCCAAAGGTAATTCCAGTGAAAAATGCTTCAGTAAACGTGAATATCTCCCCTTTCAATTATTTTCTGGTGTTGCCATGCCTGAAATCCCTTGCCTGTTTTTTTTTTTCCCCCTCAAATCCATATTGCTGCTCCTTCTCCCTTTCAAAATGAATATATAGACAGTAGATATTTTCCCCATATTCCTTGACAGCATTTTATGTTTTCTGCTACAAAACTCACAAAAGATTCTGATGCAGATGAATGGCAGCAAATGACAAATTTAAAAAGTATTACTGGAAAGCCAGAAGTTTGAACTGTACTGCCTTGCCACTGTCTGCAACAGAAGTATTGATCCTTGTCTTGGTGATGTATTTCTCAAAATAATGAAAAAGAGGTTCAAGGATGAAGGCCAGTTGGTTATGGAGGCAGAGACCACATACATTACTGCCCAAAAAACTCTGAAATAGTGCTGGCTAAGGTTGGTATCGGTGCTGTATGGGGAAAAAGACTTCAAAAGCATTGTGCCTACCTTGTTGATGTGCAGTTGCTGTTGCTGGAATTGCTGTTTGTGTTTCTCCAAGAACTGCTGGTGCTGCTGCTGGATCACTAACTGCTGGAGGGCCTGGGCGTTCTGGGGAAGGGGAGCAGACTGCGTGCGCCCCAGCGGGCGATGCTGCCGGAGTTTGTGTATTGAAGGGGAGACCCGTTCTCCACCAACCAGAGACTGTGCATGGAGGGGCAGTCCTGAAAGATACCAGTCTGAAGATAATATGGAGGAAAAAAAACAGCAGAGAAGAAAAAAAGGAAGAAGAAAGGAAGGGAGAAAATGGCTGTTGAGTAATGCTGATGGTGACAATGATATATAACGTTAAAACCAGCCACCTCGCCAGTTACAGCTGAAGCATCCTTAAAAGAGAACAGATAACAATTAATTACCATTGGATGGAGTAAAACTTTGCTTTCTTTTGAATTACTTGCCTGTTTAGTCAGAGACCCCAGGGAAATGTTTCCTTTCTTAAAATCAGCAATACCTTATGGACCTTCCCATCATGTGGTGGGTGACATGAATTAAGATCACAGCAGTAGTTTGGAGAAGTTAAAGTCTTACAGTTTGCCTTGGTAAAGGGAGTAATCCCAGGTTCACTTCTAGGAAAGTACCAACCCAAGTGGCCACCCCGCAGCGTTCAGCAATTACACCTTACAGGGGGCTCACTGGATGGGCTGAGGGATGACGGATGCTGATGAAGCTGTTTCCCACCCTAGATCATGTAGGGAAGCACGCCTGCCCTTGGTTGAGCTACATCCCGTCCCATAGAAATGACTAGGGATGAAAACTTCCACGTGATAAACCCCTGACTAGGTTTGTGTTGGAAAAAGGCACTCCCTTGAAGCATTTCAGGAATATAGGAGCCATCAGTCTTGGTTATTTCTATAGAAAGAAAGGTACGAGGCCAAGATGACAAATACCTAGAATTGTTTCCATCACCGTCCTGTGTATACATGCTAGTAATGTGACGAAAACATAGGGTTATTTTGGGATAACTTGTGTTACTCACATGCCCTTGGCAATTTAGGTGTCTCTGATGACTACCATGTGAAATACCCATCTGAGCTCTGGTAAGGGCATGTCTTTAGGAAGAGCCTGTCTTTCAGCTGTTCTTGGGGTAAGCCAGTTCTTGCTCTGCTCTCTGAAAACACACCTACGCATACTTCATAGAAAGCTGGGACATGCAGACATGCTCAACACAAACCCAAACCCAAGAGTTAAAAGCCAAGGATAAGCCTTTGCTTTTGCTCGTTACACCTTGGGGTAGAAAGGCATCACTGGTGTCTCCCTAATGTAGATACGGCTGCACGCACTTTTAGGAAAAAAACCACTCATTTATTTTATGTCATTGTATAAAAAAAACCTAGACTGTGCAAGTGGTCAGTAACATTCAGAAATACTGCTCAGTTCAAGGGTCAGAGAAGTTCTATCTTCTCTTTCTTCAGTCTTTGGTTGAAAAGAGGGACAAGCTGCCCAGAAATCTACAGCCAGCTGAATACAGCAGTTTAGAAACACCTTGACATTTCTGTCCCAAGACTTTACCTCTTTTTTCCCAGTGATTCACAGAACTGCCCTACGTGGAAGAATCTGCCTAATTTAAAAGCTTCTCTCCTTGTGGAAAAATCGTCTGAGTTTCTCTCACCCTTGGCTTTTCTGAAAACAATCATGTAAAAGGGTATCTTACTTTATAAATGTCTGTGTGTGTATATATATATACACACATGCACACATGTCTCTGCATGTATGAATATATGAATAATTTGGAAAGATGTGGTCCATCTCTGTTATGGCGCAAGCTCCTCTTCCCAAAAGTTCAAATTAAACAGCAGAGGAAGGGATCCTACACAGCTGGCATAGGACACCTTGGAAGACTATCTTCCTCCAAGTCAATCACCAAGGCTCCCCTGTGAGAAGGCTTTCCAGGGAGATGTCTTGTTCCTACTCAGAACATATATGTCAACGTGAAGGATGTTACCCAGAGTAACCTGTCACAACAGGATCAGCAGACCTAAGGAATTCTGCTCTTGTTTCCTCGAACCCCCACATCTACTACCTTCCTGCACAGAAAGAGCACGCCATCGTGCCTGATCATTTTGTGGCCGTCAGGAGAGTATCTCCAGAGCTGAAGGCTACCAGCAGAACACTAAACAAACTCCACTTTGCTTCCAAGGAAGTTAGAAGTACTAACTGTAGTTTGGCAGCCAGTCCACTTAGGGCTTTTGAGACCACGTGTTAGCTTGCTCTCTTTCAGTTGCTGCATCTGGAACGTGTGTTTCTTCTTGTTGCTCTGTTGCGTTGTGAATATTTGTCCTAAGTGTTGGTTTATAACATGTTGTACTCACTCTGGAAACACCGCACTAGCAGGTGGACTAGAAGGAATACACTTGGAAGCAAACTCGGCACACTGTACACTGAGGGAAGCTTTGAGAGAGGTCAAATAGGAAACAGAACAGCACTTCTTCCAACGTGTGCTTTAAAGCCATCATGAACAGAGAAGAAAGTTTTGGTGATAGGCTAAGAGGAAAAGTCTTCTCCAATGGCTCTTCATCAACAGACCTTGGGCAAAGGGCAACTGGTGAAGAGCATGTCACGACTCTGGGTAACCTTGTCATGCCACAGCAACCGTGGCAGAAGGAGGCAACAGAAAATTACAAAAAGGTTCAAGGAACCTGCACACACCATTTCATGGATCCGAGAGTGCTGGCTAAACACCGCACTTCTATGCTTCAGCTTCCCCATATGTACATGCTTACAAGCTTTTCACAACCCCACGTATATTCCTGGGATTTGAATGTAAAATCAGACACGAGCCAAACCAGTGAGCAGTGCTGTAATGCTTCAGTGATGGACAACAACTCTCAAGAGTTTCCATTAGAAATGGAATGAAAGAAATAAAAATCAACACGTCTACAACTTATGCAGAACATCCTTTGTCCCAACATTATACGCTGTGGAACAGAAATGCATCCTACTGGGGATTATTGCTTTGAATCAACCCTATTTATAGAAATATGCCTTCCCACAGGTATTTAATTCTGAAAATATGACACATGGAGTGATTCAAAGCAATTAACATACTGCGAATGTAACATATACAAACAAATACAATCTGTTTGGATGCCGTTGATTTTGCCACGTTTTTGCCATTTATAATAATGACGAAAAGCAAGTATTTTAATCTGAGATTGTGTAAATGCGTGCCTTTCATCTACAGAACAGAAACCATTCGTGATAAACAGGAAGGGTAATCACAAGACACAACATTTTTGTCTCCACTTCAGATTAAAGTGGTTAGAACTCTAACTATACGGTTTTAAATCGTGACCTGCAAACTTATGCTTTACTTACGGAAATAAATACTACTTCTTTTCATTTTGCAAAAACAACAAGGCAGCTCCCCGCTTCTTCTGGATGAGATGGGCAACCTCTGATTTTGAAAATGTTGCCACTATCCAACGTATCAACAAACACATCCTGAAGGTTATATATTATACCTATAGAACGTACAGATGATGCAGTACCTCTTTTGTACAAGGGACAGATTTTACAAAAAGCCACAATAGATGTCACTTGCTGTCTTTCCCCAGCTGGGACTGCGTTTTGCACATTATCTGCAGAGCGCTCACCTGTGACTAAGGGTGTTTGTGCAGTTGGCTGCTCCAGTAAGACCATGTGTTGCAGAAGAGGGTTATGTGCAGTTCCCCCATCTCTTTCCAACGTTGTAGTGCTCAAGTAGGGAGTGAGGTGAGTGCCAGGAAACAAAGAGATCCGCTGCTGTAAGGTTGGGATAGTCAGTCTCTCTGCATCCTGCTGTGCTGAGCCTCCCTGCAAATGCACAATTGATGGCATGGTGGGTTATGAGATTAAGTAGCGCGAGCAACATTTCAAAGGCTGCATCCCCCATCACTTACGCTGGAAGGGCCAGTTGCAGGCAGTCCTAGCGTGATGTTGGGCAAAGACGGAGACGTGTACAGCGGAAGCTGCGTTACCGAGCCCTCACGATTCACAAGTCTGTGAGCCAGGCTGGTCTGCAAATAAAATCAAAGACGTTGTCCTGGTGAGAGAGCAGCCACAGATTAAACCGAAGACACAGTACACTTGCTGTGAAGACACATCAGAAATGTACAGAGTGTGTAACTTCGCTGCTGATATTGGAAATACTGAATGGGGGAGCTAAGCTGTGCTTTAGATCCAGCCTAAATAGGCGCAGGCCAGGTGCTTGCCCTGAACGCTGCGGCCGTGTCCGCACAGGGGTGATGAGACCGGGATAACCAACACAGGGACGATCTCGCTCTGCAGCTGACACCAGCATTACTGCCCCACAGAGAGACCTTTCCCAGTTTATTTGATCTTTCTGGGAGACTAACGATCGCCCCTGCGTCCTCGCCAGCACTCTGCTTCACACAGCGCCACCGCAAAAAGCTTTTGCAAAGAAGATTTAACAGCTTACTTGTCCATCTCGAGTACGTGCCCTTTTAAAGTTAAAATAGATTACTTAAAAAAAAAAAATTGGCATTACGATGGCTGTTGTTCGCTTTAGCAAATCACAGACAATTTATGCTATTTGCTAGTGCGCTTTAGAATAAATCAGACTTCAAAATTTCATCAAAAAGCCTTAAAGTTGCATTTATGTAGCTATTTCATCATTTTCAGGGTGAAACGCGAGATTTACTGAATTATCTTATGGCCATTTAAAGCAGGAACACTTAAGTAAAAATACCTTTAATTTCAAAACAAGGTTGAATTGAAATATGTGCTAGAAAACCCATTATAAAAAATTGGATTATTTAAAAATGACTGATTTTCCTGTTAGGAAACAAGTGTTCCGATCACCTTGAATTCTCTGCCAGTGATTTTACAACTTAAATAGAGTTTAGTTTTCAAAAAGACATTTTATAGAATTTCTACTGTTTAACTTGGGTGCTATTGTGGAAAAAATGGATTATGATTAACTTAATATTACACTATGGAACAACCTATATTGATGTAACAGAGATCTGAAGAATGGCTTTATACATTTTAGACCTAAATTCATAGTCCCGTAAGTCAATGAGATTTTGCAGGTTATTTCCTTGGTTACAGGGCTGGAACAGCCCTGGATAATAAACCCCTATTTTTCTCCCTCAAAGTCTCTAAGGTGAAACTTAAAAAAAAAAAATAAAAAGAACTAATACTGAAAACCAAACATTTTTAATAAACAATCTTCAAAAGCAATCCTATGTCACCGGTACCAGGCACTGGGCTGCCTTTTCTAAAGGATTCTTTGATGTGCCACTAACTCTCCAGTCATCTTCCCAGTGTCCAACTTAGTCTAAATTCCTGACATTCAGCAAAATTTCATCTGCAGAGTGAATTTTTTCTTACTTCTTTTCGCCTTCTTGTGCTTTCATTAATGTCATTCAAGCTTACTGAAAATATATTACAGAACAGTTCTCCCGTAGAAAGAGTAAATCTGCTTTTAAGATCTTGGTTCACAATTTGCTGCCGCAAAGGAGGAAATTTGTAGGGAGCGTTTTGCTGTTGAGCGGTACCTGGTAAGGACACGAGACTGTACGTACCCACACACAACTTCTTCCAAGTAATTTTGAGCACTACTAGCAATTTTGCTTTAATTTAAATTACATAATGTTAGCATGCCACATTGAGAATAAGATAGCTATTGCCAGCAGAGTAATGAAATATTTTACTGATATCATAAATGGAACAAAACTACATCCATTTTCTCTTTGAGCAATCAATACTCTATAGTTGTGCCTCAAACTATCTCCTGGGGATTTGTTTTAAAAACAGAGAAGCAGCAGCTTGACGCTATCAGCATATAGTATTAAGAGCATTATAATCACTTTAAACATATAGATCCCATCTAGGAGTTGGTACACAAACATTTTTTTAAATTGCACAGAAGAGAACAATTTTAGCATGTACAATTTTCGTCTGTAGTCAAGTACTTTTTATACTCTTGTATCAACTGCAACGGCAATGAATATCATGTACTTTTCAGAGACGGAAAAACCTTTAGATTTAAAAAAACAGTATTTAAAAATAGATACTGTCTATTTTAAAAAGAGGCAGAGAGCTGTAGTCTTTCCACACTGAAGTCAAGCACTGAAACTTAATGAATTCAGATAACATCTTCCAATGTATCTGAAATGGTTCTAGAGGTGACCTAGCAAACTAAGAAGCAAAGAGACATATTTCTCATTTGAAGTAAAATATGAAGGTAAGATGAAACACAAAGCTGGCAACATTATTTTTTCACAAATGTTTAAATACTTCTAAATATTTAGAAGTAGGAATGTGATAAAGCCGGTAAACTGGTATTAAAGAAATCTCCAACACTTGGGCTACCAGGTAATACAACTTCTATTGAAGAAGATTTTAAAGAAACCAAACCCCTACCTTGAACAGTTATTTTTTTACCAAATGAACCTATACAGGCAAATGGATCAGCCAGTACTACACAGCATGAAATGCTGGAACAAAGTGCAGAGTTATTTTTCCCCAAAAGCCAATGCAAAGGACTAGGACATTTTGCTAAGCCATTCAAGTACGCCTGAAACGCTGGGAGGAGAACAGTTTGTGCAACAGGTTATCAATGTTCTGTTTGCCATCACACAGTGATTTATGTTTCATTCTGCTCTGTGATGGCAATGAGCCAATATACTTGACACAGTCCTGGGCAGTTTTAAAATTGGAACGGCACAATCACTTGTATGTTGTATTTTTCCTATTTTCCAAAAATTATAAAAAGGTGAAAAGAAGGCTAGACATTATTTTCAGGGAAATGCAAACTAGATTTTTTTTTTTTCCTCCCTTTTGCATAGGTTGTTTGGAGATAATGCATCTAATGTTGCTCTTTTAAAAATTCCAGATGAACATGCTTCTTTCCTGTGGCACCGCTGTGAATTGCACATCGCAGTACAGTTGAAAAAGAGGCAAAGACAACTCCCAGGGAACAGCTTTGGCAGTACAGGGATTTTTTTTCCAAATTGTCTGCACCGCTCGCACCTCAGCCCAAGTTACAAAATTGCTGCATTACGAGCAGTTGATTAAAAGAGTTTTTCTTATATTCTCTGTCTGGTTTATTAGGTATTGGTGGTCTAGTCATAGATGATTAGCACAAATTATTTAGCCAAAAAATAATATGGTTAAGGAGAGTACTATAGCTTCCCATTCACCTGCATGAGCTAACAGTGACTTGCGGGAAAGCTGCCTGCTCTGTTTATACCACCACAATAAACTGTCAAATCCTCTAGTTTTTCCACCAGCAGTAACTGGGGATTTGCAGTTTGCTAAGTATAGACAAGACTGACAGCTCGTGGATCAGCAAAACCGGTAACTCAGCGTTCGTCCCCCTGGGGCCGACACAAACGGACCCAAGATGTGCCCTCGGCTCAGCCGGTCTTCAGTTCTGCAAACCCAATAAATGACCCTGTACGTAAGAGACCTCTTCCCAGGTCTGCTCCAAAAGCCACGTCTCTTTGCAGCAGCTTCAGCTGTCAGTGCCAAGCGAAGACTCCACCTTACACCGTCTTAATCTTTACAATAATTGCCTAAATCTTGTAAGGTCTACAGTAGACTAGAGTGGATAGAGACGTGTGTTGGAAAATTTGGCATGGGAGAGGGTGGAGTAGAGGCATAATCCCCATATTAAATGCTGTTTCACTACATTAGAAATAAAAATAAAGTGAAAATCTTTACAAAACTAGAAAGCAATAAGGGCTTACATTTATATCATCAGAAGCCCTTTTCAATTCTAAATGACAATTTGGGGAGAACAAGCCCAGGCCTGTTTTTACAGTCCTGATGTTAAGACAGACACCACATTCATGGGGAGAACAGCTAATGGTAAGCGGGATAAAAAGAAATGCCCCAGTAACATTACACAACCACACCGGTTTTCTACATGCAAGGTTTATAGTGGGAGTCAGTTAACACGGCCCACACCCCAAAATCTGCCCTTAGAAAAAGGTGGGCGTCAGTAACCCTGAACACAGGAGCTGCTGTGCTGAGCCAAACCCCAGTTTACCCAGCCCAACACCCTGCCCTTGACACCCATAGCAGATGCCTCAAGTGATGGCGAAAGCTCATAAGCTTATAAACTAGCAAATGGCATCAGGCACCAACCTTTCAAATCCCTAAGTGGAGAGGAAAAGGTTAAACTGGTCCCTTTTAATCCAGTTCTGGTTTGGTCATATTTAGACTAACCTACTGTGCAGAACAAATTCATCCTATATACGATATATGACAACAGATTACCCAAATTTTAAAATACGTGCATTTGACCAGGAAACTATCTTCATGCTTTACCTTGCTAATCACTTTATTTTTACTCTCTCCTCACAACAAAACCACTACAAGTTACCACAAGCAGCTTGTGAGCTGGCTCAAACTAGATTTAATAAACGGATAATGCATCCTGTCAGCCCAGATTGAGAGGTAATTCCCAAAGTCCTCTCCAAGTCACGATCTCGTCTTTCTTTTTTTAGTGTGTTGTGCGCCAGTTTGTGAGCCTAAATTCCTAAAACACTGCAAAAACTGATGAGAAACCCAAGCACTAAAAAAATCAGAGTGAGGAAGGGCTCTGTACCTCTGCTTGAATACTCGTGACTGATCCTGCAATTCCATTCTCGGCGCTTATGTTATTGGAGCTGTTGTTTGGAGAGCTGGGACCAGATCCAGGAGCACTGTTGCATGCAGAGTCTAAAAACACATCCAAAACCAACTTTTAGCGTTACAAACAATCTCCGCGATGGTATTTAGAGAGATAACAACCCCTCGAGAATTTTGTTTTGCAGGAAAGCAATCCTCCTCCTCCCCATTGTCCCCCCTAAATCTTCCCAGGGCTCTTAAATAACTAACAAACACTTTCAAATGGTCTGTCCAAGTACCTACTTACCATATTTATGTCTTCTCCTCAAGGGGATTTCTCTTATAGTGTATTAATAAATTTAAATATGATTGGAAGATAATAAAAGACATGGAAGGCTTGAAGAGGCCAAACTGGAGGATTGTCCTGCTTCATTTTTCTAGAAGTCCTTCTCTCACCCTCTTTAGCCTACAACCCTCCTAACAACACCCTCTCGCCACGTATTGCATCAGACTCCACGCTAGAAAAACCAGAGAACCATCTCAGCGCTGACATTTTCCCATGCAGGCCTCTGGTGCATCTGGATTTACTGGAAATTCGCCGCCAGCACTGAGTCCTCACGCTGATCGCGTATGAGAGCTGACCTCTGCTTTTTCCAAAAAAGCACCAAGATGTTCCAGTGCAGGCGAGTGGCCACGTGTGATGGTCTTGTCCCCATCACTTGGGAAGTGCCCACACCGTGCTGGGTCCTCCGAGAAACATGACCTGTCTTGAGCTGCCCTTCACACAGCACAACAGCTCCCAAAAAGCACCCGGGGACCGACTGCCGAGGATGATATTTTGCCAGGATGGCAAATTAAATCATTTTAAGAGATTTAAAAGCTGCCTGAGTGACGTGGGATGGGACAGACAATTGGCCATGGTCATAGCTGAGCACATTTTACAAAAATCAGGCAAAACTCTACAGGGTCCAAAACAGTAAATCTGTTTCAAATCATTGCTTTTTTTTTTTTTTTTTAAAGTCTTCTCCACTCAGGGAGTAAATAATTTTCTCATTGGAAAGACCCAAGGCAGAGTTAATCCCCCAAAATAATTCTGTTATCACCTGACCACTCAGAAAATCCTCTCAGCTTTGTATATTTTATCAAGATGTTCCCTATGAACTCGCTAACCAAAACCACAGAGGAGACCAGCCTGAAATCAAAGCCTTTCCATTAATGATACAGAAATAATAACAAACAGAAAGAGTGCATGAAATGGCGACAGGCAGAAAACTTTCCTCAGAAGATTTCTCACCTGGTGTATGGTACAGCTTCCAGTGTTTCTCCTTTTATTTTGGAAGGTAAATAACATTAAAACTTTTTTTTCTTGAATTTTCCTCCTCCCCAAGCACAGCATTTGCCCAATGCCAGAAGAATCTCCCAGCGGCTGCAATGGTTCAGGCTGCAGCAGTCTCATAAATGCTCCAGGATGCCCCAGTAGAAATAAAAGCCAATTGTTACAGTTTGGGGGATTTTTAAAGATAATTTCTTTTGTGGCATTATTCTGTACATACTACTTTGCTATTTTGAGCCTTGCAAATACTCCACAGTAGCAAAGAGATTATTATTTTTTTTTTTTTAAGAAGGAAGCTTTGTTGCTTTTTGTTGGCTGTGCATTTGGGGAGGCATCTCGCTATCAGGAAATTCAGCACTGAATAACACCCAGCTGAGCACCTAACAACGAACTTCTCCATGGAAAACAACTTTGGAGAGTCTAGGTGTTTTGAAAAAATATTCTGATTGCCTGGAAAATATGTGCTTTTTCTGGGACCATGTCATTAAATGCAACATATTAGATCTCATGCATACTACCTAGACAGAGGAAAAGTACCTGGCACATTCAAACTGTGACTCTGTGAAGATGTATACTTCAAGGACTAAATGCAACTTCTGTTCCCTCAAGGGAGACTTCTTTCAAATTTTCCATTCAAAAGCCCCCTCTTACTGTAACAAGTCAGATATTTTTCTAGCCAGGCTCCAGGTTGGCTTCTTGAACCAGGTCCATGCTCAGTAAGAAGCTGGAGCTTTCACTGACATTTCTGAAGGCATTACTGGGACCAAACAGCCAGCCATTGGGGCTTGATTTATCCCCAAAGCTGCGTGTCATAAAGCAACATATGAGGAGTGAAGCAAATTTGATTTTCAGATCTGATAAAAATTATGCTTAGCTCTTGAATTAATCTACTCCCTCTGCAAACTGAGAGGCTCTGACACAGAGTGGTGCACAGCTGCCCCTAAACCACCTGGCTCTCTAAAGAGAGCTCATTTCGAGTTTGTTTGAATGATGGTAACATGCCTTAAAAGCGAGACAGGTCTGGAAAAGCTGTCATGTAGCGGTACTTACACAGAGGCATCCCTAGATGGTGCTAAGAATTAACTTTACGGTAATCTATATAATCTGCTTTACTCTGATCCATCCTTAGAAACTCTACTCCCAGAAGAATATTATTTTTCAACAAGAAACTGTCAAATAAGTAGTCAGAAATACCAGCTACATATATATATATATATATATATATATATATATATATATATATATATATATATATAAAAATGCCTTACATGTTCTAAAACTTTGCCGTAATTACTTAACAAGGAGCTATGGCAGCCTGCCCAAAGCCTAAACCAAACAGGGGTTGTAAAGCATTACTGCTGGAGGACGACAGCCATGAATTATGGCCTCCCCATGGATATTAACAGGATCACCTTTGAGAAACTTTATTTCTCAACAACCTGTTGCTGAAGATCATAGAAATGCTTGGGAAAAACAAGCAAACAACCAGCACTCTGGTGGCACATCTACATCTGTCTATGCAAGTCTTAAACCACAAAAAAGCTCATTGAGTCGGTAATGCTGTGTCAATAGATGGGTACCCAAGGGACCAACCTGCACCACCCACTGCTGAATTCTGCCAACTTCATCCAGGCTTTGCCAACACAGAGGGGCACAGGAGAGATCCAGACTGCACAATGAGCCGGATGAAGGAGTTCATTTTGCAAAGGGACATGTCATTATGTCGTTGCCAGCACAGATTTGTCGCTTACCCGACATACCTGTGACATCCAGCGGGCGCTTCTTAAGAGCAGTAACCACCGGACCATCTTTTCTGCGCAAGAGGGGGCTGCTCCGTCTTTCAGCAACTTTTTGCTTTAGTCTGGATCGTAACTTCAGGTTGGGTTCAGACGCTGAACAGAAAAAGGAAAAGCGAACAGTGTTTTGGTTAATATTATTTCAGTAGCTTTTTAGTCAACAGAAAGGCTGGGTTGCAGTTCAGCATTTGCAGAAGCCTAAACAAAATTAGTCATTTGATACCATATATTTGGAACAAAGACTTCTTAATATAATGAACAGGTCCTGGCCTATGTGATATCTGAATTCACTGGCAATGAAAGTCAACAGCATTTTAATTAAAAAATAATAATCATCCTGCAATGTCTTCTC
This sequence comes from Caloenas nicobarica, assembly GCF_036013445.1. Taxonomy (NCBI): domain Eukaryota; kingdom Metazoa; phylum Chordata; class Aves; order Columbiformes; family Columbidae; genus Caloenas; species Caloenas nicobarica. The sequence goes on along the minus strand of NC_088250.1, from coordinate 6,748,923 downwards.
TCACGTGAAGACACAGACTTAATCTGCTGTGAAGTATCCGGACTAGGGCAGAGAGCACCAATCTCACCCCCTGGTTTCCCACCTCCACTCAAACTTGCATCCAAACCAGTGGTTAAACCTATCTTATGGGATCGAAAAAAAATCAATCCAGGAATTGGTGAGACAGCCGAGATGGTGCCATCTGGTCAGGATGGAGCATCACCACGGGGTTGAGACGCTATCTGTGATGCGTTGTTCAAACGGGCAGCTCCACACCCTTGGAGTCATCCGACCCCAGGGGAGGGGGAAAGAAACTCTGAAAATCAAAACCCACAATGAACACAGGTAAATGTTTTCCTGCTGGTTCACCTCCCTGAAGCAACTCACCTTGGAGTCAGATGAGTCTGTGTCAACTGGAGCCAGTGTCAACTCAAGAGAAAAGGCACAAGAGTGTGGCCAAGGTCAAAGCCAACGCCAGGGAGGAGAAGGTTTGTTTATTTGGGGAGCAACTTACTCACATCATCACAGCCACAAAGTTAGACCATATCTAAACCCACATCGAATACTTTGAAAATTCAGCGCTGCCAAGGGGAGGTGCACATGTATTTCCTGAGACCACAGTCTGACTTGCTTTGTATACACCACACCTTTGAGAGACTCCCTTAAAAACTGCTGCTGTACCAAACACTGAGAGTTAATTTCTCCAGAATTCAAAGCAGAGCTCCTGTGAACCCCTAATGCCTCTGGGCTGATGACAGCTGGCAACACCGAACACGTTTGCACGGCATAGCTTATCAAGTTTTTATACAGGTAATGAAGCCTTAAGTCAAGATTCCTCCTGCAAGATGATTTTCTCTGCAAACTTTCTCATCTCTTGAGTATACATGAAATATCTGCTTTGGCGCTTGAGGGCTCCTGACAGTTATGAGATGTGTGAACTGGCCCAATATTTTCCCTTCTTCAACCTCTTAACAACTCTGCAGTTTAATCCCTTTGAACCAGCAAATCCTGTGCTCTTACCATTAACTACCGATACACTCGGCTCCCTACACTCCAGGGCCAATAATCTGCATTTCTTTAGAAGCATTAAAGTAGGGTTTACAAACTGATTTGAATTAACTACGTCTGGCTACAGATACATTTCCCTACAGTTGGCTTTGACCACTGGGTCATGTAAAAGATCAAGCCTGACAACGTTAATTGCAGGGCTCAAAAATCAGAAGGCTGATGAATTCAAGATCAAATGCTTCAAGTTAAGCCATCAAAACAGTTCTTTGATGAAACTTTTGTGAGAAAAAAAAAGAAAAAAAAAAAGAGCTTTTCACGAATGTTTTGGACAGAAAAATGCCAGCAAGAGATGAAGGGAACACTAAAAAAATGTGTCAGGCTCCTCAAGATGATGCTTAAAATGCAGTATGAAGTGCACTAGCAAAGGAAGAATCATCTTATAGGGCATTTGCATATAAAATGTCAGGGGACTGAATGCGAATCCGTCATTTGCTCAAAGGGCAATATTAGAAGAGTGGACTAGTTAAAATACAAGCAGCTCCAGCCGGCTACTTTATAAAGTTCTCTTCTAAACAGAAGTTGACTTACTATTTTAAAAGTAGTCGCTGGGTATGTGAACATTCGGTACCTCATCCCACATTCTTTGATTCACAGCTTAGATTTGTTCCAAATATTGAGTATTAGTAACTGTCTAGATGCTCTGGTCAAGACTTTATAGAACAAATGGGAACATGTCACAGCTAGATGCCGATACATCCATTTTAGATACATTTGCGCTGCCAACCAGCAAATAAAATATAAGCCTATGCCACAGCTGTTGAAAGGATCTGTCTTCTGACTAAGAAAAACATGACAATAAAAACTGTACTTCAGCGCAAATTTTATTCATACGCAATTTATACCCTGCATGGTGCTCATCTGAAGTATGTTTTCTGCTGGGAGCAGACAAGTAATTGCATGGCTTTCAAATACAGAGAACAAATTGGTTAGAAACACCTTTAAAATAAGCAGGGAAACAAAAGATCTGGGGTTACAGATTACCCAACACTACAAGATACATCCCATATGTAAAGCCACAATAAAAACATCCTTCCATGTAACGAGAAGGGAAAGAACGTAGAAAATTACAGCCTTAAAAAACACCTCGAGAATAAGTTATGGTGAAAGCAGCATATTATAATTTCTCAGATAAGACTATTTTTAGGCAAAACTATTCCGTATATTTCTCCTTCACTTCCTTGGCTGGAGGATCAAGGTTTGAAACACCAAAAGTCTGTTTAAAGAACTACATTTATTCCGTTCACTCTGATTTTGTTCTATTTATCCCCCAGATATAATCCCAAATCTAATATGTCTTCAAGAGAGCATAATACCTACATGCATTTAATTAGGTGCTATATAGACCAAAGTAGGTGAATTAAAATTCAGCACAGACAACACAGAATAGTCTCAAATTCAAAAAAATTACATATAGCATATTTTATAATAAAAGATGTAGCTGTCAACAGAAGCATTTCCAAAACTCAGAACAATAACTTAAGCTTATCCAGATGGTTTTAAAACTACTATATAACAAAAAAATTGTTAAACTTAAGAGAGCTGTCCTTCAAAGGTATGAAATATGAGTTTAACCAACACATAACTATCTACACCAGTCAACACAGGTTCAATATTCTCTCAGGAACACCAATTCCACTGAAAATCTCCCGATATTTACCTGTCAGGCAACATGCCCAAACAAAGCCTTGCTCCCCATCACTGCTAACAAGCATAAACCCAAGAGAACTGAAGACTAAATTACAAAACTTACTGGTCTTCTACATCTTAAGGTGAAGTATTTTAAACAAACGCTATGAAGCTATCGAAAAATCAGTTTGATTCTTGTTTAGCAAACAAACGAAGCTCATGCCCAAGTGTGAGTCAGCTTCCACAAAGCCAGTGGGATTTCTTAAGCAGTGACATACTTTATTTGGCCTATAATAAGGATTTATACAAAGAATATTTTGTTTTCCTCCAAGTAAATTAATAACTAGAACATAAGCCAAAAGCTTCCCTAGTTGTCACAGGCTCAAACCCAAGTTACCCCTCTTGTACGTCATTTATTACAGCAGGACCCATGTAATCCAATTCTTCAACATTTATGTCATTCTCATTGTTTTCTTCCTAGAATTGCATCCACTAAGCTGCTGAACTAATGCGACATTAAGTCTGTGCAAGTCAAAACACACAAAGTCCTGGGTAGAGTTTGCCCCGTTCCCATTACCCATCTACATTTATGAAAAAAAGCGCAAACAATGCACCATGAAAACCCCAATCCCAGTCCATGCACATCTTAATTTTGGTGGCCGGGGACTGAAAAAAAGGCTGTTATTCCTTTTTAAAAATTATTTTTAAGCTACATACTAAGCCTCACCCAGCAGGCAAAGGACAACACAACTACCTTGTCTCTCTTCTGACGTCCAGGTCACCCCATGAGGACACGTGGGAGAGGGAGAGAGACAGCTGTCTGAAACCGGCCTTTTGCACAACTCAAAATTTTAATAAATTATTTTTTGCTTAAGCTGGAAACATTGCAGGTTCTGCAATTGCACATTTACTCCCCACACTGCAGCTTCTAGATTGTGAGCTATGTAGTCAGGAGGACCTGGTGAAGCTGGACACGGCAAAGTTCCCCTACAGTCAAACAAAAAGATTGAAAATTGTTTCATGTTTATCGCTCTGAAGCCTAAGCAGTCGAAGTTCTTGATTTTCAATACTTGCAGGCATCAGCACAGGGGAGGACAAGAAGAATAGCAGCCCAAAAGTGTAACCAGTTGAGACAGGTACCACAGGGCAAAAGTGGGAGCAGAAAATTCCCAAACTAGAAAGCACAACAAGAATAAAAAGAGAACATCCTGCTCTTCTGCAGAAACAAATGGGTTTTTATGATCTTGGTACCATGTTGGATGGCATCACCTGAAATAATACATCTAGGAACATAGGTACATGATTAGAAAGAGATAGATAAAGATATCTGCTGGATTTTCTTCCTTTTCTCCTAACTGTGTTGGCATGAGCACTGTGTAAGAGCTCTGTAGAAGGGCTATTTCTGGAAGACCGTATCCTTAAAATGAAAACTTAGTAAAGGCCAGTATTTGGTGCTTTTCATGCTGAAGTTTAGTAGTCACAGCATCTCAGCACTAGAAAGAAGGCTTTAGCACCCATTAAACTGGGCACGCAATATTGACGCTTTTTACAGCTTCACTATCATCTGCTTGCCTGACTATAAAACCCCACAAAATCACGGCGTGACGGAGCACCACAAAGGTTTCCGCTGTGAAAAGCCAAAGCTGGACTAGAAAAACAAACACGTGGAAATGCTGCATCTCATCTCTGTCCTTCCCTTTCCAAAGCCTAAATAAAGACAGCAGCTTTGCACAATTCAAAGTATTATCTGAGAGGAAAGATAAGAGACATGTGGAAGGGGATAAGGAATAGAAAAGAGAAAATGAGGTCCTACAAGCAAGTTTCTCCAATGAAGTGCTTAAAAGAGCACTGAGCTATGCAGAAGGTAGGAAAAATGTGTAATTTCCATATAGCAACTAAAAAGCTGCAGTACCAGCTGCCTGAACCCAAGGGCAAGGAGCAGCTACAAAAATCAGGGAGACTCTAGTGAGTCATTCACGGTGGCCACAACTTTTGGTGATGATCTCCTTACATTACAATGAGCTTTTCCCAAAAACACCTACAGGCATTTTAAACTCAAGAACTGCACTGATTTCTACTGAAATATAACTTGTTAATATACGAAAGGCCAAGATGGGTCAAAACAGGCACGGTGGTGTCCATTCCATCCTTTGTCAGAGTCTCATGGACCAACCAAGCACTTGTTTATGAGATGCAACCTGTTCTGTACCTAGAAACCTTCCTGCCACGGCCGTGATGACCGAGTCTATGCCCTGCCCTGCCAGCTCAGGGCAGTTTGCCCTTTTTTCCTCCTCCTTGCCCTGTCCCACAAGCACATCCTGTCCCCTTGCCTGTCGCTGGGTTGCTCCTATGGGAAGGAGCGACCAGCGTTCCCTCCAGCCTCCCCCTGTCCTGGATGCTCTTCCAAGGAACTGTATCAGAGTTAATAAACCAAATAAATCAACCTCACACTGTCACACACAGCTGCAAATCGTTGAGAGCTGGAAGGGGGGAAACAGTGCACTGAGAAGGCAGCAGGACATGGCTCAAGCGATGCACGGTTTCCTTAGAGCTCGGCTGTTGCATTTTGGTTTGGAGAAATCACTCCAAGTTACTACCCTGGATGATGTTCAGGTGGTGCTCGTGGTCAAGGCTGTCCCACAGAGGACATGCACACACTTATCATGCTCTGCTAGCTCAGACTTGATTCTCCTTTCTGCTAGATGCAGTGGCCCAAATGCCAAGTGTCTCAGTTCTGGCCAGAACAAACCTGGGCATGTACATATAGAGACATATAGATCAATATATATATGCACATGTGAAACTGTGCACACTCAGTCTCTGTGAGGCAGAGACAGAGCTGAGAGGGCCAAGAAGGTGAAGGGTGGGTTCACTGAGCAATTGAGGGGTAGGTCCCTGCTCCCCAAAGGTGGCACTAAACCAGAAGACTTCATTTAGGCTTCTACTGGAAGAGGTTCCCCCTTCGATGCACCATTGACAGCACTTCTCAAGAAGCGTTTTGATGGGACGTGCCAGCTTTTCCCCCATGGATCCCCAGCTCTCGTGCCAAAAATGCATGAGCTTTACCGGAGCCCTGAGCAAGGAAAGTGGGTGCCCCCTCCTTTTGCCTCCTCAGCGCCAGAGAGGAGCACCCACACACCATGGTTCACAAATGCCGGCTGTGTTCACAGCCACTGCCTGTGCCAAAGAAAAACGAAGGAGCAAAGAATTCCCTAGTGTGCATTTAGACCTGGTTGTCGGAAGAAACGGAGGGACTCATGCGAGCATTTGCTAGTCCTCCAGCTTCACTTCGGTTTGTTGCTGCTCTCTGAAATTTCAACGGGCTGCTCTGAAGAGCTATTCCACAACATCACAGTAATAAAGTGATTTTTATCTTTAATAAGTTATTTTTGGATTAGAGAGACTGACGTCCTCCCCTTGGAGCACGAAAGGGTATTTATAACAATCAGGATTTCTCAGTGGGGGCAGCGGCCCCTCTCAGCAGCCACCCGGGGAAGCCAGACCTCTAACCACGTCAGCTGGAAGGACAACGGGGGTGGGAAAGCAAAGACGCTCTCGAACTTGAGTGACACTCCGTGTCGTACAAAGCTCAAAGATTTTCTCTAGATTATACTCCCACACTACACCGGGGTTTCAGCCTACTCTATTTTCCTCTAAACAACCTTTGTCACAAAACAAACCACTTAAAAACATTCCAATAATGAGAGCCAGCTCTGAGAGGTATTATGCCTTTCTTGACAAATGCGGCATTTTAATTATTGACAAATCCTTTCATTTTCCCTTTTCTTTATTTTAAACACAACAAGTTCAGAACAATTTCACCTGCTTAGCTGCAAATAATAGTCAAACAACGCCTGTGCTTCTGCAACACTGCGAGGAAACCAACAAAATCATGGGATGCTGGATGCTTTCCTCCCTCGGGCTCCTCTTTTTTGCGTGTAAAAAGAAGAATATTAGCAAACGAGATGGCTACTGCAGCCTCGGTACATCTCAGCATCGCCCATCTAAGTGCAAGCTGGGGCTTAGAAGTCATCATTCCCAATCTGCTCATGCTTGATTCAGCCAGAAGAACAACATCGATCTCTTCTGTTTGTTTTAGGAGGCTGGTGGGCTGGAAGCTCAAATGGTTGCCAGGACCATCAGCACCAGTGACGTATCTGCCAGATCCCTTCTGCAGTAGGTCCTAAAATGGTGGCAAAATTCTGCAAAACCACTGGCCAGGGCAGGCCTCCAAGTGGCAGATGGGCTGGACTCTGCCTGTTTGTACCCCATACGGGCAGGTACAAGGAGACGCCTCCTTTTCCTTGCATTCCTTTACTCCTTGAGGGAAGTCACTGCAGCAAAGAGGTGCACAAGCCATGGACTAACGATGCTGAGCAAAAAACTTCTCCTTGGACCTTTCCTGCCAGTTCTTAGCTGTGTGGGCTGAGAACACTGAGGATGGCTTTTTTTTTTTTCTTTTTTTTCCACTACCACAAGCCTGAAGACACAGTACTTGACCTATAACCAGTTCTCCTTCTGTTATGACTTGTGCAGAAGGCAAGAGATATTGCTGGGATGGGAGGTTTTCGGGTAGGATACTTGATCTCCCCTGGTCCCCAGAGAAAAGGAGCTGAAAGAGGGGTCTGTGACACCTTCTGCTTGTCATTTCTCCCCAAGTACATACCACACGCACACACACACTCATTTACTATCTAGGCAGGAAATTCAGAGACAGATACTTGCCAAAGATGTCTTTGTAAGCTCCCAGTCTGGCACTCAACTCAGTCTAGCTTTGGAAATAGTGGAAACTCACAACCCTGAGATGCTATCCCACAGCTCTGCAGTGAACACATATTTGGGACCACAGGAATCCTTCGCCTCCTTAAAATCTTCACGCCCATCAACGTCCTTCTCATCTTCACCTCCTCAGTGCAGCCAGCTGTGATAACGGAGGGAAAGGAAAAGGCAGGACCTGGAGCCTCAGCGACAATTCACAGAACAGTGATCGTGGCTGTAGCAGCCGTGGGCCAAGGAGCCCCAGGAATCGAGCCAAAGACACCAAAAAACACCCGTCCGCTGCTCTTGATGGATGCAGGAGGCCTTCTCGTGCGCGACAAACCACAGCGGTTTGGGAAACGCCAGAGGGTCGAGAAGCACAAGCAAAAAAAGGACAAAACGGAACAGCAGTGCGTTTTTTATAACATCGGTTTTGTCAAAAATCCCTCTTCTGTCAGGAGAAAGGTTTAAAGACCGGCAGCCAGCCCCGGGCAGAGGAACTAAGCAGCAGGAAAGGCACAGATCCTCCTGCGTGGGCACAAGGAGGGTCAAAGGAGAGCAGCCGTCTGGGGAAAGGTTTGCTTTATTCAGGAACAGGACTAAGACCACGAGGAGATCCGAGCCTGCTTCACATCCCACACAGGTCCTACAGACGCAGCCATTTTTACAACTTTGGAGAACGCCTTTTACGAGTATTTCAAAAGAAACGAGCTGGTTTTTTTCTCGCTTTGGGGTCAGGTTTAAACAAAGATACAGGGAAATTTTTCCAGTTCATGCATCCCAGCGAGCTGAATGTGTGTTGGCCGGGCGAGTTTAGCAGGTGCCGAGTTTGGCAGAACCTCCTGATTTTAATGACAAGTAATTGAAATGCTGTGGCTTTCATTAGAAATTCTGATTAGCTGTCAAGTCCCAATGAACACGAGGAATCCTTACCCTACCTCTTATGCAGGAGCAAGTGGGAAAGCTACTGGCTGACAGGACACGGTCCAGCCCTGCACAGGATGTAAAAAAACCCCAAACCCAAAAAAACCCCTACATAAGCAAGAGGAAAAGCACGTTAAAAAGTTAAAAATTTTCTCTTTTTACAAATCTCAATGACGGTGGTTGTGCCAGCTTTCTAATTATGTGCCTGTTTTAATATGTCCACTGCTCCAATTGCACAAAGCAGAGACCACCACGAACAACCGTTTTCCTGGGGAGAAAATGAGGACATCATATTCCTTAGAAAGGCAAAACTGAAGAGTTATGTTAAAAATAACTTCCAAGAAAGCTGTTGACAAACAACTCTTGGGGTTATCAAAACAGGCTACAAAAGGCTGCCCCAACCTGGCCTCTAAAATCACTCTTAGAGGGTCCCAGTACAGAACATAATGAAGCTTCATTAAATTTGGAAGACACTAATCTTGATCTAAGGGCAGAAAAGGTCACTTATATTTTCCTCTCTCAAAAGCTGTCAACAAAATGTGTACACTAAAGGAAAAATACTTCTAATATACGAAACTACAAAAAAGGAGAAATAAAAATTTTTGTGTGAATCCAGGTATTTAACATCAAAAGCGTGAGCAGCGTCAACTGAATTGTTCTCCATTCAGTTAAAAAAGGGAGAGCTGCAAAGTGTTTAGATAGAGGGAACCAAGTGAAACGCATCCCCCAGCCAGTCTAAAAACAGGATTCAAGCAATTAGTAACTGCACCAGCCAGCAGCCTGACAGCAAAACAACTTCATGCAGAAACCAAGCAGCCAAGAAACTGGAACATAATTCAGTAAAACAAATCAGACCGGGTAGGATTTCAGGGGACAGGATGCATTAGGAGCGCGTTGCAAGCGCTGTTTCCCATGCTGAACATTTTCAAGCACTCTGCAAACATTATTCACGCACACGTCTCCTTCTAACCAAAGCGAGCGTGGCCGGCTCACCATGTCTCTCTCATAACATTCAGACTTGAGTTTTCGACTAGCAAGTTATCTCAAGTGTGCGCAGAGGGAAAACCTGTTACCACATCATGATGCTTTAAGTAAGAGTAAAGAAAGGCAGTATTTTTAAAATCCAGCCCAATGACATACTTATTTTTCCTAAAAATTTCTCAACACGCAGGACGAGCTGCGAGCGCTTAAAACGCAGCCTAGCAAAAAAGGATCGTTCAAACTGCATTCCTGCGGCCCCCTATGTCACCCTGTCCCTGATGATGATGTTGGTCACATTCCAGCCCTGGTAATCAGAACTATATTGTGATGGACTCTTATTTAAACTGCAAATATTTAATCAAATTTAATAAAACTGGACTACACAATATGGTGGTTTTAAATTACAAACACAAAGCCAGAATTTCGCCTGGTGCCAAAAATCTGAAAAGCTCACTCGTAATAAAGAACTTTATTTAGGATGGGCTCCAGCCTTCCCTGTCTTTTGTTTACACCAGACTGTTCAGGAGCCTTTCTTCTCCAAGCAACTTAACATTCTTGGCAATGGGATTTCTGCAGAATATCGCTATGCCAGAGCCTGACGTGCTGTTGCATCGAAAGGAAAATAAAACAACAACAAAAAAATTCTTCCCTGAACCTGGCAAGTGAACCAGACCAGTTCCCAAAAGATTAACTCTGGTGCCCAACGAGAACAAGCATCGGCGTTCTGGAAAAACAAAATCAGTTCAACATCTTCCTGTTTTAAAACAATGATTTTGGGTGCTATTCCATTTTTAATGATGTGATTAGATACATTTATCATCCTTAATTCGCCCTGTCTGACAGGGCTTTTATTCAGCCAGAGTCTTATTGAGAGCTTGGTGTGGGAAGCAGCCAAGGGGCGAGACGTGCGGATGCTTTCCTTCTCCTGCAGAAATCCCCTTCTGTAACACGGGGAGCAAGAAGGCCAACCGATCCACAAACTCAACCTGACAAGGAGGGTCCTCTGAAGTGATGAGCAAGCGAGGTTTTGGAGCGTGTCAAAGCCCGTTTATGCTGCGGGGATGCTAACACACCAGAAATGGATCACCTGGTTTCAAAAGGTATAGGAAAGAGCTAAAAATCTCTTGGAATCACACTGCCCACAGGCCCTGAGTGACAGGTACGATGCCAAGGGACTTGGAAACGCTGCCATTTCCTAGAGAAGCCTGAAAGCCTTCAGCAGTGGAGAAGTAAACTGCAGCAAAGGCTGCTAGCAGCCCAGCTTGCATTCCTCCTCCCATACAGACATCTACACCAAGCACATCTTTGCATTTTGCCAGCTTTAGAGCTGAAGGAAATCTGCTTTGAGGGCAGCCCTCCACCAGCGCTCACCTTTTCTACGAAAGGCCAAGTTCTGAAGCCCGGACAGCATCACCTCGGCTGTCCCAGGGCACTGACGGTGCAGAAGCTTCTACCACACCTAATGGGGTATTCGGTCTTTCATTATCTAGAGACAGAAGATTAGAGGATGGCCCACTCTTCAGCAAATCCAGTTTTCTAAGCTCTGCTTTTGGAGTCCTCCAGAAAGGAAGCAGTTAAAACTATACCAACCAAAGGTACAGGGTGCACCCAGGAAAAAACCCATATCCTGGAATCCGACTTCTTACGCAGCTGAAGTGTTCAGCACTTTCCAGCCAGCCCACCGTGCCTGGGGAGTGGGGAGACAGACTTGGCAGATAGGAATCCATCTGCAGATCCGTCCACGTGCTACGGTCCAGAAAGAGAAGTTCCCAAAACTATCTTGCGGTGAACAGAACCGGGAGGCACGAAGCACAAGGCAACAGAGTGTGGAGGTGTATTTTTCTCTCATCAGATGGTAAAAGGAGAAAAAACCAGGAAGTTTACAAAGGTAATGAGAACTTTGTTAAACCACTCACTGTACCCAAGGCCTGCTCTACTTCTATCAGAAGAAGAACTGCCATGAGAACACTTACATCCCTCCCAGAAGGAAAAGGAAGGGCTGCCAGCTCTTGGGAACTGATTTAGGGCAGCTGATCTGAGCAAAGACGGTAGTAAACCCACAGGGAGATTTGGTTAAAACACCTTATCATAGGGATGTCACACTTGTTGAGTACCGATGCTCATCCCTCCACATCTGAAGATCCACAAAGCATACCTAAAAACGAGCTCGGCAGCACCTGCAGAAGGTATGAAGTTCAATCACACTTCTGGCTTTCCTCTTACACCCCATCCATCTTTTCAGAGAAGTTTCTTCCTATTCTAAAGCGATTTCCAACACGCAGCATTGTCTGCACCATCCACGTGAGCAGCATTGGTCCCCAAATCGAGACAAGCTCATTGAAGTTGAGCTGCTCCCCGAACGAAGCAGCCGAGGATCAGGAGCTGGCCAGGTTAGAAGCTGAGGCTGTGCTGGCTTAGGCATGCAATATGGAGCTGAGGACCACAGCCAACCCAAACAACCTGGTTTACATAATATATACTTGAGAAATAACTGACCTGCTTAGCCACCGTGCAGGGAAAAACCTAACTGAGAAATAACTGTCTAGGTGTGAAGCAAAACCCTTGCAGGAAGTCCCGACGCTTTGACTGGCAGAAACATATTTATTTAAGTATAAACTTGTATATAAAATGCAAATCCCAGAAGAAATGAACTTTTCTTGGTACTTCTCTCACTCAGCAAAACATACTTCGACTTCAGACACCCAGATCTCTGTATTAACTTTGACTTTGTGAAAACATCTCACAAACTTTGACACACAACTCTGTCTCCTGCCTGCAGCTCTGCAAGCCCGCACACCCAAAGCAACTCCAGCCTCCCTTGAACACAGTGTGTACAGATGAACGGGGAGCAGGACGGAGTGGATGCTTGTTAAATAAATCACCTCGTGAAATACAGCTTTTTGGTAACAAAGAAAACGAACGTGAGCATCACCTGTTTTTCTGAGCGGGAAGTCATCTTTGGAATCGTACATCCCCAGTACAGGGTGATTGTAGGTGCCGGATACGCCACTTTGGGGTGGGGAGCTCTGGTCCAGAGAGCTGTGCTGTGTCTTCCTGCACAGAGGGAAAGAGAAGGAAGAAGCTTTACACCAGTGACACACAAAGGGAACGAGCACAGCTTCACCTCGTCTGTTACCTTAGTTAGTGGGGAACGGTGCAATAGAAAAGGTCTTGGTACTGGCTTTCTCCTTCTAGGCACTCATGCAAAAAAGACACTGAAATCTAAACTAAACATACACTTAACTTTCAGTATAAGAATTGCCTGTCGAGCATGGCTCAACTCATTAAGTTATTTAACCATAAGTATAATTTGAAGCACGTACGTGGGCTGGATTTGGTAAGTCATATCCCTGAAGCTAAGCATGGGTGTCATTACTCCCCGCAGCCGTAGCACAAATGAACAATTTCCCTCCACTGAATAAAACTCAGACATAGCAGACAGAGTCTAAGGATGAAATAAAACTGAAGGACGAGCACATTAGGTGCCACATGTTTAAATTGGCTAACAGCAGCCATGCTGCACAGGTGCTCTTCTGCCTTTTGCTTCGCTGCCTCCTGACCCAAGTGCGGAGCAGAGAAAGGGCGACAGTCCTCGACACCTTTCCAAATTAACTTCTCGAAGCCAATGATTTATAGCTTTGTTTGAGCAGGCTGCTGGAAGTAAATTACAGTCTGTTTGCTAAGGATATTAAATAATGAATGAGTTTTCTAAGCCTCCTACCAGTTTGCTGGCTGCATCTTTCCTACTTAATGACTTGTGCCCAGCTTCGCTGTTTCTCAGGAGCTCTCCCAACCCCGACGAGAACAGACTTGGGGAAGGTTCCAGACTGTACACATTTGCAGAGCAGCTACATCAACAGAATGACTGATTTAGCCATGCAGGTGACAGCCGTGAGGCTATCAAACAATCTTACCTTTTCAGTTTAAATGAACATAATTTAAACCCTGGATTACTTCTGTGAGACAACAGAAATTGAACACTTTCTCAAAAGAAGTGAAGATTTTAAATTTTACATGGCCTAATAACCAGGCATTCTTGGAGACTTTGGTTAAAAAAATATTCTCCTACAAAAGGTTCTTAAAGGAACCAAAATGAGCCATTCCCAGTTGAAAATTACACCAATTCATCCAATTCCTTGAGCGGTACATTTTGAAAGCTCAAATCAAAAGTAGGCTGTTTGGTGAGATACACAACATAAATTCCACTACAAGTTATATAATTCAAAGAATAAGAGGCTAATGAAACATCAGAAAAATACATCAAATTTTCTACATGATTTTGCTACAGAAAACCTCTGAAAAGTTTATTTGAACATCAAAATTTTCTATACCCATCCCTCTTACCAAGCAGTATGATTCACTGTGGTTTCCTAATCCTCCCCCCTTTATATTCCAAACTTCTCCGCACACAACAGGCAGAATGATTTTTCAGGTTCTTACACAGTTGTATTTTTCATTAGCATTCTCGCACACCGTGTACTCTTTTACATTCGCACCAATAAATGCCCACATGCACGCAAAGTTTAATCGTCACCTGAAATCAAAACAGAACCAAACTGAAAAATATTTGAAGCCCTCCCGAAAACAGAAGCCGCTTTCTCTGCCGGCATCTGCTCGCACCATGGGAAGGCAGCACAGAGAGATGTTTCACAGCCAGGACCCTGCAAGTCAAGAGCCCTCAAACCCACCACGTCACACAATGACATTTTTTGCTCTTGCCTATAAAGGCAACAGGCTTTTTTTTTTTTTTTAAAAAATCGTGACCTAAGCTGCACAATCATGTACATTGAAGCTATTTTCATCACTTTGTCAGGGAACACGCAGGAACTCAAAGGGCCTGTTTAGATGTGCTTCGGGGTTGCTGAATGACAGATATTTAACTCTGCAAACAGGAATACATTATATTGCTCGAGGACTGGGATCCGACAACCTACGCTGCTTCGGGTGAAATGCACTAGTCTGCATGCCCATTCAAGAATTTCAGAGGTCTTCAAAGAAATGAAATTGTATACTAAATCAAGTTTGCAGGCATTCCTGGAAGCACATACGTTCGCATAACACGTCCCCTGTTCTTTGAGCTCCGAGGTCCTTCGAAAACCCACGCGTGCAGCAAAGCACGCACGATACTTCAAACATATTCGTGCAGCATAAACTGAATATGTATTCAAACATATGTATCTGTGCTAGAATGTTTCGTGTACAGAGACTGCAGACACCTATGTACATTGGAATAATTTAATGTATAATTGTATCTCTCTAGCTCCTCACCAGGCAAATACTCAAGCTCTCTTTCATGATTGCTACTGGATTGAGTGGCTACTTCCTAAGTGCATTTGTGACAACTTCCTAGGGAAATAATAGCCCTGTTAGCTAAGCCCGAGGTGCTCTGTCTGTGTTCCTGCTAAGCCACTCTTTCTTAAGTCTCTTCAAGAGCAAAACCTCCTGGGAGCAGGGCTGTCTGGCGGCTTCGGAACCCACGGGAGGGACAGTCTGACAGCGCAATTCAAAAGAACCTCTTCTGTTGTTGCCTATCAACGTAATCTGAAAATTATAGTCCGCAAAGCTATTTTAAACAATTACATATAGACTGGAGCTGTATATATTAAACAGAGTTTACAAAGTGGCTTGAATACCGTAGAGCTAAAGACTAAGCAAGGCCTCTGTGAAAGCCCCTAAGAAACATTACTGAGTATTACCAAGTTCCTTTCTTTCTTTTAGCAGATCCTTGGGATTACGACTATATTCTTCAAAGCCTCCAAAACTGGTCCCTTTTCATTTCAAGGGCTGATCCGCGCTTGTGACAATGCCCTTTAACATCAGTGATCAATTAGAAAATATTCACTGACTATAAACACTCCATATTGCACCAGCAACCAACAGTGTCGAATGAAGTTCAGACACAAGATACTGAAGCTAAAAGCATCTGGACATCTCAGTGGACAACCAAAGCCTGGCCCGAAGGCCCAGGGCAACAACAGCTATTTCATATGTCAGTGGAATGTATTTCATGTCAGAGCCACTAATGTAGAACCACTATGGTGTTCAGTACTCTTAGGAGATCTGTTCTTTTTTCCAATAAATGCTTTTTTCTTAATTTTAAAAAAAAAGGAATTCACAAACCTTAATAAGACCAAAGGAAGTGCTTAAAAGCAGGCGTGTCATTTAAAAGACTATTTCAGCATCTGTTACCACTTAATTGGCTTGCCTGCTCGCAGTAGGAGCATCTCGTCTATCTTCTGCAAACCTCGTTTCCGTGTGTTAAATCCAAACACTACCCAACTGAATCACATTAGAAGTATGTGCGTGCATAAATATCTCTATAACTGAACTGGTAACCTATGAGATGCCATATAAATAGATGCTAATATGCAATTAATTTAAAGGTTTTCTCTTAAAAAAAAAATAGAACGGGAGCAAAAAAATCTTCAACTTCTGCCTTAGCAACCGAAGGGTGAATTTAAAAATCCTCCACCGCAAGACAAGACACCAGAGTGACGCAGCCCTGGTGCCATCTGCCCTCCTCAAAACGGAGCAGAACGAGCTCCTGCCGGCAGCTTCGCACCGAGACAGACCCTCAGAAAGATTTGTGGGGCCTCGGAGGCGCTTTCGTCCCTCTTCACATCTTGTGTTCGAAGCCAGAACACTGATCCTCTCCCCACCACAAAGCGGAGGGAAGACGAGGGGTCTGTGAAATCCATACGAAAAAGGACGGGCCCTTGTGCAACAGTTTGTCTCTATCTGTTGGCATCCCTGGAACATCACAGGAAAGGGACGTTTTGATCAACATACGCCATAATAAACTTAATCTCTTTGTGCTCAGAAAGTTCTCGGCATTAGCTTAAAACAAAGCAGGAAACACACTGAAACTGCTCTCCGATTCCTCTCTGAATGCTGGATTCTCAGTGGAAAAGCAATTAACTGAAAACTGTGCAAAACGTAAGGAATTCAGATCACTCCCAAATTTATTTTTCACTTTTCTAAACCTACCTGTGATGGGAATTCTATGCCAGGTTTCTCTAGGGCCAAAGAATCAAAGGTTTTGGAAGAAAGCGCTTATTCACTATCCTTAATTCCAGTTGACTTTCTAGTACTTTCGCATTAACAGGCATTTTAACCAACTGGGAAAAAATGGAGAACATAGCGGCTCAGAGTGTCTTCAACTGCTTTTAATAAAATACTCCAATTTCTTGGTGAGTCTCAGTTACGACCAGTGGAGAACCAGTTATCTAAAAAAGATACTTATGTTGTCTTGACTGAACTTCAGTTTCTCCTATTTCTTCTACTATCCTTGATACTGACCTAGTGGACCTTAAATATTATCTTTGCTGAAACTAACAACATTTCACTATTTCAACCCACGCCATAACTACACAATTTTCAACTCTCAGATTAGATATTCAGAGATGTATTAAAACTGCTCAATCTCACCTCAGTGGAATAATGTTTGAATTTTTCTGCTAACTACACTTCACCATTTCTGTACTGGCGCATAGCTGCAGTATCTTTCAAACTGAATTTCAGCTTAATATCTTGAATTTGGAAACGTCATCTGGCTATGACCTCATCATCCCTGTATACATGTTTATTTTTTAAGACTTAAAATACTGTCAGATACTTAACTTAAACACAAATTTAACAGCAAAATTTCCTTGACTTCTGTCATTCAAAATTTCTTTAATTTTAGGGTAACTAAAGACAACATCCAAAACATTTTATCTTTAAAAAAACATACAATCTATATTTACAATGTTATAGCAGTGAAAATTCTTCAAATCATCTCAAAGCTTCTGATTTACATTTATACAATGAAGAAGTGGATTTCTGGAACTGATACTTGGACCTCGATTCTAATACCGTTGCTTATATTTGCTATTTGGTGCATTCAAACTAATCGAAGTTGCTCTCTGTTCCTGTGTCTCACTCCCTATGACACTTAGGTTTTCTGTTGAAATTTTTCAGCTGAAATACAAATGTTGGGGCAATAGTGATTAGAAGTACAGAGAGGATGCACTTCATGTTTCTCACAGTTTACAGAGAAGAGACGAGTAAACAAAACTTCCAACTTTGAGAGATTAAGATGAGCATTAAAGGCTTTAAAAATGCAATGGTAGCTCAACTATCCTGAGTTGTACTTCACTAAACATGAAAAGTAATTTCCTCATGTTCTTAAAGTTCACATTTTACAACACCTGGTGGAACAAAATCCTGGGTGAAAAGCTTGAGAACTTGTTAGGGTTGATCTTGATGGTAGTTCGAATAATCATGGATTAAAGATGACTACAAAGACCTCTACTCACAAAAATATTGTGACCATCACAGAAGACACGAAAATTATTCACACTGAAAACCACATTTTGGTCATGTACAGTAAAAGCAAACCCTGGTTCTATCACTGTTCTGGTTCATCCAGTAAACATGAGGTTTATTCCCCACATATTTATTTTATTCCCCACATATTTGTTCTCCAGCAACTGTGAAAAAAGGTGGCACCGGCTGAATCATAAAGATAAGCCCAGTACCACTTACCCATACCAGAAGCGAGGGTCACTGGATATACAGTGGTTGAGATTCCGGTGTGCCAATGCCTTCTTCTTATTTAAGACAAATTCTTGTAATTTCATCTTTACTTCTGTGCTTGCCACTGCACCTGAAATGTCAAAAAAGAAAAAGGTTATTTAATCAATTCACATCCTTTAAGGAATTTAAATTTCTAAAAAGAGTCCAAATTAAATCTTTGATTTCCAGTCCAAAAGAAGAACTTTTCTTTCAAAGAGAAAAGAACAAAGCGCCTTCAGTAAGGAGCTCTTTTTATTATTTTTTGTCTTTAGCTTTGCATATAATCACAACATATGTTCAAAAACAGATTTAATCAGAGATTTATCATTTCACTGTAAAAGATTTCTGAAGAGGATTTTTACACTTGCATAAAAGTACATTTAGAATAAAGCACTTGGACTAGGTATTCCAGCTTGCTTTTAATCAAAGGTATTTAAGAAAAAGGGTCTCGTGTACACTCAAGTTTTTAAATGTCACATCTGCAAGCAGAAGGGGAATGAGACAAATGTCTCATATGTAGATTTTGTCTTGAAAACTCTTGTAAATAGGGACCTCTTTGTTCAAAAGTATCTGTGTACAATAAGACCTACATAATATTCCAATTCATTTACAAGTGTGTAATCTATTTCTTCAAATAGAAAATCTAACATTTAAAGAAGAAAGTCAGTAATTTTGTAGCGTAGAGTTAAAATGTCAACTATGTAATTTCTAATCATTATTTCCTCCACAATAGAGACCAGTCTGTTTTACTGCAATGATGGATTAAAATTACCATTTGGTTGACAGAACAGATTCGCAGGCAGAGTTCCTGATGGAGTAACGCATAGAAAGTTTGGCAAGCAGAACACGTGGAAAATGATGCTTCATCTATACCACGGTGTAAAGCAAAGAATTCCAAAGGAAAATATCTAGGCTACGAGAAAATGAAAAGGCCAGGAAAACTGTCTGCTCTACTGGGAATAAAAACTTAAAATATGACAGAGTGATCTTTTGTCTCCTGGATCCCACTCAACAATGACATTTGACAGACCAGGGAAACAATTTTTTAAATCTCTGCAAGAGAAGAAAACTGCAATATTTCTATAAAGCACTGCCTGAAGATGTAATATTGTTTGATCACCAAAGCAGCATTGAAAAGCCTGAAAATCCCCTTTTTGGGAGCCCTACCTTTCTCATTAGCTCCGCAAACATAGGTTTGGTGTGTACCCTCATGTGAAGCTCAACTGAGGAGCTCAGGACAATTTCATACGAGTGTAGCAAGACACACAGCTAGACAAGAACAGGTGACAAATTCATGCTTAAATGCCTTCTCTCTCCAAGTAGTCTCATCTTTAATCTACTAATGCCTTTAAAATAATCAATCATGGCTGTGTTCTCTCAGTTTTGGAGAAACCTAACGTGATTTAGAAGACCTGGAATTAACCTGGAGGTTTACAAAAGCTGCCTTGGCACATTTTCCTCCTTAGTTAGAAGCTGAAAGGCCCCATATATGCTTAACAAGATAAAAATGTGTAGGCTTCCTCTTCCCTGGGCAACGCCAGAGCCATGGAGAAAGCCATCATGCAAGACGTTCTGACCATTTACAGCTCTTGACCCTTGAGTTGAAAGATCAAAAGAAGAAAAACCCAAAAATCTTACTTTTATTATACTATATTGGGTTATTTTGGACCCAGTCACATTGTTACAGGCAGAAGCACAGCGCAATATCCAGTAAAGATGTTAAAGAGGGTGCCAAAGGAAGAAAGGGATGACCTGTCACATGTGTGACAGTATACATCAGGTAGGGGTATAAGCAAAGAAGATGAAGAGTAGAAGAAGAGTAGAAGAAGAGTAGAAGAAGAGTAGAAGAAGAGTAGAAGAAGAGTAGAAGAAGAGTAGAAGAAGAGTAGAAGAAGAGTAGAAGAAGAGTAGAAGAAGAGTAGAAGAAGAGTAGAAGAAGAGTAGAAGAAGAGTAGAAGAAGAGTAGAAGAAGAGTAGAAGAAGAGTAGAAGAAGAGTAGAAGAAGAGTAGAAGAAGAGTAGAAGAAGAGTAGAAGAAGAGTAGAAGAAGAGTAGAAGAAGAGTAGAAGAAGAGTAGAAGGAACCAGAGAGCTGCTCAGGCAGCAGCCCTGGCTGGGGGAGCAGCTGGGTGCGGTGGGGAACCCTTCGTTTCAGAGGGCCTGAGCACCTGAGAAGAGCAGGGAGCAAAGAGCAGATCAACTGATAAGAGACTGCAAACAGGAGCGAGCCACGATGAGCAAAGTACCGCAGAGAGGATGGCTCTGAAGAGTCAAAACACTGAGCCCGTTTGCTACCACAGAGGCAAAACCAAGTCACGTATTGTCCCAGGATCAAATAGTATCCAAATATAGGAAAAAGCAGGGGTAGGGGGAAGAGGATAAGGGAGGGAAGAAGCAGCACCAAGCTCCTGCTGGAAGGAGGAGCAGGGGAGCAGAACAAATGGAAGTTAACGAGAGGAAGCCCTTAATGCTAGTGTGGGCTGGTCAAATCTGGCCAACTTGTCGGAGAAAGTCCAAATCAAGCCTTGGCTCCAGGCTGCCCGAGCAGCAAGGAATTGAATGGTCCACGCCCAGAAGTGTCTGGAAACACCGATGCAAAGGTTCTAGGTTCAGTCCTAACCGTGGAAAGACAGGATGACCACCCGCTGCTCCTTATCCTGCACAAAAACCACCTTCACTTTCCTTTTGTGGAAGTCATGCTTTCGATCAAAAGCTCTGTGACAGCAGATACCAGTTAATGCAGGACAGTTAAGGCTCTTGAGAAGAGAACACAAGGACCTGATATTACACTAATCTAAACCAATTTGTGATTTGCCTACTAAAAGGTACAAAACAATATCATTTGGCTTACAGTTATAGAGGAAGGAGAATGAACTATACATCTATTACGCACTCTTCATTTTTCAGATCAGGACAATTTTAGCTGTGTTGCGCTTAGCAAAATTTTCTGATGCGAGAAAAATAACTTAAGTATTCTTAAGAGCTGAGGTGCTATAATGATTATACACCATAGTACCTCTCAAATAAAAAGTAATTTAAAAATAAAACTGTATCCATGGGAACAGGATCTTCAACTTAACATCCCCAAATTCTGTTCTTTCCTCTACACCTATGTGTTTCATCCAAAAGGTGCTTTTGCCATTTTACAGAGATTTCGGGCATTTTTATTTCTTGGCAAATTACTTTAATGAGAATAGCCAGATACCAATTTTGCAGAGAGGCCCAGCAAAGCACTGATACAATATCAACAGTTAACAAGAACAGCAGGGTGAGGCGGAAGTGCTTATTAGCTTCTATCCAGCCCAAACCGACTGCCTTTACTTCGGAAAATAACACAAAGCAGCCACAGGACAAGGGAAAAGCATTGCACGTGGTAGCCAGACAGGCACCAGAGCAGCAAACCTGCATTACCATCACCTTTGCTTGCTCCTGAATGTCAAACTGCTTCTTTTAAGTAGATTCTGATCCTTTGGTCTTTCTCCTAGTATTTAAAATGAACGAAACCCAAACCAAACACACGCAGCCACATTTGACCTCCTACGAACAGCTTTGCCAAGATACTGGGGTAGGTCTGTGCGTTCCCTCATTTTGGCTGCAGCTTAATGTCTGCCACATGCAGGGAGCGGGGAATTCAACCTTCAGATGTTTTTTTTATTAGTCTCCTGGACCCCAGTCCTTTCCTACTAGAAAAATTCTCCTTGGGGCTTTATCTTGTTCCTGGTCCTCAGACAGCATCCCATCTCCTGCTACCCTTCAGCTCTCCCCACTCCTTCCATCACAATCTTCTTTATTTCATTTGAAATTAAGACCTAATGAGTTGATAGTACAAATTGGAGAGGTATTTTTCCTCCCATTCACTTCCCAAAGAAAACCGAACAAGCAACCAAAGTGTCTTTGATAAGGGAAATTGTGAGGCCATAATCATTCTACTGAATCTCGTGAAGTGCATAATGACACGTGGGAAAGCCAACCACAATCTGTAACCTCGTGAAAGAAGTTCTTTCTGAATGAAAACACTCTAAAGCTAAGAACTGAGAACTCGGCTACATCTTAAAAGAGTGAAATTAAGAAAAGTGAAAGAAATGCAGTGTGCATCTGGTGTATTTTATGGGCTTAATATTCTGCCTCCATTAGGAATGCTGCCAAAAATACTTCAAAAAATGTTAAATCAAGTAAAAAAGCGATACGCTTCCTTTTGAAAAACACTAAAATGGCATTTAGTCAGACAAAAATGAAGATAAAGCATAGAAATACATTTCTCTCTTACCCTCAATACCTCCTAACAGTTTACATAATAAGCTCCCTGTGCAGCAGAGCTCTGGAGAGAGGTGATCATGTAGGTTTCTCCAGCTTTATAAAGCTGCTTTAGGGCTTCCATTCATCTGCTCTACCTGTCATCACTGAAACAAGTGAGCTTTTGCTACTCACTCTCTTTTCCTTTCTCTTTGTTTTTTAGCTGCTGCAGTTTCTGCTCTCGGTGCTGCTTCTCCAGCTCCTGCTCCTGTCGGTGCTGCTCCAGCTTCCTCTGGTGCTCCAACAGCTCCTGCTGATGCTTCATCGCCAGCATCTCCTGTTGCTGCTGCGGAGAAGGGACAGGGGGGAAAAAGAGCAAATTAACACAGATGGACTTCCCAGGGCTAAACCAGAAGCTGCTATCATTTGACAGTAACATTGCTTAATTCATCAAAAAAGGAAAAGTGGCATTTTCCTTGTCTAGAGGCTCCTGCACTAAGACCCACCGGTACTTTGTGTAGCCCCGTTTCTAGTTCAGGACAGCACTTATGCTAAACCACAGGCACTATATGCTCCGGGCTTCAGGGCACGGTCTATTTACAAGCACAAGCATCCTGTTCAGAAAGCATCTAAATTAAGAAAGTGACAAAAAGCTCCCGCCCAAGCTTCCCCAAGCACTTTGGAGGAACCAGTGCTGCTGGGTCCCCACTTCTGCTCCACAAGCCGTCTACTGCCACCGCCGCTCGGTGCCCAGATCCCGTGCCGAGCCAGTGCAAACCGCTTTTCCAGCTGGACCTTGATTTTCCCTCCATCGCCTGTTTTAAGTACAACCCCATTAGGACACCTTAATTATGAATACTCATATGTTTACCTTGTACAAATCCTGTGCTGAAGGAATATCATTGAGCTCATCAAGTCAGGCACTTGCAGTAAAACACACAATCATCAACATGGGCTTTGCAAGACCAGTTCAGTTCCCTTGCACCTATGCTTTTTTGCATAAGCCTTTAATTATATGACTTTGCACTCTGGTTTCTCCAAAAGTCCTTCTCTTGCTCTGTCTAGATAGTAGAGTTCCCATGGACTAGGACAACTATATCTTTTTAACTTCACCAAACGCTGGTCACTTCCCGTCTGCTGTGCAAATATCACACCTTAAGCTAAATGCAAAAGCACTGGCTTTCTTGTTGGCATGATCATCACCCATTTCTGAGCCTAATTATAAAAGAATTGATGCATTATAAAAAAAAATTTCCAATTATCTCTCAAGGAAGGATTTACCCTGGACCTCTCGACTTGCACATGTTCACGGGAAGAACTGAGAGACAGGCTGCCTAAATAAGGTCAGGATTTGCAAAGCTTCCATCCAATGGGGTGTTCAAGACTTGAAGCACCAAAGGCTCCTGCCCACATCTACTGTGCAAGTCCCGCCTTGGGTCTCCAAATCCTGGTACCTGGAAGACGTGCATGGACGCACCAACCTCCTGGGATATTTGGGGTGGGTCTCCCCAGCCCAGAACATCCTTTTTGGGTCCAGGGGTGATTCTCACGGGGATTGCAGAGGGTGTTCGATCTGCCAGGTCCCGTGGCAGTACCTGTCGGTGCTCAGAGAACATCTCATGTCTGGACAGCTGGCCAGAGACAAGCTGGGCTGCGGAAATGCGGATGACAAATGACAAGTCTCAGCAACTTGGCTATGTGTGTGTGTGGATCCCCATGGGGCTTGCAAAAAGGCGCTTGCCCTGGCGCAGGGCTTCTCCCTTCAGTTCCACTGAAAATCACTTTGTCTTTAAAAAAAAAAAAAAAAAGCTCAAACTAAGATTTACCACCTCCCAATTTCATTTGCACACTCTCCAGTGAGATACGTGCTAAAGCCACCTACTTGGGCTGCTCCGATTAGCCTTGAAAACCCCCTGAAGGCAGAAGCACGCCAGCTCCCCGCCGCCCCCATCGCCTTACGCCGCACTCTTTACGTTGGCAGCTTATAAACTAGCAGATTGATTTTTTTTAAGCTGGCAACGTTAACCTCCAAACCCCTTACTGCTCTTGGTGATAGATGAGGCTTCTCCGAGACTGGGCTTAATGGGTGGCTGTGCTCAGATACCACCCATGGCTCCGGGGTCACAAATCCTGTCTGTGGAAGGGGATCAGGGCTCCTGAAAACAGGGAACCTGCTCCTTCCCAGAACGTGTCTCACTCCATCCTTCTCCAAACCCTGGCAGCATGTCTGTGTGCAAGACTCCCGCCCCGCGTACACCGGTTTCTCCTTCTCCTTTTGCACGTTTTCCTATTTATGCTTTTGACAGCAATCTCTTATTTTAGTTTGTGGTACTGTACATTTGTACTACCCAACGCTTCAGCCATGGATACATTATAGACGATACACATAAAATTATACCATTCTATATAAAGATGAAAAAAAAAAAAAAATCTAAGAGGTACTTTACAATCTGCCTGGCTATCTGCTGGAAATTCTTGATGGAGGAGTCCCTGCTGCTGCCGGTTCCAAGCAGGCAGATTGTTGTAAAACACCAAACCCCAGTTAGTAGAATTTGCGGTGATCGCACCTATGTTTCCCTTCCTAATCCTATTGAATTTTATGTAAACAACAAAAAAATCCAGACTCTAAAAACCTATAAAATAAAAAAAAAAAAAACTGCAGAAAACTAGTTATTTTTGTTTTATAATTAAGCAGCAGCTTCCACTAACACATCTCCATTTGGAGAAAGACTATCTTTTCAGACTTCCAACAAGTCCACCACATGGTGGGCTTTTATAACCTAGCCATAGAAAGTATGCAAATGAACAATATTTAATGCACAATATGTTAAAACAGGTTTTGTTATTTTTATGAAATCAGGAGCCTTTTCTCTCCATCTGCAGTCTCCTAAGTTTGCATGCTATGCTTCCTGCAATGGTTTACATACATTAGGATGCTTTAGAAGGAACTGTGCTTTCATTGACATCTGTAGTGAAATGTAAATGAAAAGACCAATTTGTATCTGGATGGCTTATAGAAGTTTCATTAGAGATGTATTGTTTCTGCTGATTTTGACTCCAGTTTCCACAAAGTCTATTCTTAATATAGTTTTCAAATCTTTTCAAAGTCGAAAAAATAAAAATAAATAACGAAGCAACCTCTCCAATCACACCCATGAAAAGCGATAATAAATTACTTTGTTGGTATCTGTCGTGGCCTCAGAAAACGACTAAAGAAAACCCATTAGAGTGCTCTGTCTGAATCACGATGTCTCCTTAGAGCAGGAATATTTCTCCATGCTTAGGGCTGAAAACAAACCACACAAACAGAAAATACACAGTGCAGGCTCAGCAAAAGGCAGCGGCGACGTGGTGACTTTCCCAGCTCAGGCCATCCCGCTGCACATCCAAGTTTCAAGAATTTGGGGTGCTGAGCCAAGGTGAGGCTTCGTTGCTCGTCCTGCTACTGGTACCCACCTTGTTATATTAGAGCCGGAGGGAAGATAAGTACCACGCTTTTCCGTGCAACAAGGCCCTTTTTACCTTGAAAACTGTAAGCTTCAAAGCTTGCTCTGTGCCCCGATTTTATATTTTGGGGGGTTTACAATTTAATTTTCTTATTTTAAAATGGCTTTTTCTGCTTTGTGAAAAAAGACCCATAAGCACCAAGAGAACCCACCAGCAACTATCAGGAGAAGCAGGAAACCTGGTAACATGCAAAACAGCTGTCCCGTGCACAAAATAAACTGAAACTTCAGAAAAATATGAGTTTCTGCTTCAGCTGAAGCAACTAAGGCAAATCTTAACAGGTAGGGAGCATTCAGACCCATGTGTGGTCAACTGCAATGTGGTCTTACCCCTTCCCGTGCCACGCACTGAACGACTTTGGCCAAGGTAAAACCCTTGAGTATCTCTGTAGGAAAACGAACAAACCAACCAACCACCCACCACCAAAAACCTACTGACGTCTAAAAGCAAAATGTTTCAGTGCCGCATTCGAGTGGGACGCAATCTCCCACTTTCGGAAAATGCCCGAGTTAGGAATTCATAAGCATCTCTTGAACGGCAATTCACGGCGTACCAAGAGACGCTTAGGCGGCTCTGATAAGGATTATTAATTATCGAGCAAGACCGTGTTCACGTACCACATAATACATTAGGTCTCCCTTGCTGGGAAATGAATCAACTCTGACTCCGCAATGCCCGTGTGTTAACTACGAGTAGCTGAAGTGGTGTATTTTTTCCCCCCAAATGTAATGAAATTTAAATATTTGAGAAATACAAAGGGTTGTGTCAAGGGAAATCCCTTGCATTCCGACTAATTCAACTATCAATTTGAGGTGCATGCCGTGTGACAGCCAAGCACACTGTATTAGGGAGTGCAGCTAGGAACGTCTGAATTAGGTGCTCTTGCCAAAATAAATATTTGGAAATATTTGTAACTATGGGGATTCTTGCATATGTTTAATGTCACTGCTTCCACTCTTTACGAAAACTGCACAAATGTTCAACTGTACCTGTAGTTAAGTGTTGCTGGTGCTCCTTTAGCATATATTAATATTAATACATGCAATAAGGAGAATGTAGAGCACTTCCAGGTATTTATCAACTGTCGGCTAGCCACCAGGACTCAGTGGTGCAGTGGATTTTGCCATCACATTCCTCAATTGTCTTCAGCTCTCGAGCAGGTCAATGTAGAACAGAGACTGACACCCTATCAGTGAGCACACTGTCAACTTCCACTGCACAAACAGACCTCTTTTTAGGCAAAGTGGAGCTAAACCGGTTTCCTTTAGTTGCTATAATACACCAGTAGAAAGGCAGCGCTCCGAAATCCACCAGCAGGCTCAGCCCAGCAGCCGGTGCGCTCCCGGGAAGCACGTGGTGCTGACGGCAAAGATCCCGTTGACCGGAGAGAAGGAGGACGTACCTCATGGACACGCGTTGCATTAAGACTTCCATAACCCCTCCTCAATTTGCTAAATGAGTAGCGAGAACGCGGGCCCTTCCCTGCAGACACTGCCTTAATTCTTCCTCTGAAGCCAGGTACCACTCTCTGCCCACGCTTCTCTGCTGCCTCCTTCCCCTACAACCATCACTTTAAAGGTGCTTCTGCCATTTACTTCACACGCTGCAGTAAAACTGATTAAAATCTGAAAAGCAGGAGAAGTTTTGAAGCTTTGACTGTGGCTCCTAGGTTTTTATCATACATATTTTGAATACCTTACTGCAATTAGTGGAAGGCAGCGTAAGACTATCTGTACCCAGACAGCTCACCCTTAGTCATGCAGATAATCACGCATGCAAGTCTGGGTGAACAATATCTGACATGCTTATTTCCGATAAACATTTCCTGGGATCCAAGGCAGCTTAATGTCGTGTCCAGCTCCTAACTTGCATCTCAATCTATGCCCGAGATCATCTACAGAAGGTGCTCCAGCATGGTGGGACATCGGCCTGAGCACTTGTGCTGCTCTTCGTGTTTGCAGGCGATTCCTACTTCCAGCACAAGGCAGCAGGGATAAGAAACAGATTAAAAGGTACGAACTTCAAAAGCGACAATGTAATGCTACACAATACTAAAAAAAACAAAACAAAAACCAACCCAAAGCAGATGATCTCGGCACTCCCTGAACAAGGGAACAATGGTTAAAGGCTGAGTTAAGGCATGATACAATAAATACTTTCAGAAGTTTTGTGTAATTCTCCTCTCATCTCGCAGGCAGCAAGGCCGGGGTTTTGGTGCAAATAGTGTTTTCAAGGCAAACATCTGCCACTGTCTTTGGCAAAATTCTACAGTTTTAGTGGGTTAAATCAGGTATTTACAAGGATCTGGAGCTCAGATTATGTGAAAATAAAGGAAAATCAGAAGCGATGATCACAAAAGAACTCGCCAAAACATGTACGCATCAAATCACCCCTGGAAAAATCATTAGCTAGGGGTGGAAGCAAAGCACAGACGTCAACAGACTTCTGGGATAACTGTTGTATTCGGTTATTTTAGAGCAATCTCAAAGCTGGCCATTCCTTTGGCCGGACTCTGTGTTTCATATTCTCCCCATCCTGTTTACTGAAGTCTCGGGCTGTGGCTCTAGTTTCAGGACTCGCTCTCTTGGCTCCATCGCGGCGTGTTTCAGATATCTCCTGGAGCACCGGAGGCTAGTCTGAATTAATCAGTTATACCGGGATATGAGAGCCAGAAGCTCCCGTGCCAACACCTCTTTGCTACGCAGGGAAATGATCCTTCCCAGCCGACAGCTTCCTGGGCAAGAGACTGACCTTGGTTAGACATGTCCTGCTGAGAACGTCTGGTGTTCAAGTTTATGAGGCTCAAATGTCTCCAGGAAAGGGAACGATGGTTATGTTCCCTGATCGCCAGCTCTAGGTGAAAAGATCCCAACATTATTAGTTTGGCAGCTTATATATGGATATATAATTTTGTATCGCAGTTTCCTTCCCATCCCATTACTGCTCATCTCTCCCAAAAGGCTGAAAGTTTGCACAGCAGCTTCGGCCCTCTAAGCCCTGAATATCTACAAAGGTATAGGGCTGGGATGCATTTGTATGTGCCTTTTCCTCCCTGGCTGCCACTCCAGTCTAGTTTTGACCCTTTCTCCAGAAGCAGAGTATCTGAGGGCCTTTATAGAACACAGTGAGCTCCATCTGTAGTATCCAGCATCTCCAGTTCCTTCTGCCATTTTCCCCTCTAAAGCTGGAGAAAACTCCTTTGCATTCGCTTCTGCTGTGTTTTACATGGTTATTATTGAAGGGGAGGACAAATCCATTTACCTTGCACCAGGAGCAGGGAACATCCATCCGACCACGGATGGCAACAGGGGATCTCTGTGCATCGAAGAACCATATAAACTGTCAAGTAACATAAACCTCAGATGCTTAACGCTAAATTACACATTATCATGTCATAAGTGATCAGACTTCAGTCCTTGGCAGATAATTATGTCCTGAGTGAACTGTTTCAGGGAGCAGAGTAGCTGGAACGGGAACGTTACGCTAAAATCAACGCCAGGAGCAGGGATGTAGGACAAAGTGATCCTGTAAATGGGAGCAGCAAGAGGAGCCACCACTGGGCTTGGGTCATTTCAAAGGAGGAAATACGAATAAAGAAAAGGAGGAGTGTGGCTGTGTCCACTGACCCACCATTCCCCATCACCTGTTTGAAGGAAGAGCAACCGAACCAGAAAGCGGCAGCAAAGGGAGATCTCACTGGAGCGTTCCTGTCGGGCTTCTCCAACAACCGAGGGAAAAACGGTGGGGAAAAAGCAGTGAGGACAGAGCACCTGCATCCACAGCATGACTGCCGACACAGGAATAATCCAAAGAGTTGTTTTGTATTGTTTGTATATGAGTGAAGTTATTCACAACACTATTTACGTTTTAAATGCAACTTCATTCTTCCATTCAACAGCTAAAGTTTCTTAAGAGACCACAGGCAGCAACAGGAATTACAAGTTTATGAATGTTAATCTATCAGTGATGGTCTATATTAATGGGTGAATATTCCTGACGTAACAGCAGAATTCACCTGGGTATTTCTTTACTCCTGTCCTGATTCTCTACATGTTTTCTTTGACTAGTTCCATTCTATTTTGTCTAGTTCAAAAATAAGATAAAGTTGGAGTTGAAAAGTTAGAGGTGTGAAATGCAAAACATTCCTTCTTCTGCTATTTATTTTCAAATTCCAAATTGAATAGAACCCATACAGCTTCTAGCTTTAAAATATATATATATATATATCTCTCACTGTGCCCCACACACATTTTACTGGGAGACAAACTCATGCTATAAAAGATGGCAGAATGCAAATTTAGCCATTTCAAAAGCTGTTTGGACTCTACAGAAAAAGCGAGCATGTGCTTCCACTAAAAAAGATCCTGTACCTGTCAACCAGCGAACTCTGTCATTTACATCAGACATTCAGCCTTCAGAATATCCAAAGGTCAGCCAAATTTAAGTCCAACTTCAGGAGATTAAAGTAACAAGAAAATGAACTGGGTAAGCATCTCTTCCTTGGCTTCGCCAAAGCAACGTGGAGCAGTCAAGCTCGGGGGCAACAGGCATTTCATCTCCCACCGCTGATGGGTCAGAAAATCTCCATATGCTGCTGGAAAGCTGGGAACCCCAATGCAAAGAAACTGAGTAATGGTATAAGGAGGACAAGGCTGACTGTCACCAGCAGACTCTAGGGACACCGGTACAGGCACTTACAGATGAAAACCACCACATCCACTAACCACAGTGAGATCCGTGACTTCACTTTTGACTGAGGTTTTTCCATCTCAAACGCTGGTTTATGCATCTCAAAGCTGGAAAAATCTGGAGTTCTCATTCTGCTCCTTCCATACAACAAACGGTGGTCCATCTCGCAAGCAGCCGACAGGAAACATGCTTCTTTCATCAGTTTTAACGTAAGGACCAGTGCAGACAACCTTCCTGGCTGAACAATCCAATTTCAGTCCAGAAACCACCAACGCTAGGTGGTAAGATGCCCAAACTAACCCGGTCTGCTGCATGACTTGTTCAACCGAGAGATGAGGCTTACAGGTGTCCAAGCTGCTATAGGAATTTGTTGACATACCCACCCCTCTATGTGTAGATTTGTCTTCATCCTTCTTGGAAAAGATCTTGACTTTGAGCATAAGGAAAGTCACCCCCCACCCTTCAAAGAGAGCAAATGCTCTGATCTTGCAAAAGCTTTCCCCAGGGTTATTTCCATCAGAAGTTAAGTTTTGCAGGATCCAGGTCTAAGTCTTGAGAGTCTGCTCTGTGTACCAGAAAAACGAAGCAAGGTCACCGAAAAAGAACAGGAAGCCGTCTAGAAACAGCAAGAGAGCACAGTACAATGCATTCAAGTAGTAAAAAGGCACAAAATGTGCCGTCTGGTTTTTTTACCACCGGCTGTACCCAGCTGCAGTTTTCTAAGATGAATAATCCTATCATGTCAGCATACAGACAGAGGAGGACGCCTGGTATCTCCGGGCTTTTTGTCTTGAAAATGATGCCGGCTGTCAGGAATGGAGGCGCAAATCTGAGCGGAGGGTGTCCCTCGGTCCCCACAGGGGTGTAAAATGGAAGTTTGTCCTCCCGAAGTCCAACGTGAGGAGCACGACAGGGGGAAGGGGATGGTTTGCAGAAACCAAGGTGTCACCTCCAGTGTCCCCAGCCCAGGGGCATGGGGAAGGTGTCAGCCAGCATGGCTGCGAGGGAGAAGCAGATGACACCAACCCCATCGGCAGATTTGAAACAAGCACATTTTCTCCTGTTATGTAGGAATTGACACTACCAAAAAGAGGCTCTAGGCATTATCAGGGGCTATACTGAAGGACAATATCATTTGTGCCCAGTGAGCTATCCTGAAGGCAAAGCTGCCGCTCCAAGAGCAGGTGGCTCCAAATGAAAGCAAAGAGCAGTTTCCTATTACAGCATCGACATGACATACCTTAAATGTAGATATCTTTAGGAAAAAAATTACTTTGTCTTTACAGCATTGCAAAGTCTCTCCAGAAGATTCCCTGAAAGATTTCTATCCTCCAAAACTAAAATAAGGAATGGCCAGAGTCTAACCCCATGTCTCCAAAGAAGTGGCTAACACCCTGGATGCGTGACCACCTCTCAATCAGGGCTCAGAAACTACACTGATAACTAAAATGTCATTTGAAACCACCAAAAACTAACGAAACCATCTCCTCAGGCTTTATCTGAACATTACTATATACATATATGTAGCCAATATCTGAAAACATTCCACATATTTTTATTTATTGGCATAAAGCCATTAAGCAGCATTGCATACTGTCAGCATAGGAAATCACTGTGTGGATAAAACCAAAAATATCCAGAATCACCCCTCAGTGAACATGGTTACAAAGCTCCCTTCGCTGTTGCTGCTCATGTGCAAGCCCATGAGTTCTCCGACCACCTTGGATACGTCGCATGTACAGCCTGGCACTCCCTCTGCTACTGATGCACACAAATATTCTTTTCTCAGACTACTGGAAAATCAGGAATAAATAGCATTGCATGACAGAACTAACACCTTTGCGTGTCTCCAGGTTAGGATTTCGGGTTCACAGGGAGATGTGAGACTCAGCTGCTCTCCCATGGCCATCACGACTGCCCTGGTGACTGCTGTAACGTGCTAACGCTGACATGCGTCAGCATCCTGAATAAGTTTCTGGCATTAGCTATAAAACAGCAAGAGCTGGGAAGAGTCCTCCCCCGAGCTCGGGCAGCGCGGGGACGGAAGAGATTAAACTGCATTACCCACCAGGTCCTGCCAAAGCACGGATCCTGCCTCTCCTCAATCATCTCGCTCCGGCCTTTGACCAGAAGGCAAATGGAAAAGCTTTTGGTAACTTCCAGCTGATCTTGGCTGGGAATGAGTGACTCACAAAGGAAAAAATTCGCTGCTGATTCCTCCGCAATCAAAGGTCAAGCAAAGGGACCTGTGGAGAGGTTTTCTACCATCTCACCAGCAACGGCCTGGGCGCCAGGCTCCTTATTCCATCCTTGTTTTTGTTTAGGAGGGCAGATTTGAAGGCTATAAATATTGTCGCGCATCTGGCGAGGCACGTCTGAGTGGAAAATCCATCTCGCTGAAGGTAAGAGGCTACAGGAGAAAGGAGCCACCATCTCTGCCTCCAACCAGCTCCGCTCCCTTTCCCGTGCCGCTTTCGGATGTCAAGCCTCGGCAATCTGCAAAGCTGCGCTGTAGTTGTGAAAGACAGTTTTCTCTATTTCCATATGGTGTGAAGTCTTCATAAGGTTTGGCTTATTTTCCCTAAACATGTCAGGGTTTTCTCATTACTCCCCGCGTGCGACGATACCGCTCCCTCCATGCGCTGAGCTCCGAGTGCACTATACTTCCACAAATATTATTTCGCTCGTAGTCTGGTTCTCCAAATTGCACGATCTTCTGGAATTTGCCATCCTTATGTGGAGGCCATTTCTTCCAAAATACAATATCTATGAAAGCAAGGACTGTTCGGGGCGGAGGGGACACGTAAGTGAAGGAATTGCATGTGCAGGCAGAAGCACCGTGACCATCCCGTCGTCTTCTCTTGCACTAGATCAGATGATTAAAACTGGGCTGCTGCAATAAAACCAAGTTCTGGAAAATGCCCAAACTTCAGATTTCAACAGGAAAGAGCTATCTACTTGAATAGAAAAACAAGAAAGACACACCAGCATTTTTCAAATTTCATTTACTTAAGAAGAAGTTTCTTATAGAAGTGCTTTGTTTGGGGAGCGGGAGGGAGAGATATTCCCCCCTCTTAATTCACATTGAGTCAGAACAGTTCCTCTGTTCACACTGACACCACAGTAATAAAAGAAACAAACACAAAATCTGATTCCTCTTGTACCAGCTAACGATTTAACATTTAAAATGAGTAAGCTCTTTAAAATCTTCAAAATGCTGTCTGTTTTAACTTAGCAATGCTGCTATACGTACGCCTGCCCCAAATACAGAAGAGCCGCTTAAGAAATGCCTCAAAAATATTTTTAACTTTTATCAGCAGATGCTCAACCACTGAATTCCTGTCGACAAAACTATTCAACATCCATAAGCATAAGAATGCAAAGGTACTTAAACTTGAACGTCTTGACAAAAGAGGGATCCAATGCAATGTTTGCTCTGCGTATGTAACTATATGAAGATGTTGGTCTGCTATATCCAAAATACGCTTACAATCCAGGAATTATAAGCAAAAGGCATAAGACTGGGTAAAGCGCAGAAATTGCTGCTCTGGTACACAAACAAATAAATGCTTTGCACGTGTTGATTAAAATGGTGGATGCTAGGCTGTAATGAAAAAAGCCAAGTTGATTTATTCTAGGTAGTACTAGATACACAAGACACAGAAAGATGCAGAAATTCTTCCTGCTTGGCAGCAATAGCCTACAAAGCAATTGGAGTATTTAATATTATGATTAACGAATGCCCTGATCACCTTCAAGGCAACCAGTGCCAGGGAGAAAGTCAAAGAACTGCCATGTTGTTAGACATCAGAGTAAGTTTAGAGCTTTGATGTTTGCAGTTTTAATTTTTAGTTTGTTTCACTACATTCTGAGGCCATGCTGATGCAGAAAATTCTAACCAAACTGCAGGAGCTCCAAATTTTTGGAAAGGAACTAAGTTTGCAAGACATACCAATCACCTTGCAATAGCTGCTGGAAGTTTGCTTTCTGAATTTAAAACCCAATGTCAGGGAAGACACTGAAGATGCCCAGGAACCAAACCTGGCATGGCAGTAAGGTGCACTGCAAGCTCACTCTAGCCGTCACATATAATCTCAATCAACAAAAACCTAGGTAGGTTTAAGTTCCCAAGCCTTTTCTCACCCTAAGTGAGCCTGAGGAAGAAACTTGAGAATAAAAGCTTGTAAAAGTGATGGAATCGTGACACCTTCGTTACAATACTGTAAATTCAGGCAATGAAACACTTTCAGCTGAAGAATCTACTACGTGGCTCAGCCTAAACGATTTCTGCAGCGGGTGTGCACGCACGCACATGTGCACGTGGGACGTGTACTATGCACCCCGAGCAGCTGGTCTTTAAAAAAAAAACGCCTGAATTCCTCCAAGAAATGCTCTGCATCTTCATTTAGGGACTACTTCTATTCCAAATTTCACAGTTCCAACCCTAATGCTCCACTTACAAAGGATGAAACTTCTTTTATTTGCTTTAATATCCCCCCTGCTTTTTCCATGAGCCATAAAGGAGCTGAATGGCTCAAAGTCCACATACAAGGTTATAAATTTTAGTTCTCTGGACCAAACAATAGCTTCCCTGCACCTACAGTCACCGCACTTAACGCAGCTGCCAGTTTCTGAAAGTTGGTTTAATATAAGAGCCACCTAAATGTGGGCTGACTTATGACCACAAACTTAAGTAGTATGTTTCCCCCCAAAAAAGTGCATCATAATGACATGTTAGCGTATGGGTTTGGGTTTATTTTGTGAGGTATCACGGGGTTTATTTCAATAATGTGCTGTTTTACTTCTAAAGCAAATCTGGGCACGATGACACACTTACTACTATGGGAGATCATCTTGCAGTTCATCCTTTTTCATACAGGATTATATAATTCCTATTTTAAGTTTTTCACCTAGCCAAGCTTATACATTAGAGGAAGAACTTCATTACCTAATGGTCTAGACATACTGTGCATGCTACTAACAGGCTTCTCAAAATTAGATCTCAACTTCCTTCTAATGCAGACTTTGACCAGAATCAGTCACAGCTTTAATGTAAATGAGAGCAAATATGTTCCTATCATCAGAGCTTTGGGCTTGCCCACTAATCTAAACAACCTTTCCTTATTTTTATCAGACAAATACCTAAAGGCACACACAATTACAAGGAAATAAGCTAAATGTTTGTCACATATTTCCCATCCCTTCCTCTTCAATGTACTACATGAACCACAGACGCTGTAACTGTTCTTGCGCTATTCAAGCACAAATGTGTACATATAGAAACATGTTTATAAATACATAACTACGTATATACACACATATATGCACTTATTATGCTTACATATGAGTGTATGTATAAATGTATTTGCACACATACACCTCCCCACACCTTTGTCCTGAAGAGAGCACATGAGAGGACCCACTAAGGACGCAGACGCTGTCAGTCTAAAAACAGCAACTGTTCTTACAAACCCAGGTTCGTATCTCTGTTTGAAAAGTCTGTAAATAATACACCATTAACTTTTAATCCCATCTTCCCCACTCTGACATGTATTTTGTATTAAAATGAAAGTTATATAAGGTTGAATTGAGGTTGCTTTTTAATATTACATTAATACTATTTACCATGTGCAGCGCTAATCCCCCTTTGAAAAGAGAGCGTATTAGCAATTCTGAAAGCTTATGTTACCATAGCAATAGTCTATCACTGTGAAATATTTATATAATGTCTAACGTTTTCACTATGCAACAGCCATCTTCTAAACTATACTTCCCACTTATACTGTGCGTTACGTTTCCTCTCCCTCCCGTGCAACAGAGCGGCACGAAGCGCCCGGTCGGTGCTCAACTTACACCGTGTGACTCTGAAAAAATCTCACCACGTGCAGACCTACCTGCACCTGCTGCATCTGCGTTCCCTATTCATGCAGAGACAACGAGGTCCAAAGGTTTGGTTGGCATCTTATGCCGCCAACATACGTCCAAGCGAGCAGTTTAAATGCCACCTGACTCACAAATATGCGATATTAGTAAAAGGTAGCCTAAAAGCCCTCCTGTTGTGTTAAATTCTACTGAAATCAGGCTAGGTAAGTTTTCCAAATCCAGATGTAGGTCTTACAAGGCACCAGTTGGCAGTGGGGCACGGGACTTCTCAATGGACACAGATGAGTGGATGAGGATTAACGTGACACCGGCTTACCCAGCTTCCTCTCCTCCACGTTATTCCCCTTTTAATTTTGGTGCTCGCGCCCCTTTACAAAAGATTACTCTCTAAACAGGGGTTACCACGTCCAGCACCGCATCTCCACCCCCAAAATAAATTACTTGGCGCATCTGCTCCTGGCGAGGGGACGCTTTGGCGCGCCACCCAACACGTCACTTACTTTGATGTGCTCGTGCAGCTGAGCCTCGTGCTGCCGGGAAAGCTGCTCGTGCTGCCGCTGGAACTCGGCGATGAGGATCTGCCTCTGGATCTGCTGCTTCTGCTTCAGCGCCAGGAGCTCCTGCTGCAGCTGCTGCTCCCGCAGCGTTGGCTCCGTCACGGGCATGGGAAACTGGTGGTCCAAGCGCAGGTCCATCGGGACCGAAGTCGGCGCAACTTGCAAGGGCAGTGCTGTGGTCACATCAACTGCAAGATGAAAACACAACAGTAGAGATTAACGTGTACCTCGTTCACAACAGGGATCTAGTTTTTATACAGTGTCCACCAGCAAAGACATGATGATCCATGGATTGAATCGGGAACAGCACCATTAAACTCGCAACATTTATTAACTGTAAAATGCACTACAGGAATTCAGAGTTCAAGCGGTTTTCCTCCAACTATCACCTTCTACAAATACATGTGTTTTCTAAAAGCAAAGACTTCGACACATTGCGCATGACCCTTCTTGATACCCATTCCACATCTGGGTATCCAAAACATAAATCTCCATTTCTCTCTTCTAGTATCACTTGAAATGAGAAGGATAAAGACTAATCTAAGACTTCACAGAAAGGAACAATCTTGAATTACAATGGATCAGCTGATGGACTCCTATGGACAGGAACATGAGGCTCCCACTTTAAAAAGCCTATGCAGAAAAACACTGTGTGCTGTATACTTTATAAGGAGCTTAGCCACGAGCAAACGGGTAGCAAAGTATCTACGAAAAATTGTTAAGTGCTTTGATAATAGACTAGAATTACGCGCTGCAACCACCAGAAAGGCGCAAAGGCGTCTCGCAGGTGTCGCGGGGACGCTGCAGAGTGGGCAGCAATAGGGAGCAGGCGCCCAAACGGTGACCATGCCAAGACTTGCCTCTGTCATTCGGACTCCACGTGGGACAAACCTGAAGCACAGCCAAGACTAAGGTAGAGAACAGTAATGTGTACCAAGAGGACCCGTAACTCAGCTTCACTGCAAGAGATGTAAGCTAAGAGGAGAAAAAAAGGAAAGCTATCACCTTGATTATCTGCGTAGTAAAGATCAATTCTTTGCTTACGCAGAAAGCGTCTCCCTGAAGACAACGGGTTTGTCACAATACAGGGCAGCAAGAGATATCTACAAAAAACATCTTTGCAATAACTGAACTCGGCTTGTTTCTGCTAAAAAAAGCATACTGCCACCCCACGAATGACTAAAAATTTCTAAATTCCACCTGAATGACAGTTCTGCGTTTCACATGTACTCTGTATGTTTGCCACGTTGAATGCCTCACTCTCCAAGGCAATCAGTCAATAATTCTTCTGATACCTTTCAATGAACATCATCTGTAAAATAAGAGGCCAACCCTTCAAAAACACAGCTTCAACGAAGTTGGAAAAGAAAGTTGTTGTTGTTGGGTTTTTTTTCCCTTGGTTGGGGTTTTTATTTTAAGTAGTGTTTTTCTTTTTCAACGTTTAAAATGAGTTTGTGCAAGGTTGGGAGGGATTGGCAGCAGCATCACCGAGGCTGGATCAGTCACACATCTGAAAGGACACTTGTCCCAAGTTAAAGGGTGACCTGGGTTTGCTGGGGAGTCCACGGGGCTACGAGATCTGAGGGGGGTAGAGATGCCCTCCAACTACAAAACCATCAGTACAAGCCACCACGAGGCCAGTCCCAGCAGGACAGACATCCTTCCAAAGGAAAAGCAAAGGCAGTTTTACTACACAAAAGCTAATTTCTCACCATCTGCAAATGAACTAGCTGCTGAAGCAAACTCCAATTCAAAAGGAAACAGCATGGAAAACATTTAGGAACTGCAAAAGGCTTAAGGAAAAGTTTTACTAAGACAGCCCGC
Source organism: Caloenas nicobarica (assembly GCF_036013445.1). Lineage (NCBI taxonomy): Eukaryota > Metazoa > Chordata > Aves > Columbiformes > Columbidae > Caloenas > Caloenas nicobarica. Next base: position 6,710,340 of record NC_088250.1, on the reverse strand, counting down.
TAGCTTTCACCACCTGTCACATTGCCCGTGGAAACACTACTTGAAGAGGAACTTTCATCTTACGCAAAATTCAACTCGTATTTCACTTCAACCGTGATCATTAAACCATAGGTCTGATTTCAGCCACCTCCTCAAGGAGGTGGCTTCTGCGAGACAGAAGCACAGCTGTGCTCTTCCAAGCAGCCTGTCCTCAGAGGTCACCTGAAATCAACTGTAAATTGCTAGAAATAAATGAGGACCCTGTGCTGAACGTGGCGCACAGCCCTGGTCACGCAAACCCCAGCCACAGCGATCCGTGGCAAAAAGCCACGCGTAACGTTACAAACTCCATCAGGACATTAGTATCATCAGTCCCAGAGAAAGAGTTTTAATAGGGTTTTCCCCAAATGCTATCCATTTATTTATTTTTGCCAGTAACTGATGCATAAGAAGTTGATGCTGGTAAGATCTGAAGCTTAATGAAACACAGAGGCGCAGCAAAAAGAAATAAAAATAAAAAAGAGGAGTAATTTAGAAAGATCTGGGTGTTTTCTAAGGTGGCCCCATCTAAACCAAAATGCATTGCCAAGGGCAAGGTCACAATGCAGGGACAGGGACCATGGGAAAGGCAACTCCATCCTAGACAGCAGCTCCTTGGGAACGGGGCTGTTGAGTAAAGTTGTGGGGTTTTCAAACCACAGCCAGGCCAATGCTGCTGAAGCTGAAGGGAGAAAACAAACAAACAACCCAAGAATCACATACCATGAGATGAATGTAGAAATTTTGCCCGGTCTGCACGAGATCAATTTCAGAGAGAACATCATCACTTCTTCAAAAGCAGAGAAATATGGTTTAGCAGAGAACTATAGCTTAGTGTAGGAAGTAGAAAGCGCAGTAAAACAAACAAACAAAAATATATATATACACACACACCATTGCTTTTATTTGAAAATAAGGATGAAAAAAGAGAGCTTGTGCCGGGGAGGATGGAAACATTTTCTGCAAAAGGTCACATTACTGGAAGTATTGCTCTTTTTCAACCCACAAGCTCTTCCCTCTGTTTCCCTATTGTTTTCCTTCCTGTGGCCTTTTCCCCATTCCCCTCTCTCCCCCACAGGACCAGAGCTGGGATTCCTTGCTCTATAGGCTCTCACCTATAGATAACCATTCAAACTCACCTCCGTGTCTTCCCAAACCCTCCTTGGGAACGGCCGATGCTCTCCTGCGTGGCTGGTCCCGTGGTCACCCCTTCCCATTCCTGCCCACAGAGCAACCCTATGGCAACTGCTCGCACAGAAATAAAACCCTTCGTCTGTTTTCCCTGCAAGTGAGTAGGAGCTGACAGCTCGGAGCCAGCCCTGTGGAGGATATCTCGTTTCGCGGACTATCGCTTCAGAAACTTCTCATCTCAGATGCGACGCTTTAAATTAGATCCAGCTTTGCCAGGATTTCAGTGTTTCAGAATGGCTTGGATTCCTCCGGCACTGCTTAAGCTCAGTCAATCCCATAAGGGCCCTATATCTATACGGTACCTGCCCCAGCAGCGCAGTGTACGGGGCAAGAGGTGCGATGTGAAACCATCGTGTGTCCCAGCGACTGTGGAAAACTGTGATGTGTGCTAGAAAAGGTAAAGAGTAATTTACAAGAGTAAATTTACAAGAGTAAATTTTCCATGCCAGCAAAAATCCCAGTACTATGTTGAATCTTTAAAGAAACTGGGGAGAGGAATAATAATAAAAATAAAAATAAAAATAAAAATAAAAATAAAAATAATAATAATAATAATGCAATCCAGGTGTTTGCAGCTATTTGGTCAAAACCTAAAAGAAACCCCCCAAAACAATCCCCCTTCGAGAATGTGATGCACCATGGCTATCAAAAATCCAATGCAGCCATATGCATATGGATAATATACCCTGAGTATGACTAATGTAATTACTGTATATTACAAAAGATGAACAGTGATTATTCCTGGAATAGCAGCAGTTTTATCAGGTGGCAAATCCATGGGAACCCCACAGGCTGCTGAACCATTTTACCAGGGGCAGCAGCTTTCCAATGTGAATTAGATCCACCTTTAAAAGAAGCCAAAACAGAACTGTACAACTCGGCTCGGTCTTACCCCACTGAATCAAACCTATAGTGATCACTCCAACATACGGACGCAGACACACCTGATCATCAGCAACACACAGGATCCACATGGAAATGAAGTCCAGGCAAGTGGACATGAGCTCTCCTATTACTTCCCCCTCCTAAATTTATGAAGAAATACCCCAGAGCTCCAAAACCCCCCCCAAAGATAATCTTAAGTATGATTTAATGCAACTTTATAGCCCACCCAAGGCTCCAGGAGAGCTCGAAACAGTTAATCCTAGAGGATCAAGCCCAGTGAGTCAGTAAACCAAACAGCACGGCGGGCTCTGTGAATCACAAGCCTTTTAAATGCATTGACTATTTTTATGTCCAGCCAAAGATTTCTGAGCACCTGGCAATAACATCTCCCATCTTTTATACATGTGGACTAAAGGTCAGCGTTACTAATACAGAGGCAGCAGTTACTCACTCCCGGTCTCCACGTAAATCTGTTTATCTTCAATACAGCTCGCGGAATTTGTCAACACTATTTAGGCTAAACGCAATTTGCTTTGAAATCCGCGTGCATTTTCCTACATCCACCTTTATGATCCAAACACCGCGTTTCCTAAAAGTAGAATGCAAAAGCTTCCAGCCTGTTAAAATAAATCCAATTTCAGCCAGAAGGTGTACACTGGTATCTGCGATCGCTACTACTTGTGATTGTGTCTTGCGATACACGACTCCTGCTCTACTCCCTAATAAGAGCCTTAACTTGCACTGTGCTGGATAATGGTCCCGAGAAAACTTGACAAACATCCCATTTCCCACCCAAAAGGACTCGTCCCCCCCGAAACGCCCAACACAGGGCGCCAGCTGCAGAGACCGCGACCACAATCCCCATTCAGAGTCTCGGCAGAGGCTGCGTCATCCCCGACTTTTACTATTTCAGTCTCAAAAAAACCCCTCCCTATTTCAAATGCCATGAGTTCCCGACAGAAGCGGCGAGTGCTTCTGACCTACAGAGCCCTCCCGAAAACAATAAAACCTTCTCTGCTTAATGAACACATCATCAACACAAAAAAGCCTGTATTCTTATGAATATTTTATGGTAGACTAGAAAATTGCTTTTATAGGTTCTGCCTTGAGAACATATTAATACAATCAGATTCATGACGTTAGCAAAAGCACAAAGACTATATTCAGAGTTTTAATGAGAAATGCCAAACCCATGAATTAGAAGACAAGATCGCGATTATGAATAGTAAACTATCTCATGTTCTGCCTGCAGTTTCCTTCCCTGTAGGAACAGAAGGAGAAACAGGAGGAAATTTATATACATACATACATACATACATATATATATATATATATATATATTTTTTTTTTTTTAAACCTAGGCATGTAGGGATTTTTTTTTCACAGTCACATTACCATTATTTTTATACCAAGTTAGAAACACTCTGCTGGTTTTTGCCCTCAAGGCAATGCATCAAAGACTGCCTGCGTGTTGTACGTTAATTAAGACCTAAAGCATTCTAATCCCCATCGATTGCAGGCGCAGAGCGGCCTCGTGGTTGAGATTGTCAACTCGACATCTCGCAGGCTGCCCGTAACACCGCTGGGTTGAAGCTGTCCTAGATACATTTAAGTTGTTAAACACACTTGCTGTGAATAAACTTGTAAGTTCAAACTTGAAAGCAAAAAAATGTGCGACATTAAAATCATTTCACATAAAGGCTGCAGAGAAACACGTTATCGGATCAGTCATACGTTGAGTTTTTTCCATGCTCCAAAATGGCAAATAACTTCTCTACAAGTACTGAGTATTTTAGATGGGATTAGGGGAAGGTGACGCTACTTAAATATTACCTTATTTAAATAAAACTAACAATAATAACTGTATTTTTCTTCCTCTTCTCTGATGCAGCATTTCCATTTTAGTCCTTAATGGGCTAAAATACAGAAGGACTCAGTCCTGAAAACACACTGAAATGTACATTAAAACAAAATTTCAGTATGAGACTGACATGGGATATTTGAAGCAAAGGTTTAAATTCAAATCTTGTTTCAACATAACCTTTACTTAAGCTGAACTTTAAAAATATTTCTCAAACATTTTTTTTTTTAATCAAAAGCTGTTACCAGAAAGACCTTTTTTTTTTTTTTTTTTTTTTTTTTAAATTTAAGCAGCACAGAAAGCTGCCTCCCTCACATTTTAAATAGAACGGCACCTTCAAACAGAAAGTGCATAAAACGTTTTCCCCAAGAAACGGAGCAAATTCCCACTGAATTTGCACGGCTTCTTCCCAGCCACCCTGCTCCTCTTTCCTTGGCAATTCCCTTCGGCTCGAAGGGATAAATCGCGTCGACCTCCCCAAACCTGCTGCAAAATGCTGGGGATGAGCATCTGGTCAAGGCTATAGGAAGAAAAGCAGCACCCCCCACCAGCCCAAATAGTATAGAAAGGACAGACATACCACCACGTGTCTGTGACACAGCCAGAGCGCGCAAAACCCCAATAAAAGAGCATTTCGGCTCCTATAGTAACTCTGTAGTCCCTGGTGCTTTTCTAACTAGCGAGTTCGCTTTCTAATTACTGGCATGCAAGCGTTGCCCCCCGGACAGATTCTGCCAATAGCGGCACGTCAGCCTTTGAGCACGCACAAAAAAATAAATACAAAAGCAAGAGCCGGCACTCAGCTTCCTCACGCGGCCGTCGGAGACACCCCCATTCCGTCCCGCGGAACCAGCACCATCCCAGCACGGCTCGATCCTGAGGGTCTCTTCCAACCGAAATGATTCTACAATTCTACGATTCGCAGGACACGAAGCAAGCGTGTGCACGGACCGCCCCCTCTAAGCATTATTTTCTGCTGCTTTCAGCCCTGGGCAGAAGCAAAAAACATTCCACCAACTCTGTTTCTTAGGGTCTGCCCCCACTTTCCTGCAACACCTTTTGATTTTTAGAAGATTTCCTGTATTTTGCGACGCCTTCCAATACCAGGTTGTTGCTGGCAGAGATGACTTTGGTGCATCGGGAGCACGGCACAGGCGGGCTTCAAAGCCACGAAACGTAGTTTCTAAAACCCGTCGCCTTCATTTTGCTTGAAATCAGCCTGGAAAGGAGGCAAAGGAGCAACCACTCACTCCAGGCGCAGCCGAGGGAGCATTTGCGGTGGTTTATTCTGGAAAGTAGGCTCGTGTTATTTCAGTGGCGCTAGATTATTATGAATTAAGTCCCCTCCGCCAGCCGTGGCACTCTTTTCCAGCAAAGGCTTCCACTTCCAAAAATGTCAAAACTCACCAAAACACTACGAGACGGTGAGATCAGAGCTATTAATAGAAACGAGCTACTGCAGTATCTGACTGCAGCGCCAGGATAAAAGAAGTGTGTTTTGTGTGTAAAGCGGCATGAAGCAGAGGCAGATGCATCACAGCACCCTTGGAGCGCCTGAGATTTGGTTGGTTTTAATCTACAGCATGCTAGATGCCCCAAATATAAGCAGAAATTAACAGGTAAGAGGGAAAAAAAATACACGTTACCATCTATATGCAGCCTATTCTCTTGAAAAAGATTTCACCGGGCTGTACCAGAGAAGCACCAAAACTTGTCCGGGACAAGGTGGTGGGAGCGGGAGGTGTCGATGTGGCAGCAGCCGGGACACCAACATCCTCTGCAGCATCTGAGCATCATCCAGGGGCAGGATGAAGGCACGGCACAGCCCTGTCAATCTCCTCCGTGAATTTGTACCACACCAGGGCAAAATAAAGGGCTGTGCAGAGCTGGGACAGTGGGGCAGTCGCCAATATGTTTGCACAGCCCGCTACAGAGCTGCGCGGCTGAATGCAAACGCAGCCCGGATCCTTTCTCGGTGCGCAAACAGCAGCTGAGGTTTCCTCCAAGCACTGCACATGCTGCAGTTCAGCCAGGGCTGGAGTCATTCCCCGCTACGAGGATATTTCACGCAGCATGAATGGGAGCGAAAATTAATCATCCCATCACCCATTGAAACACATCACACCGTAGGCAACAGATGGAGCTTTAAATGTCACTCACTCATTCATTGCAGAGGAAGTTTCTGCTGATTACTACTGAGACCTGAAGACATAATAAGGGTGCGGTGATTCTGGATTTCTGTAACCAGCTTTTTTGATTCTAATACCTTCCCCAAGAAGATCTCATTAGCATTTATTGAGAGACCTACACATAAATTTTATTCAGGACTATTAGAAAACCAAAACTTGAAGAGCAGCCCACTTACCCTACTTTCTCCATCTTAGATTTAAAACATTAAAAAATGTCTCTTTACTTGAAGAAAAAGAAAAATCACCAAATTCCATCAACGATAGACAGAAAGTAACATTTTATAGTGTTTTCCTGCCTCAGAGCAGTACAGTGTTTAGAAAAAATACAAACTTTCATGGCTAAATATCTGGATCTTACAAGCCAGCTGCATTTCTGATGGTCTCATCTGAAGTACTAGAAAAGACTTCAACACTTTGCACCAGGGGCTGGAGCATCAGCCCCATCTCCTGAGCACCTTCGGCATTATGGCAGGGAAGCCAAACACTTCTCAGATAAAACAGGGTGCTGCCAAACACACAAAATATATTCTAAGCCCTCAACAGGAATGGGAAGAGTTCATTTCACAGCACCTGTGAGAAGGCCAGGAATAAAACCTTGATTGCGCAGCTGTCTCCAGCTGATGAGCCTGTGAAGGATCCGGAGTTCCAAAGGGAGACACTCCGGTTTCACCGCCTCCTTTTCAATCATTATCCTGCTCTGTCTTGTTGTTTTAATCAAAGACTTTTTAACAAATGAGCATCTTGGATGATGCCTGTGCTTTTACTGCAATTAAAGATAATGGAATCAAGAGCCAGCTTGGACTATTTTGCACTTCAGACTTCATACAGCTGCGGCAAGCCTCTCCTTTCATGTGTTCCTTGGACTTTCCTTGCATGCTGGGGGGTAGCTAACCAAAATCCACCTGAGTTTCCACAGGCAAAAGCGTTTAAATAAATAATAATAAAAACCAGGAAACAAAACCAAAAAATACATATCCCTTCTTAAAAGGCATTCCTGGGAACATAATTTCCCCTGCCTCCTTGTTTCAAGCATTATCCAGTAATTGAACCTCTTTGATCCATCTGTCTTGCTGTTGGTACAAGAAACTCCTCACCTTACCAGACACCCAAGACAGAAGGGTAGGTTGAAGGAAGATCTGATATACTTCTGAAGAGACAAACCCACATGGATTTCTCATATGCTTCTCTCTAATCTCACCATGAGCTTCCTTCAAGGGAAAGTGATGCTTTAGAAAAGAGAGCAGGAGCCTGCAAGTCTCATCACATGAAAAACTCCCCATGAGGGGGGAAAAAAAAAAAAATCTACCCAGCAAGATATGCATGGGTGAGTCTGGGGGATACACTGCAAACTTGGGGTTCCACAAATGCCTGGACCTTCTTACATTTTTCTCTCGGGAGCAAATGAGCATCTTGGATGGATCTTTTGGCAAAGCAGTGACCTCTACATTGGCAAGAATAAATGAACCAGCGATGGAACAGGAGTGCCAAGGGTTAAACGGTGAGGGCATCACATCTCCTCCTCACTCAGATGCATCAAGGAAGAATTGTTTTCCCATTATAACTCCCATCAAATCACAGTGGTGCCGTTCACGTAGACGGAGGGGATCCTGGGGCAGAGTGGGCAAGATGATGTGATGAGAACCAAAGCGAAGGTTCGCTTGCGAGTAGAGATGGTGCCAGGTGGTGAACGGCCAGGTCGTCCGAAAAGGAGTCGCGCAATAAAAGCAGTTATGGCTGCGAGGAAACGCCGTCAGCTTCCTAAAGACTTCGAGAGGAGCTGAGAGATCGAAGCCACCTATCTGCTGCTGAGAAGGAAGGCTGGTCCTCTGCCAAAACCACGCGCAGAACCCACAGCCAGCCCCTGCTGTGAGGCGAGGGAAGGGAACAGTCATTGTTAAAGGGAGAAAAAGCAGCAGCACGGACGTTGCTGCAGGCAGGTCTGGGCATCACCGAGGAAAAGTGCACGGCAGAGCAGGGGTGGCCGGCAGGGTCTGGGCTCAGCGGCTCCAGGAGAACAGGAGCTTTAACAAACAGCTCGAGATCTAACGGACCGATTTATTGAGAAATTAAGCCATGCTACGGTAACTCTCTAAAATCAAAAGAGAAGGTGAAACAATATTCTTGGGAATCACCCGTCCCACAGTTTTACTGAAAAAACACAGTCTCGTCATTTTAAACAGCAAATAGATGGATGGTAATCAATAACGGACTAATCAACTCATTTCTGCCACAAGTCAAGGGACTCCCAGCTGTACAAAATGTCCCAAAAGATACAACGTAATCTCCTCCATCACGAAAACAAAAAAAGTAAAAGCAGCAAACCTAGCAGCTAAATAGCAAACTGTAATAGGAAAGTGTTCGGCAGCTGTCAAAAAATCTCATGCATTGCTGAAAGGCTGCAGTATTTTCAGCAGTTTATTAGAAATGCAGACTCACATCCAAGATGAGAAGCAGCTTTCTGTAGCCCCCTCTCTCAGGGCTTTTGCTTTGAAATAACGGGTATACTCAGGTACCTCAACTGCATGAGGACCCAGGATGTTACTTGTTATCCATTCAAAATGATTAAGATGCACAGGAAAAAAAAATGCTATTTTAAGAGAATGTTAAATACAAGTAGTTTTCTAGAAAAATTCAGATAACCTCAAAATATTCAGATTCCCCGATAGCACAGTGAAATTACACTAAAGCACTTTCTCATTTCTGCAAAGCACGCAGGTGTTGCCTTTCAGTTCCTTAACACAAACAATATGAGAAACGCACATAAGATTTCTATTAAAACACCTCAAACTTTTCCTTTTCTTTTCTTAAAGCTGCATCAGATGAAGTGAACATTTTTAAACATAGCAGGCTGATAAAGACCAAGAATAATCACAAACCTCTTTTCTTAGGGAAGCCCATCAATGCAGGTGTGGGCTAACAGGTAGAATTAGCATTTTCCCGCTAGTACCGAAACCCCGAAGGCTGACGGCAGATTTTCCCTGCATCCCCCATCCCAGCAGCACTCCACGCACGATAAGGTTTCCCAACATCACAGCGATGACTCTCACCCAAACTAAGCTTTTTCTTGGCATTTATGCACAAACCCCTGACATCAGCACGGCCTTTTAAACACGGAACAGAAATACGGCGCTCATTCTGCTGAAAATATCACTGCCTGTGAAGACCAGAACATCATTTTCTTTTATCAGTATCAGGCACCGCTTCCTACACGTGTGGAGAGCCACAGTGACATAGGGAGGAGTTTTAACACGTGAGTTTTAACGTAACAGATCCACAAGAATGCAGCAGTTAAGATCCACGTTTAATTATAAGATGGAGCACAAGATGGCTATTCCCGTCTCCCCAAAGACTGTCCTTCAGCTGGATTAAGGAGCACTGCTACCAAACACTATTGCGCAAAACCAAGGAAAAATTAAACATATGTTTTCTAAGGCTTTCAAGCAACAAACTTCTTTGCCTGGGGGCTGACTGTAGCCTGACTCTTCCACAAAAACCAACGGGATGCTGTAAGAAGCCCAAAGGTCAGAGACTTAAAATGTATATAAGGATAGAGATCTTATACGTATCCTTATCTAAAATAACAATGCCTGAGTGTTCAGAGCATTTAAAAAAAGAACTTTGGAAAGACCCTGGAGAAGATTCAGAGATTCAGTTGACTGAGGCTAAAGAAGACATCTGGTTATGAAGGGGAAATATGGACAAAAAGTATTCAGAAAACTGGAAGAAAAAGATTAAAAAGACATCCCAGGAAAGCAACTGAGGAGCAACTACAGGAGGTAAGCCGAAGAGGAAGGCTTTTAAAAGCCAGCTCAAGAAGGTTAAAGTTGATTTAGCGATAACTAGAGACAAGTAGAGATAGAAACGATTTGCCTATCGCTTCCCTGAAATAGCACACACCATTGTTATTATCAAGAAATAGGGCTACAAAGGAACACTCATTTTTGCATTAGGTTTCCTTCCAGAAACTCTCACGTTTGTGCTAGACACCAAAACTGGCTGGAGCCAACAACAGCCCTGAAACACTTCTCAGCTGACAACAAGAGGCTTCGAGGAGGAGGACAAGGATGAGGTTGACCACGAGGCAGAACGTGCACTGATGTCTCCCTTCACATCCCCTTTTACCTAAAAACTTCGGAGAAAGATTAGTATGAACGCCCCCTTTCTCATTTGCAACCATTTGAAAACAGAGAAGCCAGGGTGGTGGAAGAGCAAAGCTGGGTACACGCACAGAAGGTCCCAGCCTGAAGCAGGAGGCAAAGGGCACGTAAGCAAAACTGGTAGAGTAAAACCAGCCCGACACAGTGACTTTGTGGATATGGCAAGTCTTTCCCAGCAATTTCAATCCATGGCGCGACCAGCACGACGCACAACTCGGAAAACCCCAGATCACCAGCTGGAATTTTACCAGCTGGACGACTTCTCCCGCTTCTTTAAACAAAACCATCAGTGGTTGGAGTTGTGCCTTGCCAGGGTGTGATGTTGTGACGACAGCACCCAAATCTACACCTCTGGATTAAAGAAACTGAGAAGGCAGCACAGCCTTCTATGTGAGTTCTCAAAACTAGCATCTTTATTGGTAAACACTTCAGGTAGCAACACATCTCGGAAATTAATGGAAGGCACCTCTCCTCAGATTAAGGAATGCACAAAGGGCCACAGGGATGATGATGTGGCTCCTGAAGGTCTGTCTTCAGACCCTCTCTTCTCTTTTTACAGCACTCTACAAAAACCGAAACATGACCAAAATGGGACACTCTTCTTGCGTTCACTTCAAACATTCCTATGCAGAAAATTGTTTCAAATAAGGTATCCAAAGCTAAACAGATAATCACTATGAAAACCAAAACCTTCTTTTGATAAAATTCTTCTTTGATACCAATACACAATTAATCCCTTCTCCATCAAGAGAATCACATCTTACATAAACGGTATTTCATTTTTAGGTCACCTTAATGGAGCAGTGTGTGTTTTACAACTTCATTTGTCAAGTCTGAGCCCATCCTTAACTGATGTTTTAAAGAAATGTTAGAAATCCATTTGCACGCCATCACTTTTCGTAATTATTCTTTTGTGCAACACAAATTTGCAAAACACTTGATGCTGCTGAAGAGGCAAACAGCACCTCTGCAACTCGTATGGGGCCTCGCTTCGCTTGGGGGTCATTGTACCTATTGCCTTTGTGGTGTCATTCTGTTTTAAAGCTACCAACACCATAGTTTTTGTTTCTAAACCACAGCAAGTTATGGGAAACATTAAGTCAGGAACATCTTCTTTCATCGGGGTAAATATTTTATAAAGTTACTTCTCTTTAATGTGTAGTTATCTTAATGAGCTAAGTCATTTAAAGAAATTCTGAACCTATGATGTGGTTTGTTGTTTTTTGTTTGTTTCGTTTTTCTTACAGAGCACAGAATTTATCAAATAAAATGTATACCCAAAAGATTACAGAAAAAAGTCATCCGTGCAAGGAAAGCCAGACCATTTGAAATACTCATAAAACACAATGGCATGTGTGAAAACGAACCGCTTAGCTCTCTTTACAGCATCATCCTCTGAAAATGCAATTTGTGCTCATAAGTCCTAAAAACAGAGGGCATAGAGTGAATTTTACTTCTAAATAGCACTGATAAAAACTTAAAGTTCCAGCAACGGGTTTCTAAGACGTGCGTTGACAAACTGGCACAACCGCAGAGTAAGGCCACGGCGGCTGGAAGACAGCAGGGAATACAACACCGCAAAGTATGTCAGCTGGATGAGTCCACCAAAAACTCAGAACCACTGGGTTACAACACGGAACCATAAGGAAATATCAGGTGCTTGTGGGCTCCAGGGCTGCGCTAAAAGGCCCCTCTTTCAGCTGTGGGAAGCAAGTGTAAGCGAGGCCAAGCTAATTGTCAAGATAATTAAGGGCCACGATAACCACCGAGAGAAGCGGCGGATCTTCCCCCCCCTCTCATTTCACAACTCCGTCTTGCCAGACGACGATCTTTGGCAAAACACAAAGTACTGACCTAAATGTTTCTGGGTGGCATTTAGCTTAAAAGGCAGTGGAAAGCCAGGCGAGGTGATCTAATGGCATTTTGTGAGAGGCTGCTTGTGTATATTTGTAGCCGCCGGACAAATCCCAGATCACGCGTCTCCTGACGTGCTAGAAGCCCGGGCCTGGAGGCCTCACGAAACTCCGGTGCCGCACAGGACGTCGAGCTTGCGAAAGCCCCTCTGCTCTCCCAGCTGATCAGCCGCAACAGCCCACCCAAAAACCAGCACCAAAATGCCATCGTTACAATTTTTTCTTTTTTTTTTTAATATACAGAACGGTCTAGAAGGAGACTGATTTCTGTGTTTGCCTGAGTGTCGGACCACCCGTCTTAACAACAAAGACAACGAGCAGAACTTAAAAGTATGTTAAATCCTGCGTCAATGTTTCCATACCGAAATAAAGCTGTCTTAAATCACTACAGCCTAATCCTCCCGTGATTTAGCCTGCTTTAATTTGCATGTTTCCACTTCACAGTCAATTTGCCTCAAGTTTGCTTCGCTCAAGATAGTGGGCTTGAACTGCAGAGCTCTGCCTTGGTGGGTACTGGGAGACAGGACCTGCTCCTCTCTTAATATCTAACTTAATATCTAACATGCTCCTCTCTACTGATCCCCAGCCCCGCAAAGAACCTGGGAAATTTATTAAAGGTTTCACCGCTCGTGCACAAAGCACTGACGGGGCCAGAAATGGGCCCAGTAAATGGGAGAGGGATGAAGGTGCAGGAGCATGAGGCTCCCTCATGTCTTCAATGGCTGGGTGGGTCAAGGAGCTCCTACCAGGCGTGTTCTGGCAGTTTTAGAAGGTTAACTTGGTTTACAGATAAAACAAAACTAGATAAATCCAGTCAAGCGATGTTACAGGAACGAAGAAACATTAGGCTGAAACACCTTACAGTCGGTTTGATCAGCAGTGTGTATTTAGAGGACGCAAAATTCATTCTTGGCCTTAAACAAACTTTGACTTCCTCGTACAATCATCACTTTGTCAGAAATGCCATCTCGGTATTTTTAGGTGACAGTACATTTGTTTGTACTGTACATTTCTGGTGAGCAAACTTGTTATGTTTTGTAGGTCACTTGGTTTTACCATCTGCCTTGATTTATTCTTAAGAAAAGCGTTGTTTCTGAAACCCCTCGTGTCATACACGATTGTGAAGATGTCGTAACCAGCAGCGCTGTGATTTTGTACCATCTCAACGTAAACACTCCTGGTTAATGGAAAAAGGTACCATTGAAAGCTTGCGCGAGAGGTGTACAAAGGCAGTTAGTGGTGCCTGCCTCACGGGGTGAGGGTATGATTACAAATTCCCCTGGAAAGGCCGGTGTGGGACCATCTGAAGGTCAGGGCCAGCGCTGGGGACAGTCTCTCACCAGGGAACACCCCAGGGTCCTGTTCACCACCACCGTCTCCTGCAGCACGTAATGACCTGCATGCAACCACTGCTGCACCCATCCCTGGAGAGCCCCACCACTGAGGACATAGGCAGACTATCCCCAAGTTAAAACAAAAATCAGAAATCTAACGTTTTCTCCCAGAAAATACTTTCGAGGTTTGCACACCCTCAGCCTTTCACAAGAAACACGCAGCGTCATTTTTACGTTAATAGTGCTCAGAACTTCAACAAATGCAGCTTTTAAAAGCTTAGCATCATCATGGCGTGCTGAAAATATTAGTCCTGGGCTATAAATAAAACCAGACGCCAATGCAGCTTACCCTAAACCCAACGCTTATGCATACGGACACAGGCAGAAGAGCAGTGACGTGCACCACCCTCTGCTTCCAGAAAGGGCACAGAGGTAGACTTGGACAAAGCCGACACAATAATTTAGCAATGCCCTACAAGGACTTTTTTAAAAATAAAGCTTTTTTTAAAAAAAAAAAAATTAATTTTAACCAATTCCCACTATACGCATCTATTCCCTGTATTTGCTTCCAGTTTTATTAGCCTGCTTCCCCCAAATCTTTAAGACAACAACTGGAGATACCTTTGCATTAGCATATGTGAGTCTTCTATAGGCAGTTGCATGTTTATTGCCGTAAATCAGTTTTTAATCAGAAAATGCATGTCAGAACAGAATGCCTGTGCAGTTATGCGCCACCACACGATACGAAACTAAACCCATAGTCAGAGAGATCCATCACTGCAAGATTTCTCCTCTCAGATGCTTGAAGATGCTCTTCCAGCCCTACTGACAGCAACAAAAATAAGGCAATACGACAACTAGCTAGTCCTTGGGAAGGAAAACACAAAATTGTTCAGTAAGGTCTTGGAATTTTATAGCCAATTTGTCCTTGTTTTTACCATAATCTCACAAGCGATGCCAGCAGGAAACCCATCTGGTGCATGCAAAACTAAATATCTGATGCTTGTGTAAATTAATGTCTTAAAATTAGCATACTCGTTAAGATCTGGCTTGCAATATCTTGAAGTACAAAAAAGTTCAGTTTAATTTAAAATCCTTTGCTCCTCCAAGACTGCTTTACCAAGGCAGTCTAAACCTGTTTGTAGCTAAAGGAAAAAAGGAAAGTGCTGAAAACCGTGAGTGCCGCACTTGGGCACAGCCTTAATGCAGCACCCGGATGCTTGGATTTGCTTTAACAATAACCCAGTTTATCTCACTTGCGGAAGGCAAACGGCTTTCTGACCGCAACTCTTCCAGATGCTCGTCACCTGAGGCAGACAGATAACGCGGACACTCGTGATGTTCCAGCTCTGCTTTACTCAACAGGATAGACAGTGGCAGGTAATGAGGCAGAAACCCACAACTGTAATCATAATATTGATGGTGTTGAATCCATTAACTAGGTAGCACATTTAAGAAGGGTTTAACCTTCATCATCATCATCTATGTTGCAGTTAGAAATGTCCTCAATACTCACAGACAGCTACAGTCACGAAGTGATGCACAGCTTAGTCTTTTGGATGTAAAGCAGCATTTAGGTATAAAATAGCACTTAATGTTATAATTCAAAGGTGTAAAATAATGCTGTGTATTATATAATGGCTACTTAGAAGATGAAATTTTTGTCGTATGCGAGAACTTATTTTCTGGGATAAAGGGTAAAGCGCATTCTAAACCACTCACCAACTTAATATCAAACGTGCTCTAGGACTGTCTGAAAAAACCGATTAAAGCCGCTTTAAAAGAACTAGAACTTTTCTTAGTATTATGGTGACGTTTACATCGCGTGTAATCCTTATTCGCCTGTCACCTCACACACTTCACTTAAAACTTATTTTTCTCTTGTGCAACAGAACTACGATGCGGCTCCTGCACCCTATCCTGACCAGCATCAGCAATTTCCATTTGCACAAAAGAACACAATTTGTGGTGAAAATGGGTGCTCGTAAAGAAAAAAAGAGTTTATCCAACAAATATTTTTTCCTTAAATATGAGTAAATCACATTTTTGACCCTGAAGTTTTACAACTGGCATCTGTAAGTGAATGCTTGGGGAAAGGAGGGAAATGGCAACTTCAATGAAGTTGTCCTGAAATCTCCCGTTCAGATTAGGGCAGAGGACAGCTTGGTTTGCCCTGCCTACCTGAAATGGCTTTCAGGGCTGTCAGCAGCAACCTGATGGCACCTCTACAGCACACAGAGGCCACACAACGCTTGTACAGCAGATATTCAATATCCAGACAGCTGCGAAGAAGTTCAGAAGCTTCAGTAAAGAGGGCTCTCTTACATACAAGATTTTGCAAACGGGTGCAGAAAGCTTGTCAGGAAGGTGAACTGAATTCCAGGATGCTCTTGCAATAGCTATCAAATGTCATACTTAGGTTGAGCCACAGCTGCAGAGGTCAAGTGAAACCCTCTTTGAGCAAGAACTTGGTGAAAAACAGGTGGGAACGATGCTCCAACATGACTCTCAGCGCATGGAGTCTGAAGGCTTTGGTTCACACTTTGAACGGAAAGCAACATGGCTGAGAATAGAGATGGTGGCAACATCAGCTTTGTGCCGAACCCTGGCACGGGAGCCAAAGGGAAACCGGGCTCCCAGTTCAGGCTGGCTTTGCTGCTCCCTTATCTCTGCAAGGGCATCAGGTCTGCAGAGGGGCAGATCTCGAGGAAGCCCGCGATCTCCCACCTGCTGATGAGTCCAGGAGAACATTTCACAGCTTTGCTGCTGAGCTGCCACCTGTGGCAGCAGCACTTGCTGGGAAGCGGGTCAGGCAGTCGCCCTCGTACCGCTTCGTGTCCCTTTCCAAGCAGCGCTAAGCGCTGCTGCTGTTAAAAGAAGTGCAAAGATGGTACGAGAAAAGGATACAGCACAAGGAGTAAAAAAAGAAAGCCAGAAACAGGAATCCACCAGGCATCCAACCCTGGCAAATTTTATGCATCGTAGAAGGTGCTAATCACAATGCTGTAATTAAAGCCTGAGCCGTGCCGTGGGTCTCCCAAGCCAATGTTCACCAAGATGCTCTGGGAAGGCAGAACAGCATCTGCAGATGTAAAATCCAGAGTCTGACAGCAGAAGCCTTTTCCTGAGATCTAACTTGAATGCTATTGCTCAAAATACAAACACTTTTCTGGAAAACAGCCCCAGATATATATTCTGTGCCATTACTGTGAATGTATCTGTCCTATGCAAAAGGGAAATTACCCTTTTTGCAGGCTATTTTCTTTTACTATTATTTTATTTTTCATATTGAACGGTGGGTCCCCATTACCTTGCTTCAGGAGCGCATAATTAAAAGCACAGTGGATTAATCCACGTGTTCCCAAATCAAGATAAACTGGCAATTTTTGTGGTGGTTTCCCCAGCTCCCTGTTAGGCTAAACAAAGTGAAACGACCCTGTGGCTCTCACTTTGCCTCAGAATGAGAGAAATCCAATTACAGATACCATACATATTTGGCTTCACATCAAACTAGATGAAGTTTCTTGGCCGCTTATTCAGGATACTTGATATTTATGTCAACATAGCATGTCTTTCCTGCTATTTTATTTCCATCTCTTATCAGCGTCTGGACACTGACATATCATGTATCAAGGCTTATACGAAGCAATAGTCTAAACAGAAGTTAAGCCTTTTCCTATGCTGTCATTCTAGGAAGGAAATTCTAGAGAATTTCATTCTCTGCAATTTCAAGGATTACTTTATTCTTTTTCACTACTAATTTACCCATTTTAACTACATCCTCTACTCCCTAAAAACAAAACAAAACACCAAACAAACAAATCATTGGAAAGAAAATGCCGCAAACTGATAAATCCTTATGCTTTTCACCCACTCGCAGTAGACACCACCATCCTTGTGCTGCAGCCTGGACCAGGCAATGACGATGCCTCCCTACCTGGGGTATGGCCACCACAGTCCTCAAGGTCCCAAAATCGATTTATTTAATTTTAGCAGCATTAGGTAAGACAGACCTCAGCCAGTCGCCAAGTAAAGTTCAGTTGTCCCAAGTGCTCCACACGGCCTAAGAAATTTTGGGGGCATCATCTCCGAGGGTCAGCAACTTGGTCATTGAATACCAATGATCACCTGTACCTTTACCCATCTGAAATAGCACGGAGTGGTAGGTCAGAGCAGCCCCAAACCATGCTTCTCGTTACTCAAAGCACCTCTTAGGTTTTTCCCTAAACGCTTAAGATATCCTTCTGTGTGTTTACCGTGATTTATAGTGCACTAATGATACATACCTTTTTTAATTACTATTACCACCAACATAATACAAACGATGGTGTACTGGTAGCATGTCTGAAATGTACTCTGCCCCTAGACAGCTCATATTTACCTTGGAAAGAAATTAGTGCTGGTGTAACAGCCGACCTGCATTTTGTTCATGTGGAAAGATACTTGCTTCAGTATCGGCTAAGGTGCTATTAACTTTCTGCAAATTTACCTTCGCTTTCTTAAGTAAACGAGTTCTCTGTCAAACAACTCAGAACCGGGAGGAGACACTGATGGCCACCAAAACACTCTTCTGTTAAAATATGTTGCAGCATCTTTAATCCTACTACCAACAGGCTTTTCTGTTAGTCAAAAATAATCACAACAGATGTATAACCCCGCAACGTGGCCTACAGGCTACCACCACACCGTGAAGATAAGCGTCAGTCGCAGAGACCTGATTTTCCCACACGGAGCGCCCTGGAGCACAGACAACACATCACAAGAAATATAAGGAAGGAATAATTTGGGAACTCAACTCTCTTTGCAGCGAACTTTTTCCCCTACCCAAAACACCACTAACGACAGCGCGCTTCAGAAAAAAACACATCACTAGTGAGAATGTGGGTAATTTTAAGTTTAAATGTCATTACGTTTAAGTACCTAAAGACAAAGAATTCTGGCTCTGATCCTCAGGATGCTCTCTCTGTATCAGCTGCAGGTGGAAATTACTCATCTTCACCCTGTCACAACAGAGCAGCTTCAAGCCAAAGTACTTTTTTCACCCCACTTAAGGGTCTGAAGTGCAACATGCACATAATAAGTATCCAGCAAAGAGGTGTCGTGGTTTTTTTCTTATACAATGCTGATTGCTCCAAAGGACTGCACCTAAAGGCCCTGCCATGAAGGGTTACTTATGTTAATTCGCATTCCATTAGACGTATCAAATCCAGCCCATTTTTTTTCTGTAATGTCACCTGGAAGCAGTTTTGGGGCTTTGCCACTCCGGTAGCTTGGGCCAAGGTGGAAAGTCACCCTTACCGTGTATTGTCCACTTCATACAAGACAGATGATTCTCTGGCTTCTCTCAGTTTGTGTTTGGACCAAGATATGTCTGACCCAGCCCTGACTCAGTCCTGTTCCCCTCCAGCCTTTCCTTCTGGCTTCTTCACAGTGTTATCTTACAACCCCCCAGTTCCTACGGGCTTTTAGCTCCTTAGCCTGAACACACAGCCAGGGATGGAGGACAGGGAATGAAATTTTGTTTAGCACTGTTTCAAGACAAGGATTTACACATAACATGAAAGAATTTTTTTTTCTATCTGTCTACACAGCGTGGCCGGTCCTGTTCAGCATCTACAGTAACAAAGTCTGCCCAAATAAATATTTTAAGCAAATTCATATAATTGAGAGCAGGATTCCTATTTTGTTTGTGTGTATTCAGAGGTAGGAAGCGCTTCCAGCTCGGGCTGTGTTTCAGTGCGGGTACATGAGCATACACAATCCCACAGAAAAAGGGATGTTTCACTGATGCTCTAAGCTATCTGCCACTTGTTTAATCATGATCTTTTTTGAATATTTGCAGCTATCAAGTCAACGTGTTCCTGGACCCCAGGACCGAGACTTGCCACGTTTTAAGAGGGTAACATGTCTGAGTGCAACAGCACGTTATGTGAAGGGAATTACTGTCACTCTTGAAGCTGGGTTTTATCAGCAGAACTTTACTGCTCGGTTAAGCAAAATCCCTTGTCATCTAACCTGGGCTGAGACAGATGGGGCAGGTCTAATACCATCTTAAGAAACTTCTAATTTAAATGAAAAGCACTAGCTTACTGTCGAAAGAACAAGAATTAGTCTTGCTCACTTTTTTTTTCCCCTCTCAGTGCCTCACAAACACCTTCTCAAACCTATTGCTGGTCCCAAAACCTGAAATCACCACCTTTTACTAACAGAAAACAAACAGAAAAACCCACTGTTCATCAGAGAAGGATTTCAGAAATGGAAGAACAAAACCCCACCTGGCCAGATCTGTATCTTGGGCACTGGAGTCCAAACATTCTCCAGGCAAATGCCTTCAACTCTGTCTGCCACTTAGCAGAAACATTAATTGGTTTGCTGTGATACGAGACCTGGCAAGACAAAGTTGTGTTACGTGATGGCAACGTACTGTCTCCTCCTAAAAGGAGATCTCTGCTCGGAACAAGACAAAAGCAGCACCTTGCTCCCATTTTCCGCCATCCCGCAAGCTCTACAATATCCGCATGACATTTGAAAGGGTCCTGCTCTGCCTTTGTCCCCTTTCCTACCAGTAAAAGACAACTTACAAATTAAAAAAGGGTCATAATGATACCTATGCTAACGATTTTGCAACTGAATTTTTGAAGGGTTCTATTACAATTCAGTCATTCCTCTCTGTATTCCTAGGGAATGAGAGAAAACATCAGTTTAAAAATTAAGAGCTTTAAAAGCTATGACAGTAGCATGCAAAACGGAATAAAATCCAGTGCCTTCACTTTGAGGTGTCGTGGATTAGCAAGGTCAAAAGTGAACAAGAACATCATTCATGACCATGAGGATTAAGCAATGTTTTATTTTTGTGTGCAGTGGCAAAGAAAGCAAGCAGCTCTGTATTATAAATATTTATCATCAATACAGAGAGCAAAGGATAATCAAGCAGATAGGACTTCTGACATTTGACTTTCATGTGTTTCTTTGAAAAACCCCAACTGCGCTGAAGAGCAGCACGGACGAGGGATGTCTGCTCTTCAATACCTGATGCCCAGCACTAAGCTGCTGCACCCCTTAGTGCAAGTACAATCCAGATGTTCACCCATCTGCAGCAAAGCAACACCGTGTCCTCCTTGCGGCCAGCTATAAACAGGGCAGCTTATTGGAAACTCAATAAAAAGTAAAAGCTCGCTAGCAGTGGTTGACCCGGGGCATTAGAATAAAATTTGGATGGCACCCACTGCGTTTAGTTATGATTAATCAGTTGTGAGATGCAAAGCTTTAGTCTCTTATTGAGTTGCCAAAATAATGCATAAGCACAATATTTGGTTCAGGTCTCCCAGGGCCTAAGCGTAAACGGCAGCAAGGTTACGGCTGTTTCAATTAAGGATGGTGACTATCAGGAGAGCTCTGGTCAAAATGTTCCAAGTTCAAAGAGAGTGCAAGAACAAGGAATTCAGGCAGCCTGTTTTAAAAGTGAAAAAAAAAAATAAAACAAACCCATCATCACACTGAAATGCAGGAAACCGCTGACACTTCTCCTTCACCTCCACCATTTCAACTTTTCCCCATTTAAAACTCCCATGGTGCTGATTTTGCATCGAAGATATTCTACACGTCATCCAAACGCTGTCATGGCTTTCATCCCCGTACAAGGGGGTTTTTGCAGTTCTTGTTATTCTCCTGCTTTTGGTATCTCCAATATTTCAGAAGCCAGATTATCTCCTGCAAATTCTTCTTTCCTCCATCCAACTCATTCACTCTCACAAAACATTATTTGCTCAATAGCAACTCATTCCGTAGGTGCATACAACTGTGCAACGCAATAGTCAACATATAAGTTTACCAGAATCTGTATTATATTAAAGCAAAAGCCTGCAAAAAAAAAGGCAAGGGAAATGTCCTTACTGCACAGAAACTCTGATGCTAATATGAAGCTTAATAAGGAATAATTGATTTTGTCGGATAACCAACAATTTAAGCTTTGGATTTCTAATCAAGATACTGAGTTTTCATAGATGGAAAGCAGACTGACGTGCTATCACCTCTATCTTGGGGTCACCAGGGATCAGACGATCACCTGGCCATGACTAGGACCTCATTTTGACCAAATTCCTTTTAATTTCCTGCTGTCCACTGCAGGTATTGAGCAGGTAGGTGACCACTGTAAAACATCACTGCGAAGATGGGCAAACACAGTTATTACCCAATTTTAAGGGAAGGCAGAGAAGAAAAGCCAAGCGATTTGCCAAAGGTCAGAGAGTAAGCTGGCAGCAGACGCAGAGCCTCCCAATTCCTGAGCAATGAGCCACTGGGATGAATCAGGGGTGTCTTCTAAGTCGGGTAAGGAACTGTCTTGCTTGTTTGTGATTCTGAACTGACCTTTTAACACAAAGCACCACAAAATCCTAGATGACTGCAGAGAACCCTCCCACACTCGAGCTCCATCATCTCCAAATTCATCTTTACTGGTGCAAACCATACCACGTCCTACCTCCTAATCATCTGCACATCAGCTGGAAAGCTCTCTCCATCCCTGCGACCACTGGTACATCTGGGGACCAGGCCTGATCCCCAGCCAGATGTGCAAGAAAAGACCTCTGTATGTTATTTGCCCACTCCCAACAAGAAGAACAGTCACACAAAAGCACCATCACTGAACAAGATGCTTCTCTCGTTACCCTCATAAAGTCAAAAGAGCCAATTTAAAATCAATCCTACTGTATAAGATTTCAACGAAAGCTTTTGGCAACATTTAAGACAGGATCTAGCTCACCCAGAATGATACTCACGAGGTGCCATTATTTTTCAAATGCAAAATAAACTTGAAAATACACACCTCAAAACTTTCACAAGTCTGTCTATCCCTCCCCTGGTCCCTCTCCTCCCCAAAAACATATGAACAAACTAAAACTGCTAATTTCATTCGTGAGAGATTTTACATTCCCTGACTGGAGGAATTCAGTTTACCCAGCAAAACTTAATGGAAATCATTCAATCAGAACATGGATATGCTTCCTTCGCAAGTACCTTATCAAGTAGATACGCTTGCTTTGACTAGTTTTGTATTATATATTCTTTTTCTAACACATTAGGCAGGCAAACGTTGAGAAAAGTACGGCAAAAAATAACTTGGTCTGATATTTTTTCAAATAAAACAGTTTCCCAAAATATTTTAAGTACAAAAATAAGCTCTTATTACATGCAATTGAAAAAAAATATTTAAGAGCTTAAGGCAGTTTTAGAATTGAAAAAAGTAGAGAATAAAGGTAGTCTCCCCATCAATATTTTTTTTTCCCCAACTACCTTACTGTAGCAGTTGAATCTATTTTTAGAAGAAACTGAGAAAAAAATGTATTCATTTATTTAATCTGTGAAACAATTTACATACAGGTGGCAGATCACTCTCCTTAGTGAAAATAAAAGCCTTTCGTATGTCACTTAACCAATGTACATGATACCCTGACAACTCAGGATCTTCAAGACCTTCATTAATATCATTAGGGCAAGACCGGCTATGAATAGGTCTACAAACGCGCTAAGGAAAGCAGGTTTTGACCTAAATTTCACCCACAGTTTGGTCTTCTGTGCAACCTGGAGAACTGCTACAATAGTTTGTGAAGAGTTCCTCTCTCCAGCGGAAAAGGTCAGTCATTGAATTTCATTAGGAACTTTTACACAAATTCACCTTACAGTTCACTAGCAAGAACTATAACAGCTTAAAGAATACATAGCAAAGTATCATTAAAATGTACAGTACATTTATTCTGTATATTACAATTACAGTTCCAAGTCAAGGACTCCAAAGTCTTTTATTAGATCATAAAAACTTAAGACCAGCTTATAATGAAATCTCTAATCAAATATGAATGAATCATCTGATATGACATAATTTCTTGAATGAAAAACAGATGGAAAAGTAGTAACGATTGAGTGGTTTAAATCACAAGATTTAAGTCAAAGGAGTAGATACTTAATTATAACCACTTGTTTCAAGTTAGAGGAGACACTGGTTTAAGGTAGACCTCAAATCAAGCCATTCAAGGCGTAAATCATAGCATCATTTTGGTTGCAAGAGACTATCAAGATCATATAGTCCAACCATAACCTAACTCTGGCACTAAACCATGTCCCTAAGAACCTTGTCTAAATGCCTTTTAAAGCCCTCCAGAGATGGTGACTCAACCACCAAGCCAGAACTAACCATAAATGTAAACGAGATGGCTGTAGCGTGAACACACTTACTGCTGCATCCGAGGCACAGAAAATGCTCATTTCACTTCTGCTTGGTGGTGAGAGGAATTAGCTGAGGACGGAGGAGAACATTCCCTCTCCCAGAAGCCTGGAGAGTTTGTGATTTCAAAAAGCACGTGCACACAGAAGAAAACCACACCAGTAAAGCTGACGTGCTCGCGTTGCAATCCAGCTCTCAAAAGACCCTATTTGCTGAAGGCAACGTCCCATCTGTCAGGGCCTAAACGACTAGAGAAGTCAAAACAAAGTTAAACCATCACGCATTGGCAGCACTCTCGCGTTAACTCGGCAGGTCGGTGCTACTAGGGCTTTTCAGCTTGAAGTAGCTGGCTTACAATTTTTATTTGTATACTAGGTGAATTATGTCTCAGCCCGAACAATTTTAGGGTTTGGAGCAGGCTTTTGAGGGACAGAAGAAGTGGGAGGGGGGAAAGGGGAGGGGAAGCGACAAAAAGGGAGAGGAAAGGTCTATTTAATCAATTCACAGCAATTCTCCAGGTCAGCATCTAGAGACTACTACAATATTTTAGGCATCATTGCACAAGCTATTCACCTGATATTCCCTCCACTGAGCCAAATATAGCCCTGAAAATCAATATAGGCTGGGGAAGAGCCTCTAGGATCTTGAGAAACGTGCCTTGTGTCAGAAGAGGAATTCCTAAAATCCTAGGAATGCAGGTGGCTGCTGAGCACGGACCTACGGCATCTATTTCACCTTCAGCGATAAACTGAAGTTAATTTTGGCATAAAGGACTCTAGAGAGCTCCGTAGTACAGAGCACACCAATAAAAAGGGAACGCGGACCAAAGCAAATAGGCTCCTGATGAAACAGGCGTCTGCAGCTCCTCCGGCAAACACTCACATCCATCTACCAGGCGTCAGGAAAAGCTGGTGGAAAAGAGGAGTCGAGTACAGGGTGTGTTGGACCGTTCCAGCCACAAGACAAGCGTTGTCTTGGGAATTAAAAATAAAATAAAAACCAAAACAACAAAGATCTCATCTTGATTACCTCTTTAGGGTTGCAGATCCAGGCAAAACACCCAGAATGGAAACATACATGGCAAACAGGACATGGCACAGTCACTGAAACATCACATCTGAGACACACAGAATATTTTTACTGAGAAACACCTCGATCCATGATCAACTTTTCATGAAATATTTATGGCTTTTCATTCATCGCACGGTACTGTTATTTTTAGAAGAGTCAGAGGCAATGGGAACAGCTTACTGATTAACAATTCAAGGGAGCCTTTAAATGTCTGCTCATATCGTGCCATCTCCTCCCTCCCTAAGAAGTCAGAAAGTTGAACGTAAATACTGCCGTGCATTCAAAGGCTTTTCCCTCCATCACCTGCTTTTATATAAAAGCAAAAGCACAAAACCACCTTTCCTTTGGTTGGCAAATCGGGCAGAATAATTATTTTGAGAATAACACTTTGTGAACAGTCGGGACTAAGCGAATCCAGTGAAATCTATAGCTGATCAGTGTGAATTAATAAACTAAACAAGGTAAGAGAAGAATAAAGAAAAACAGCAAGTTGGGTCTTGCAGTAAAGCAAACTTTTCTGCCAGTTACCTTTCACCTAAGAAAACAGCTCTGTATTCAAGTGCTTAAGATTTAAGTGCTGCTTACAGCTTTTAAAAGAGGAACAAATCATTAATAATTCATCCCACCTCCTCCGTTTAATAACCATTTGCTCGTGGGTAAGAAAGGAGGTGACAGCTAAATATTTTTTGAGACAAAACACAACAAAATAGAGTTTAGGAGCCGTGGGCTCCTGCTCTTCCCACCCCACAGCACTAGGACATCCACGGACCATGTTCTGGACAGATGGCAAAGTGGTCCCTGCTCCAGCAAACCCAGCTCAGCAAGAGAAGTGGTTTAATTCCTTGCAGGACGCAGACGCTGAAGTTCAGGCAAGAGATGGTGCCTCACCAGGCTGGCCAAAAAGCTCATCCCTCTTGCATACGTCCCTACACACGCACACAACCCTGCAACGGGCACGTGCTTACATAGACTTAGAGAGTCATCAACCTGTCCTATGACTATGAATGACAAATCCTGAGTTTGGGTGCAATATTAGCCCAGCAAAGAGGTCCTGAAGCTTGAACTTCCCCGCTACTCTGCAGGGAGCTGCCCAGAGTCTCTAGATGAGTCAATTCCCTCCCCTGTCCTGCATAAATAACCCCAAATTTGCTGATCATATTCTGGGCGTGCTGTAAAGGGCTTTTTATACAAGCACAACAATACAACAAATCATCTATGGAAATCGGGGAGCTGGCTGAATCGTTCTACAAGGCTGTCCTTGCTGAGCAACAAGTTACAAAGGTGAGCATTAGTAGTGTCTCTAGCTGGTAAAACACTTCTTTTATCATCATTACATGGGCTACATTTTGTATGTTTAGCTTAGGGTTGGAAATAATACCTGTTGCAGTAAATATAAGGTTAACCTGAGTTTAACTATTGAAGCTCTAAGCTACGCTAACCTGTGGTTTCTCCGCTATCTAATGCCAGAGCATCTAAACGGTGGTAAAATTAACACGCTAAGCCTGACAAAAATAGCTGCAGCTTTTAAATAAGCTAACAGTAGGACAATAAGCAAAACAATGATTTAATCTGCTTGGTGTATGGTTGTGACATTAAAATGATTTCTCAAGAACTCACTTTAATTTTTGTTTGTTGGGGTGGGGTTTTTTTGTTTTGGTTTGGTTTGGTTGTTTTGGGGTGGTGTTGTTGTTGTTTGGTTTTTGGGGTTTTTTTTGGTGAGTCCCCCCTGCCCCAGACTCCATGGAGAATAGATCAGGATATTTTTAACATTAAAGGCCTAGCCTTTCTGCATGCGAGCTACAGCTCTGGGGCACGATAAAACCATACACGGCTCCCGTATTAATATGTCCCAGCGTGAACAAGGACGAAGGGGCTCCTGTCTGGGGAGGCGCGAAACTGTGGGGAGCCCCGAATCCCACCTGACCGGCCAGCGACCTGAACCCGCTTCAAAGTCGCACTGTGCCACGCTGATTTGGTCCCTTTCTGAAGGAGCTTTTGAAGCAGATACACTATAGAAAGCAGGCGAGTTATCTGAAAACATGAAGTGAGAGGGCATCCCCTTCCTTTGAAGGGATAAATTAACAAAGGCACGGTACTCGGCTCTGTTAGACCAACTGAACTAACGCTCCCTTCTTAGAGACGGGGATTAATCTCCGATTTCAAAAGCCTGTAAAATCGTGTAACGATATTAGTCCTAGCAATATTAATCCTCCGGCTGCCCCTGCTCTTGCCGGCGTCGGGTCCCAAGCAGCCCGGTACGGTGCTGGTCCCAAGGGCTGAGCGGCAGCGCCACGGTAAAGACCGCGGCCTGGATGGAGAGCAGGGGCACAGCCACTTCTTTAATGTGCCCGATGGCCACACAGACCACCAGCGGTTTGGCAGATGACACACGGAGAACAGCCCCAAGAAGGCACGTGTAGCAGCCTCCCATCTGATCTGCAACAGCAGCCAGAGGAAGGGTCTTCACCTTAGGGGCAAGAAGCCCAACTTCTTTTCCTCGACCTCTCTATACATCTATCATGCAATGGATATGTCCCAATGCAACCTATTTCTCAGCTGCCCTCAGCCACAGCAATAAGTTATATGATTTCGTTACTATTTTTATCACAACTTGGGAACGCGTTCCTGAAAAGCCAATGGAAATGCTACAGGAAGGGGAATTTCTACGCTAATTCAGTAATTGTACTGTACGCAGATATCCCCAGAGCTTCACATGAGGCCACGACCAGCATATTGGGGAACACGGTTGGTCGGCTGAGACTGTTCCCCCAAATTTGCAGTTTTATTACTTGAAGCTTTTAAGTTTAAAAATGACAAGTTTCCATCTTATTTAATTCTAATTTTACTTATATATCACAGATATCACGCTGTTTTCACATTTCTAATACTAAAGAAATCGCTTAAGACTGTTTTGTAACAAAAGGAGCAATTACCACCTCGATACTGACAAGAGAAACTGAAAAGGCTAACAGGAGATTGTTTATCTGAAGTACTGTAAACATAGTCTTATAAAGAAAGAAAACTCACTCTATAAAGTATGATTAATGAAGATCTATTCTATAAATCTTAAGGACAGCATCAACAGTACACAGGTGGTGTTATTAAGAGGTCTTTAAGGCATAGCATCTCTAGTTTAAAAGCATAGGAAGAAAAAGTACGGGGACAAGAGAGCTCTGTCCTTCCCTCCTTACATATAAATGTCTTCTTTATGCAGACTGCAGCTAAGTTTGCTGCTAAAAAGAAGAAAAATACCGCAAAACACAAAAAATACTTAAAACCAGTATGCTACCTTGCAGGACAACTCCTCCACCATTCCGCAAGCCATCTGCTGCCACCCATCAAAACCAAACAGTGGCCACCTCTGTGCTCCCGTATCTGGGAAGTTCTCTCTCCTGCTAACTATGCCCCCTTAATCATAATGAGATTTTTTCCATATAACATTAACTAAAAATAATCTGTGTGGTCCTTGCTCTGAAGATCTCTGAATTCAGCAAGTAAAAGCAACGTTGCGCAATAAACTCAACAATTTACCCTCTTCCTCCCCCAGGCCAAAGATGCAGTAATATTCTGAAGTCAGAAAAAGAGAAAGCAGCATTATCAAACAGATGATTATATTCCTGTGCGAGATGTGGGTTGTCAGGGTCTTGTCTTGTTTTACAAGCAACTAAGACACTCAGAAGCACCAGTTATGGGTGATACAGTTTTGCAAAGAGAAAATGTTTCCCTTCCTCAAATTAATCCTTAATTTATTCAAAAATGAGAGAGGAATAATTTTCCTAAAAACACACCTTGCCAATGACTGAACTCCATTCTACTTAATCCAATTCACTCCTTAAACCATTTCATGAAAACGCTCTAAACGTTTATATTTTGTACTAGAGATGCTTCCACAGGACAGAGCATGTCTAGGACCTGGGTATTGCACATCCCTTTCTCACATTTTTACATCAGAGAAAAACAACCAACAAGGATCAAAAAAAAAAACTTCTTCCCTCGGCTTGTGGCAAAGAGAAAACATTTTGGTTTCCTACAAGTACACCACAATGATTTTTATCTTAACTAGAAATGTAGTTCCTGGGATAAAGGCTCATTGTCCACCTAAGTTTATTCATCATGAGGGCTACAAATGAGCCGCTTTACCATAACCAGGATGGAATAAGGTTTCAAATGGAATATCCCAGGACACGATTAAGCAATTTTTTCCTTAAGCTGTTTTTCAACACCATTATTTCAGCCATGCCTGAGACTTGGAACAACACCCCACAAACCCACACATAACTTGTTTTTCCAGAGCAATACTTGGTACTACTACTCCTTTCTTTTCTCAGAAGGATCTGCAGCAAAGTCCTAAAGGTAATAGTGATAAAAACCAGACACAATGGTTTGCCTGAGTGGGTAACTCCCTCAAACTGACAGCAGCTTCTAACAGTAATTTTAACAACCCATCAGGATACATAGGTATAGGCAGGCGCCGTGCTTGGAAGACAGCTGCTGAGCCACTTCCAAGATCAATGAGATTTGCTTGCAATTACAAACATGCAAAAACATCTTTTTGCTTTTTGCCAAACGCTGTGCTTCCAGGTTTTCATTACTGTCCTGTAAACCAAAATATAAGATAGACATTTCCAGCCTGTGTATGCACTGCAGGGCTGAAAAGATTTCTCCAAAATTTAGCAGAAACTGAATAAGCGGAGGGTCTCAAGTGACAAGTACCTGGGTGACCACTGCCTAGAGCCAATGCTGTTTCTCACATAAGGTCACATTTTCATATTTTAGTCAGTCCTACCCTTTGCCTATCACATGCACAACCAGCCTGAACTTTGCAGCACGAGACAGGAATTCCCACGGCTACAAGGCTGACAGAAGTAATTTGACAGAGATGTCGCTGTGTGTCTCACATCCCTCCCTCTTAGCATGAACAGAGCTCCCCAGCAATGCCTGGCTGTTTACTTGTCCAGCAGCCATACAGGTGAGCTATTAAAAACACTGAAAATGGAGTCCAAACAGTAAGAATTTCATAAATCCTGGATGAGTCCGTAACACCTTAAAAAAAAGCCTCTTTTAATCTGGGGGAAAGCAGAGCACGCAGAACTCTACCATCAGGTTGCTCGAGCTGTTAACCAGCATCAGCCTTTGTCCTGAAACATCTCAAAAGGAAACAGTAAAAGATTCAAACTCACCACATTCCCAATACTGGCCATGGAGCTACTGCCAGAAAAGAGGACTGAGACCCCTCTTGTGCAGAGCCACAAAATTCAACCTAGCACAGGGATACCAAATGGGGAATAAAATCTTAAAGTTGACCTGTGTTACCACAGTAGTCTTAAAATAAGAATCTCTCTCAGGGTTAGGAAAATACAACCTCCCTTACCTGACAAATGAGTTTTGGAACACACAGAGCGAGAAGAGAATTCTCAGAATCCAAAGCCAAACGCTTGTAGCCAGTAAACGAGGATCTCATCCTTTTTTTCCAGCACAATAGCTTTAGCCCCTTAAAAGTTTCCTTCCCCAGATACGCATTTAAGTCCACAAAAATCTAGGTAGGGTCACAGCCCATTTTTCCCCTCCCCCTAATCTACTGAAGTTGTTTTGAATAAGCTTCATTTACATTTTTCCAACTTGCCATTACCAAAAGCGCTTAGATCTTCTGCAAGATCTCTTCCTTAATATAAAAGGACCTGAAGGCATTTTGGAAGGCAGCAGAGAAGGGAAAGTTGGGTTTTTGGAAAACTCGAGCTCCTACCTGGAAATTAGATAATGCTTCATACATCCTGTCATCCCTAGTATAAATATCTCTATCTGTTTGCACCTGGAAACAAAACACTTTTGGAAGAGAGAAGGGGGAAATACAGAAGACAGCAGCAGATTGCTTTCTGTAGCATTTCAAGTACTGTGACCAGAACTTTGGTTTCTACCACTTGCAGAGCTGCAATTGTGAGCCGTAAGTTCTCTCTCAGCTGCACGAGGAGCAGACGGTCTTCGGGATGAACACTCCGGCTGCTGTGCTCGCTCCATGCTAGAAGGACCAGACCCAAGAGACGCCGTAGCAGGGCCATTAGAAGAGGGAAGAAAAGCAAGTCGCCGAGAGCCCAGTGTGAAAAAGACTCGTAAGGTGCTGCTCTGTTCTGCTGTCCTCTCCTTTCTGAGGAAAAATAGGCAGCTCTAGACAGGTCAGGCTCCCTTTAGCCCCCTGCCAAGGGTAAGGGCTGAGATATTTTGGACTCCTGAGGCTGCTCCATCCTCCCTCCACTCCCAAATCCCACTCACCCAGCCTGGGAAAGTAGATGGCGTGCAAGTTCTAACACACTTTGTTCCAGCATTTTACATTTGCATTTTGCTCTCCCACTTGCAAGGCAGAGCTGCAGAATATTTTACTGCATTCCCAGAATAGGAATAACATTTAATAAAAGTTTCTTCTTACCAGAGCTAGGCATGTGGTTCACTCTAGGTGGATTCAACAGCTCTACTGGCTGGTCTCTGCCAGAAAGCCCATCTGGAAAGAGAAAAAAAATATCACATCAACTCTTTGGTTAGCTGAGCTATTTTAGACATTCCAAACAGAAATTTGAAAAAAAAAAAAATCTAACCAATTATCAATGTAAAACAGAAACACACAAGTAGCACAAATCAATAGAAAGAAGAACATTAACAGGACAGCTGCATAACAACTGCTTACACTAAAGCATAAAAGATACTGTAGCCCGAATCGCACTCAGGCTTTCCGGGTCTTTATATCCAAAACTGGTAGTAATCCCAACCCAAGGAAATAGGCACATCAGCCTATAAACCTTACCATAAAATAACTAAATTGCAATTCATTCCTTGCTCGGAGAACTGAGTGAGTTAAGACAGAAACACAGCCCTGTGAAGCAAAGTTGAAGAATGGCTGTAATATGCAAGGGAGACGTTAAGGAAAACTGGCAAATCACTGCAGGAGATTAAAATGCATAGACATGCATAACAAGCCCCATTTTGCATAAGTTTGGATTTCAGAAAGGCATTAAAAACATACTTTGTAAATGATATGCAGAAATCCATCTTGCTGAAGCAGTTCTCTATTTAAAATCTTTCTAAGATTGTATCTTGCATTCAGGTAGAGTTGAAACAGCACAAAATACCTACTGCTGTAGACTGCCAGACCAGCTTTTCTAGTCACCCATTCCCCTTGTATCTGCCTCTCCATAAAAGTTGAAGCAAAAAATGCTAAATTAGATTTTCAGTACTTAGATTATAAATACTTGAATACAGAAAATCCACCTCAAACCCATTTGTTCCACCATGAATATCTCCACCTTTGCCAGTTCTCTCTCCCTTGTTTTCCTCTAACGCTTTTCTGCAGCACAGATACGATCAAGACAAACCCTGTCTGGAGACATCAAAGAAGCCACCCCATCTCAGTCAAAGCAAAGGACAGTATTATAAAAATGTTAAGATGTCAGTGGAAGGTTAAAACCCGTACAAAATAAAAATTAAAAAACCCAATACGCTTTAGTTCCTTCTCCTTATTTTCACTATTCCAGGTTTCTGGAGAGAAAGTTGGGTCTTCTCCATTGCTCGTGTGGGTTTAGCTCCAGTCACCGTACCCAAGCCTCAGACAATATGGCAATAAATTAAACTATAACCATGCTGAATTCTCCTTCTCAAACAAGTAATATAGATTATTCATAATATAATCTTCTTGGCTTTTGGTTTGTAACCTCTAGAGCCAAAAGAGCAGCTGGGCTTGCTATACCGGAGCGGCCACCCTACAGTATTGGTGGAAGACACTTGGCCATCTCAGCTTCACCTGCACAAGCAGCAGCAAATGGCAATAAATGAGGAGGCAAAGAGATTCAAGGGGTAGAGCAAAACATCGCTATTTTACATAACATTCAGCCATCAGCCTCTCCAGATTCACAAGACAGCGGTCACTGCAGATCAAAGAGCATAAACGGATAGCAAAAAAATACGATCCTCCCTGGTTAGGTTGGGTTTTACGGTGGTGTTTTTTCTACAAGACAGGCATTTGCTGTCTCAGCCCTCATTAGTAATTTTTTAATTCATTTGGTGAACTGCAACCCCACTTGCTGCTGAAGCCTTTGCTGTGCTTCTGTGCTGAACACACCAGCATCACCCAGGGACCACGAGAAGCTCCCAACTCATCTCTTCAGCCTGTCAGCGGCCTAAAAAAATATATATATATATGTGTATATATGTCTCTGTATATATGTCACTTTGCTGGGCTCTCCTAGCAACGAGGCAGCGGCCGCCCTGCTCCGCCGAGCTATTTCAGACCAAGTTGTGCCTTCAGAGAAGGAACAAAACAGAGCCCTGTAACCAGCAGCCCAGGTGCTCCGCGAGACAAATCCAGGTCAGTTTTGATGGAAACACCCGCTTGTAGCGAGGCTGTAGGAGCAAAGGTGCCCTTTCTCGTGCTAAACCCAGCAGTTTTGCCCAAGCGACGGATCAAACCTGCATCTCCAGCGGTACAAAGCTGCTGGCACAGAACAACTCACAAGAGCCCACTGGTTTGTAACGCGAGTTTGCAGCAGCAGCGATTTCGGCAGGTTCACCTGCTTCGAAGACAAACAGATATAAGCCTTTTCTTGCCCGTGGACTTGAATTTTCAGTCCCTCCAGTGCATCAGAGATCACTAACAAAACTGTCAGTTAGTGGGGATTATTTTCTTTCTTTTTTTTTAATTCTAAGAAATAAAGTACCTACATTTTTCAACTAATTAAAAACAAACACCACTCTTCAATCTTTGTTTCAAAATGAGTAACAGATTCATCACAGAAGAACATCTAAGAACATGTTTTAAAGCACTGACACCTTAAACACTGGAAGTGAAACCAAACTACGTAAGACTGAGATTCTATATTTGCTGTATTGAGTGATTAAAAAAAAAATCTTTATTTAAAAAAATAAAAGGTGGTTTCATAAGGAGATATTTGTACCTTTGTACACAGCACCTCTTCTCCTAAGCTACTAGCATGGATTAAAAAAAGTTAAAGTGGCTGCAAACAAACACACGTTCACCTCTTGAAGCAGTTAAACATTCCTGTAGTCTCCTCAGCTTCCTACAAGAAGCTTAAAATGCTACAAAGAAGCAAAGAAATCCTTTCATTTCAAAAGACTAGGTGATCAGCTTGTTAGGAGTTGAAGTACCACTGCATTTAATGAAGCGTCATACCTACTGCCACCACAATCCTGACCAAAAAAACCCCAAACCAGCCAAAAACCTTAAATCTTCCGAAAGGACACTGGAAGGAAGGCTTTACAATCATCACTGTGCTACATCAAACTTTGATCGAGTACTAAAATCCATACGCCCAATATGCCAGGATACTGCTCAGCAATACTGCTGCCCACAAAAGCGCTTGCTTTGATTGATTCCTCCTCTCAAACAGGGGCCTTTAGTTGATGTCAAACTTTTAAAGAATTATTTGTTAAAACAAACAAACAGCCCTGAGAACTGACCACTGAAAGCTGGAGGGGTTTGGAGTCCTGGGCTGTGATTATGTGCTCTATACAACTTTAAAATAGAAAAACAAAACCCCCATGTTTCGCATATTCAACCACGCTGCTTCACAGGTCCTGTTGCATCATCACATTGAAAATAAACTGGTCACCTGGGGGATCTAAGCCTCAAGAAAAACGTGTTTTCTGCTGCTGCAGCATGAGGATTTCTTCTAACAAACATTACTGGAGACTCTCCCCTAAATCAATTGATGTATATTATAATTGACCTTTGTGTGACGAGGGAAAAGCACAACGGTTTTTGCCAGTGCTTTGAAAGCGCCAAGAGCAGCCTGGTTCTGCAAATGCCGAAAGGAATACAACCACTTTCCATTACAAAACAGTTTTGCCCTCTCCTCCTACCTTTACCTTTCCTCTGCACACTTCACCATGTATCTACAGAGAAAACTTTGGCGATTACAAAATTTAAGAAAAACCCTCAGAAGACACTAAAATTATCTGTGCTTTCTAGTTTCATCCTTGTTACTGCCTAGAAGGGATCCCAGGGGTGCTTCTGCAGTCCCCAAAAAGCAGACAGGGACGGGAAGCCCCTTGTCTCACTGCCATGGACAGGCAAAGAAAGTGCAAAAAAGGTCAAACCACGCAGTCACGATCTGACTTATAAGCCACAGACCCTGCTTTGAATAGTACTGAGACAAACCAGATTGCCTACAAAATACAAACGGCACCGTCCATCAAGCCTGGAAGGAGGCAGACACCAGCCCGTCTGATTCATGCTTCAAGTTAGAGAACAGTCAGTATAGCTTAGTTTACAGATCTGGGTATTCCTACTCATTAATTAATAAGATGAAGCCATTATTCATTGATAAGAACTTGAATTTTTAAGCATGGTCTGTTCCAAAGAGTTGTTTAAGTTACTTGAAAAATATAGCCGGGACAGGTTTGGAAGTAGTTGGGTTTGCAGGATTTAAGCATGTTGAAAATAGCAAAACAAAGACAAGCTGGCTACAGTACACTCTAGAATAAGACAGAAACATGCACAGAAACAAACCCTCAGAAAAAATAAAGCAACAAAATGAACGTCATCATCACCAAGACAAAACCAAAAAAGTTGGAGGACAAAAGTTCAGCTTTCTTAAAAAAAAACCAAGACAAATAATGAACAAAAACAGAAGCTGGAAGCATTCAGTGAGCTCTTACAGAAAACTGCAAGCGGCCTTACTATAATTAACTCTGATGAGCTTAAAAATGCAGGGCAGAACTGGGAACGAAGAGGTTATTTAAATAGTCTTCCATGTATTCAGATCTTTCAACCTGATGCAAATCACCCTGGCCTACTCGAACTCCTTGAGGAAAGTGACGAACCAACAAGTACCTTTAAAGGACAACCAGAGTAGAGGAAAAGTCCCACAGAGCCATAGAAGTAAAACTTTGAGAGGTAGGGGAGAAAGGCAGGAGCGAGAGGTACACAAAATAGCCATTATTGACTAGGATGTAATTTCTCAAATATAGTCAAAAGGCAGCACAAATACCAGGTAACAGGAAAAGCAAGGCAGATGCATCAAGGTGAAGTTGAAGGCAGGCAACTGATTTATTTATTTGGCAGTATATCTGGCTGCCAAACTCGCAAAAAAAAAGTTTTAATGTTACCTAAGTTTTATTAAAAAAAAAAAAAAATTGAGGGGCTACATAGGGCATATCAGTAAGAAAATCAGGCCTGCATAAATCACCCTAAACCAAGCAGACACCTGGTTTAAAAAGCCCACTCAGTCATCATCTGCTTCTGGATCTGTCATATCCAGCTTATTGTGGTAGTTCACCATTTACTGGTAAAAGAAGTAAAGACTTATTTAAAACTCAGGTGTGTCCTCACACCACAGAGACGCCCCTTTGGAGCACGAGAGGCAGCATTCAACAAGCTGGAAAATGGATGGATGCAAGGTTCAATGACAAACGAGTAAAACCCTATCACCTTAATCATGATGATAATAATAATAGTCAAATGTACAATTACAAGATGAGAAATATCTGGCAAAGGGACATGACAGCCTCCATGGCCAAAGTGCTGCCCTTAGGTTTAGATTCAACACCAGAAGATGAATTGTAGACAATCAAGGAGAAACCTCTGAGAAAAGATTTTTTTAAAAAATAAGATGGTCTGCAGAACTTGGTAGTTTTTCCAACATGATCCGGTTTTCTGCTGAGGAAAGACGATACAGTGGTTCCGTGGCTTTTTCAGGATGAGCAATTAACAGCTAACACAGGGAGTTTGAGAGCTCAACCAAATACATTTCTGGCCTACTTTAGTCATACGCTTTCTGGACAATATGGCACTACAGAGCAATAATTGGATATTTCTGACAAGGCAAGGAATCATGCCTTCTGTAGGCAACAAGTCCCAAAAGCAAAGACCTTGCTATTGAACTGCCACGTTCGTGCTGTCCATGTGAGGCAGCTACTGCCATTCACAGCTGGTTTTGGGCTGGGCTTGGCACACAAATTGCAAAACCTCAGTTATACAGCAGGAACCAGAGCCTCTTGTTTATATATTTCCACCTCCCAGATAACAAAATGGAGCAAAGAAGAAAACTGTTGAGCAATAAGACACCCCAGTGAGACATCTGCAACAGTCCAAGTGACTGGTGATGAATTTGATAACTGTTTCTTTGCATCAAACCACTTGGCAAGGCAGTTACCAGATTATTTTGGCTATTTTTTCCCCACAAGGATACAGCTCAAAAGCTTGCCCCCATGCCTTCCAAACCAAAAGGGAAAGAAGCTCTAATTTCTCAGTACCCAATCGATAAAAAGCCTCAGGCAAAACAAGGCAGCTGACAGTAAGCCCAGGATAAACAGCGATCGGTTGGCATCTATGAAACCACCCCAACCACATCCTTCCTTCCATCCATCCACATTTAAAATCAAGCTTTTGCTAAGGACATAAAGGAAGGGGATGTTTCTGGATCAATTATTCCTGAGTTACCTTACTCTCCTCACTGCTTTCTAGTAAAACAATTGTGAACTTGTCTCACAAAGAAGAGAGATCCAACCCCCTTCTCTCCAACCATTCCACCTTCCCCATCTGCTTCGGGGTACAATCAAAAGACACTTAGACACAATGACACTGATTGAGAAAAGCTTGAAGACAGAATCAGCTTCACAGCCATCTTCACTCAAAAGATGAGTTTGAGATGTTGGGGAATCACCCACCCAGGGAAGTGGTGGATTCCCCAACATGGGACACGTAAGATTCATCTGGACAGGGTGCTGGGCCATCTTGTCTAGATTGTGCTCTTACCAAGAAAGGCTGGACCAGGTGATGCTTGAGGTCTCTTCCAACCTCGTATTCTATGATTCTGTTATATGATTATTGCGCACTTGACCAGGGCTAGGTTCAAAGCCCATATGCAGAGGAGTGTTGGCAGGCTCAGCTTTCGCTTTACACTCCGAGTGGGCTCTTGGAGCGAGACCCTGGCCACCCCGCCTCCCATACTCTTCCACATTGCGTATCTTGGTTGCATCACGGAGCAGTCTGAGTACACAGACTGATTTTTTAGGGGGGAAATACACCTCAAACTCAACCCAAAACACCCTCTAGTTCACCTAACACCCTCCAACCACTAATGGGGACTCATGTCTGGGGACTGGACCAAATTCAGTCCTAAAGCGAGCTTCAAAACCACCCCACACAGCCTGTATAGCTCATTAGCATCATCTGCTGTGCTCCAATGAGCTGATCCTCTGCATGGTACTTGCCATCACAGTCATGAGCTGTTCTTCTTCGTGCCTTCACCTTTTCCCAGCTCTTTCACTGCTTGGAGATCTCCAAACCAGCACCAGCCCCATCCCTTGTCACCAGGCTGCTCTCAGCAGCTTATGGGGAGGTCCACACCAGAAGTGAGATCTCCTCACTCCTGCTGGCACTGCCCAGAGTCATGCACTGCCTCCCTTCCACATGTAAGCCCACAGCAATTTCATGGACCTCTTCCAGGCCCAAGAACATCTAGTTTTTTCCCCTGCTATCAGCATATACGTACTGCAGTCGCATTATAAAAAGTGTTTTGTATTTTATACACAAGTGGGGGGGTTGTTTTGCAGAACAATGTGCAAACAGTATCTATCAGAGTTACTTCTTGGCAGGTTTTGGGGTGGGTGAGTGGGTGGTTCTGGTCAACTGTATTGCTGTATTTCTAAAACCAGACCAAGCACTAACCATGTAGCCTTGGGATACCAGGCAGCTAAAATAGGATTGCTGAGGAATAAAAGTCTCTGTCCCTGACCATTAAGCACAGTCCAGTAAAAACCATCCTGATTTGCATATTAACAGCTATGGTGTGTAACAACAAGTTAAAATATTAGTAATGAGAACAGTTATTATCACGGACATATTATTTATTTGTCTACTCATTTGAAATTTACAGGGAAAAAAAGTCTTCAACATTTACAAGAAAGCAATTAAGGCTGCAAATGGATTATTTCTCTTTAAACCTATGAGAAAATGCTCAGTGCATATTTCCTCTCTAATTTGTCTGCACTCAAGAATCTATTTTTGGAAGTCTCCCTAGACTGTATTGTAGCACCACATGTACTGTAATGGCATTTTAATTAGCCCAGAGAGCTGGAAGATGCACTATGCATCCGAAAGAGAAGCAGCCTAACAAAATGAGAGCATCCTTCTCTTCCCTTCTTTGAGATTTACAGCAGCTATCAAGTCGAAATACCAATTACGGTTTCAATTGGAATTAACTGTGACTGCTATTAAAAAAAAAAAAAAACCAACAACAACACACAAAACAGTGCATCGCAACAGCCTATAGAATTCAACAAAAACAAATGTAGTATGTCAGCACTATTTACTCATACTTTAAAGGTGGATGGTAAAAATAAAACACTGCAGATATCCACAGGCAGAATGGGAGACTGAAGTAGAGGAGAAAATATATATATAAGTTGGGCTCTAAATATGCTGGCGTTTGGCCTGCAAGAGAAACTATCCATGTAGATGAAAGCTAATCCAATTTTTTTTTTTCTTATCATTATTACTACTATTGCTACTACTTCTAATACCCAAGTTACCCACCTTCCATCGCCAGTGAGTGCCATAATGCATAATGTTACACACTCAGCATGCCATAATTCTGCCTTCCTACTTTCGATGCAACAGAAACTAGGTCAGGCTGATGTCCATCTCAGTTACAAGAAGAGGTTGACATATGTGGAATCGCGAACCTCCTTCATGCCTCTGACAACAGTGATTCCTCCAGAGACGTTCGCAGGTCCAGATGCCAGGCGGAGGTTGCACAGTGTTCTGCTGAAGCCTCGCGAGAACTGTGATGGGTTTTAAAGCTTTCTTTTGCATTATAACCCACATGAATATTTCACAAGAGTCAGACAATACTCAGGCGTAATGTCTACAGGAGCTTCGCACTGCTTTCCCACCCAGAACAAAGATAAATCCAACAGATTCCACTTTGGTTACCACCAAGGTGAAAGTAACACTCAGCAACAGCTAATAATAAAAGCAACCACTAATATATTACTAGGAAGTTATCCTAGAAGCCAAACACCAAAAATGCTTTAAACAGGAACCACTGTGGTCCTCAAGGTGTTTACAGATTGATATCCAAGTGACAATACACTACTTTTCAAATGCCTAATCGTAAAAGCGTTGCGTTCTACTTCCTACACCATTATTTTCCTTAATTCTTTGCAGTGGGAGGATAATGCAACTCCTACTAAACATGACAATCTTCAGTCTCTTCAGCAGACTCAACTTCATCTGCACAAAATTTGAAAGATATGTCATTTTGGAAATCCACAGTAATAAAATAACCCTCTACACGTAAATGCAAGTAACCTAAGGTCTGTGGTAACCTACCCATTAGATCAAAGAGATAAAGCTCACTGAAAATGGTCTGATATAATTGCAGCAAAAAGGAGGAGCTGGTCATTTCAGCAGACTTGCCTCCCACTTTGGGCAAGGGAAGCCAGAACCCCCAACATCCACCCTTTCCAACATCACCTGGACAGACAAAGCATTAAGTAAAGAAAAAATAAAATACAAGGGAAAGAATTACCACATGAAAGAAATAGCATGTATAGTACACTTCTGATCTGTGTTTTTCTGTGTTTTTTTAAGCCAAAAACATCCACATTCAATTGTGTTTTTCATTCCATTCTTCTGCAACAAGTTTCAAAATCAGCTCATTTGGTATGCAGAAAACAAGCACAAGGTCCAACTACAGACAAGCTCGAACATGCACTTGCAGTAGAAGCAAAACAAGTATCCTATGTCCCGATCACTCGTCACACACCTTGGCAGTCTGAGCGATCACTCAGTCCTACTCACGGCAAGATGGAAAACCAAGAAATACACATGCTCCCAGTCAACGCCAAACACCTACCCAGCAAACACAGCCAACCACGAAGGTGCATTGAACACCAGCATCCCAATCATCCCCAAACGTACTCCGACTCCTAAGGCAGGAGCTGGCTCAGCCTCCAGCCGAGCTCTCCAACACTTTTCATGCACCATCTCCTCCTGCATGCAGCCGCTGGTCACTCCGAATGCCCGACGGTTTTACTTCTCCACTTACAGGCAGGAAAAACTGCTATCGTATTACATACACCAGGAAGCATGCTATACCCCGGGAGTACTATATCAGAGACCTGGCTCTATTTTAGGCTTAGCTTACCCAATCATTTCCCGCAGTCTCTCTTCTGCAGCCAACATCAGAAGGTATTTGGTGGTGGGCATCCAGCACCTTCTCCCACATAGCGCTGCCTCGAGTCCCAACAGGAGAACTCAGGGTTTCCACCACATGGAGAATAAACACATCACCATGGCCCTGTCTCCTCAGAGTGGGGTCTGCAGGATCCCACCACGTCCTGATGCTAAAGCCGTCCCAGGTGAGATGCTGCAAGCAGAACTCACCCGGCACTTTGCACAGCGCTTCCCATTATCCAGCCCTATACGATAGAACATCAACACCTGGCAGAAGGAAAATTGTCCCAGTCTACCTATTCCTGATATAACATCAGCCATTATCTACCAGCTTCAGATAGTCAGTATGTAATAGCTTCATGTCAATGTATAGATTTCTAAAATTTGGACTTGAAATATTTTTGTATCCTGGAGAAAAAACAACTACCATTTCAAGGCATCTAGAAGTAGCTTCCACTTTCACAGACTTGGTGGAACAGCAATTTCCCTGCTCGCAATGAAGGAGCAGAGACTA
Source organism: Caloenas nicobarica (assembly GCF_036013445.1). Taxonomy (NCBI): domain Eukaryota; kingdom Metazoa; phylum Chordata; class Aves; order Columbiformes; family Columbidae; genus Caloenas; species Caloenas nicobarica. Next base: position 6,668,805 of record NC_088250.1, on the reverse strand, counting down.
CGCTGTTTATTACTATAAATACATTCATAGATACTTTCCCTGAAACAAAGCACTTCAATTTTAAAGGCAAGAGATTCATCAGCTCTTACAGATAGCTTCATCCTTTCTGCTTTTATTCTGTCTGTGAGCACAGGCTCCTGGCAAGAGTGGAGGAGGGTACAATCTGCCACCATCTGCAGGGTGCGATCCATCTGAAAAGGTGACTGTCCTCAAGAAATTAGCATAGTCCGAGCATTAAACTTAACTCTGGAATATCATGTTCAACCAACAGAGTCTTTCAAGAGTCATTCTGCAAAATGTTCCTGTTCCCTGCTAACGGCATGCTGTGTTGTATTTTTTTAAGTTTTAATATAACCTTTTACAGAAAGCGAATAAAACTTTCCATCCTTCTAGGTAGGTGAACGGGGTAAAGCCAATATTCCACAACCACAGACAAATATTCCTACAGGAGATCAGCATTATCACTGCGAGGTGCCTAATCTGCTGAGACAGATCCCACGAACTTCAGCACACTAAAAAAGAAAACCAGCCACAAACTCCCCAGGACTCCCTTGGCATTCAGCAGGAGAGGTGCTGCTGGCACCCAGCCATCTCACAATCACCGACTATTCAGAACACATGAATTCACGTTTGATAGCTACAAATTCACAGATATAATGCCTCTTTAATCAAAACTAATATTTCAGCAGGTTTTAAAAACTGATTGGTGATACAAAAACGAACCGAGGAAAGAAAAAAAAAAACCTTGAAATTATCTGCAATTGTCAGCAGGAGGAGACCTGCGAAGCACATTTTAAAGGCAGGAGAGAAGTCTGAATAACCTGCTTAATTTTCCCTTCTCTCCAGTTGAAAGAACTGAAAGATAGCCTGGATCTTCTGCAGCTTCGAACGAGATTCCAGCTCCTGCCCACGCGCTCACAGGACACTGTGTTCAAGCTAATAAGATAGCAAGCAGAAAAAAGACTTGCCTCGTTAAATAGAGAACAAACTGCACGTTACATGAACCAAACGGCATGAGTTCCCTTCCTTACCTCAGCCTTGCATCTTGCTAGTGCACGCTAAATTAAGACTTGTCCATGAAACTATTTCCAGCGCAGGCTGTGTCCAAAGGCTCCGATCCTTTCCATAGCAGAAAAAGGAAGCGCTAATAATTACTTAGCAACCCATTACAGTAAAGCTTTCAGAAAGCAGGCTAAACTAGGGAAAATTCCTGGATGAAGGGGCGGGCAGGGAGAAAAGGGGCAAAGGAAACTGATGCTCAGATTCCTCCCTGGACACTGCTGGCAATGGGAACCATCTACCATTTCACTACTAACCAGACGCCTTCTCGCCTTACAAGCTGCAGCTTCTTGAGTGGATGAGAGAATTGGAAAGAGCAGAGGGGAAAAAAAGGGAGAATTTTTCGTTGAGGAAAATAAATACGGAGACATGGAAACAGAACGGGCAGCAAACAGAGCAGGACTTGGGTTTGATGGAGCTGCTGGGTCGGTCCCAGGTGGCTGTCAGAGTGCAAGGCTTCAGGTTTGAACCTTTCAGAGTGCTCCACCAAGCCACTTTTCTACAAAACAAGAGCTAAAATACTGCGGGGAAAGCCCGCACAAGTGAAAATATCCTTCACAGATCTAAGAAAGCTTCCAATCAAAGGCAAAAAAACCAAACAGCATGGTCAGGGAAGCTGGACCGCTTTACACACAGCTGGTCAGAGACCTACAACTCCAGCAGCCTGAGCGAGACCCCAGAGAGGGCTCTTACCAGCTCCCTGCTGTCACACCAGCCTTCTTCAATGTGCATCAGGACACCACACTCAGAAACAATAACAGCTCCATAGGTGCTGGTGCCTCGCATCTTTATCGCCCACGTATTGCAGTAGCCACAGCTCCCCTCTCCTTCAGGCTTGGATCATGTAGGACACTAGTATTATTTGTTTAAAACCCAGCTCCCTCTGTTTTCACATAAATCCAAATAGGCAGAATTTATAATTATAACCCATCCTGAGGTCAGCCCGCTCCCTATACCCAGTGCCAGGGCTACCTCGATTGGGTGTGAAAGCAAATGCCTCGCTTCCTTGTACCTGTTACCTGTTTTATCCATTAGGTCAAATACTTCATCCTAAGAACTTAGATTTAAATATATATTTGAACTACAGCAGGCAGGGACTCATTTCAGCTCGTACAGCTGTATGGGTTAGGAGCCAGCAGTACCTATAACTTCCCAAGAAACTCGTCTTCGCGTGTGGTATGCTCTTTGCATCCAAGCCTGTTACCCTAACAGCGTAAAAATCTGCTGCTCGTCAGTGAAAAATCCTTTCGGTCAAACATTTTAAGGATTAGAGACAAGCTGACCATGCTTACTAACAGCCCAAACTGGAAATCAGCCTAAGCCCACTGAAGACAGCAATCACGTTAAAAATGCCATCCTCTCTCTCAAAGAGGGAGAGAGTTTTGTTTCCTTGCTTTGCTCGTATTTCAAGTAGGTGCACATCAATATTTAAGAAATTGGTGTATAAAGTTTGGACCAGTTATTTCTGCGCAGTCATATAATTGACTATCAAGACAAAACAGTCGCTACCAGAAATAGTCCAGTGAGGAAGAGCTGCAATACGATCAGCATGTGAAGGGACAGTCCACGTGAAAGGCACAAGTGTCAGTCTCCAAGGTTTTAAGTACCGGATTGATGGTGCTGCTCTGGGTGAAGCTGCCATGTGGCACCCAAAAATTACCAACATTCGGAGGTCAAAATCTCCTCTCCCAGCACACTAATTCAGGGTGCTCAGGACCTGCTTTGTACAGACCATGGAAGCCAATTAGACAAGTAAGGGTGTACGTGTCTGCAATCGCGCGAGAGGAGGATGGCAAAGGACTCCTTACGCTGTCAGGACATCACTGACAGCAAGAACATGCCTTTTGCTTCTTGTCAGAACGGCAGAAATCCCAAAGGCATCAATGTACTCCTTGAACTGCTTGTGGTGGAATTTTGGTAGCAGTCCATCAATGGAGTTGATAAATGAACTCTTCCCAGCTCACACCACAGCTGCTGCAGATCTTTCCAGGATTATGGAAGGTCTTGTTTTGGTTTTTAAGCAGTGTTCAACATGCAGAACTTCCGTTCCAAGAAAGCATCTAATGTTTTCTTTTATTGCATTAGTCACCAGCACATGCATCAGGCAGTCATTTCCAGCCTTGTGCCATTAACTCAGAGCAAGGTCCTCCAGCAAGTAAGGAAGATAAATATCACCACTCTGAAAACCTTACTTACCAACACAAAAAGTGCAACTTGTATGACCTCACAACCACTGAAGGCCAAGAAAGCTTCTGAGTACCTGACCTTCTTGTTGAACATGGTTCGCACTGCAAGCCCAGGTTGCTCCCCCAGCTTGATAACCAACCCCAAAGACAAGCTCACAGAATCACAGAGTGGTTGGGGTTGAAAGGGACCTCTGGAGATCATCTAGTCCAACCCACCTGCTAAAGCAGATCACATAGGAATGTATCCAGGAGCTCCCTCGAACAAGGTGCTCAGCTTGCTTCCAGATTTTCTTCTCCTAACAAAATGCACTATTTTAACAGCGGGCTGTAGAGCTGGACATTGGAGAAGGTCCTGGGAATTACTCAAAGAAAGAAATCCGAATGGGAAGGAAAGCAGAGCTACGACGATAGCCAACTGAAAAGGTACAAAACCAAAGGCACCAGAAGCACAAAGAGATGGTTTTTGGATGCCACAAGCAGGGTGTTGCCGTGCATTCCTCTGCGTTATACCCTAGGCACCTGTGATTTTCATCCACAAGGTTACAAGGGCTTCACCCTGCATGCTTCCAGCTCTGACTGCCCAGCTCAGGCTGCAGCAATTCCCTCTGCTCCCCGCATTCTTCACAAGGAACGTCTCTTCCACTCGCACCAGTTGGACCCAGGACGCTGGGACGCAAGCTTCCATTTGGAAAAACTGCGCGCATTTCAAACAGTGCAAAATCTTTATCCTCAGTCTCCAAACTGTTGCATTCCTCACAAGCCTGAGATGACTCTAGATATATTTTCTTGTCTAGGAGAAACCCAAGCCCTTTTACACTTTGTCAGTACTCGTTGTTGAGGAAAGTAAAAGTATTCTTCTCCTGAAACTGAGCCTGCTCACAGAAACCAGCTTCAGCTGCACCTTGGGGAAAAAAGCCGTGACTCACCCAGAGAGAGGCCCCAACACCCAACCTTGGCACCTGCTTTGACTTACCCAGACAATGGAAAGCAACGGAAAGCTCTGGCAGAGGAAAAACTTGCCAACGCCACGAGAAAAGTACAATTGACAACTCCCTGGCACTCAACATTTCTTATTTTCCTGTTCTATTGCAAATACGTGGTTAACATGAGCTGGAATGCTCATGTTATAGCATTTTTCTTATCACTTTACCACAATGGATCACTTTTCTGTGCCAATATTAGAAAATATTAGTAATATAGATTTGCTGTAATAAAAGCATTTTAAACTGCATTACACAGTAACATGAGAACTGCACATTCTGAAACAGAAATTTCTAATTCCTGGTCTTTTGAGGAGCAACTCTTGTTTCCAAGCCAAGGAGAAGTGAGTCCATCTCGCCACGGGGCCAACCCAAAAAGCTGGACTTTGCACATGTTCAAAATAACATCAGGCCCTCACTGTCAGGGAAGTGCAAAATAATATTGTCCACCATCCTCCCTCCCTTTTACTTTAAGGTTAACGTTGTTCAGCGACTGCACAGAGCCTAAACGCCCACCTGCTTATTTCTTGCCCATTCACCTTTGAGCATGTAGGCTTTTCACCCACAACATGCAGTCTCACAGGGGACTAAAAAGCACCAAATAACCCCATGGACTACGGTTAGGTAAATACCACGGGCACCCAGATGTGCACGGCGCACAAGGTCTGTCCGGAGACAGCGTTAATGCACAATAAGAAATCTCAGGAGTTTTAACACCTAGGTGAGGTGTGAAATCCATGAGGGTTTCTCTGAATGCAGAATCAGAGTCATCACGCATGATGAAATATTTTTCCCACATTACAAAAGAAAAAAAAAAGTTCTAAAAAAATATTCTGTAGAGGTGTCCAAGTACCACAACAGGTGGAAGGTTTACTGTACGCTTTATCAATCAAAGGCACTACTCAGCAGCCAGGTTTCACCTTCATAAGCAGGAAAACCACACAGATGAACTGCAAGCAACGTATTGTGAGGCACCTGAACATCATGCAACCAAAACTGTGTGGGACCAATGGTGAAGTCCCCATTCCCAGGTGAGGAAAGTCTGGAAGAGTAGAGCAGCCCGACAGCCCATGTACCATCGGAAGACTCCTTATGTTGCCCTAAGGGTCTTCCCAACCCTCTTTCTTCTTTGTCGGGGAAGGAGAAGAAATTCTAAAAATGAAATTAATACATTAGTTCCAAAACCAAGTTGACCCAACGATGATAAGGCACTAGTAAGAATACGGTTTTGATTTAAAAGCTCACTCCCAAGTTCAAGCAAAACTAACCACTGATTTATGACCACTGAAAACATCAGGCTTTAAGTTGCATACGAGTTGACAGGAGATGCTGCAGGTTACGCTGAATACGGCCACGTGCTGTCAATTCGCACGCCAACGGTCTGTGAAGCAAACGCCGCCGAAACCCAGGAACTGTGAGTGGAAAGGGAAACCACACGATACTCGCTATAGCGTGTTTGACAAACACGTCCCCTGCCACAAGCAGGAAATTAAAAACCACAGCTAAATAAAACAAAGACCAAGAGTTGCAAGCAACGCAATGAGCCAACTTGTAAAAACAGCGATGCCAAGAAGTGTAATCATTCTGAGTAACCAAAAAATATCTAAAAAAAAAAAAAAAAGTCAAGGGGTTTCTTTAAGCCATTCCTGGCTTGTTATATTGGTTTTTGTTTGATGACTGCAAGTAGAAAAGTGTAAATTAAGATACTTGTTTTTCTGCTTAAGGATTGTTTGTGTTTTTTTCTGGGTTTTTGTTGTTGTGGTTTTTTTTTTCCTTTTTAAATCTGAGGTTCTTTATCTCCCGTTTCTCATCCTAAAGCCTCCCAGTTTTCCCTGTGCCTCAACCAAAAGCCAAGCGGTACCTCCCAGAAAGCCATCACAAGTCCATCAGAGCTTCTCCCGGCCAAGGGCTCCCTCTTTGCCACGGAAGGGGAAAGACACTGAAAAACTAACACCAGCAAATCGGGGAGTGCGGAAATCAAAATTAATGTCTCATAATACTAAGAAATAAGTTTTCAAAGAGCAAGGTGAAGCGCGTGGAAGGGGCCATCCCACTGCTCTGATTTGGTGGGTAGCTGTGCCAAAGCCCTATGGACATTAAAATGGCCAGAGTGACTTTACACGTACATTTGGGAAAGCCACAAAACTGATTCAAGGCTTCTCGGGGCAGGAGGGAAGCACATAGGAAGATGGCAGCTTGAAATCGGCAAGTTTAATAATAATTCAATAATAATTGGGAGCTGCTAGAAAAACCATGGAGAAACCCCAGACCGGTGCAACGAGAAGTGTCCATGCCAAGGCCGAGCACTCGCTCCTCTGCTGTGCTGCTGGTGAGATGATTTTTTTCGGCAGAAAACACAGAAATGAGTGTCTGGCTTATGCTTCTGGCTCTGCTAAATAGCCACGAAGATGAAAAGGCTCTGAACTAGGGCAGATTGGACAAAATAACAGTCCTTTTCAAGTCAGTGATTCTCTCCCTCACAAGGGATGCTGCTTTCACAAGTAGGACTCTCTGGAGAGGAGACAGATGCTGCCTGGAGCTACGGGCTAATATCTTCTTTAAAGAACATTTTTGTTTAATGCATAATGGCCCTTGAACTTACTCTCTCTCTAAATAAATTGAAAAGTAATGCCTCTTTCTTCATAACGCCTTTCCAAATTCATATTACATATATTGAAGATCATAAAATAGAAGGATTATTATATAGAAGACAATGTTATCACACCAATTAACACATTTATATATATCAATGTATACGTATCTATTACATGCATGTAATTGCACTTCCATCCCTGGAGGTGTTTAAAAGGCATTCAGATGAGGTTCTTAGGGATGTGGTTTAGTGCTAGAGTTGGGTTAGGTTATGGTTGAACTCGATGATCCTGAGGGTCTTTTCCAACTGGAATGATTCTATGATTCTACATATACGATTATTGTCCTAATAGAATAATATATTCCATTAGTTTACACGAACATCAAGTAACGGCATTTTCGGCAAATGCACCATGCACCAAAAAACAGTAGGAAAAATAAAAATAGTATAAAGAGGACCTGGATTTATTTGGAGGTGTTTCAGCTGGAAATACCTTCCTGTAAGCTTCATCCTTCACTCTTTTAGGGTGGGAAGGAGTGACTAAACTGGCAGTTTCCTTAGAGGGTGGGTTCCTGGTTTACCACTACAAAACTGCCTTCCCTCCTCACTGGTGACCCACAGGAGCTGCCTCTCCCTAATGTAATAGGGACGTTAATTCTATGCACGGCACACAGCCTGTGGGAGGAAAGCCCAAGGTGGGCACCAAATACAGACAAACAGCCCTAAAACAACCCACATATGAACAGGAGCTGAGGCAGGGGCGCAGGGTTGCGATCTCCCATCACATTTGGGGAGCGCGCCCATCCCTCTGCCCGGAGAGGCACCAGCCAGCTCCCGGTAGTCACGACGCTCCCCAGCACCTTTTACCCTTCATTTCTAGCTTAGGTCGTTCCCCAAAATGACTCAAATCCCCTAAGTATGAGATTTCCTCCTTGTAAAAGGGCAAGAGGAGCCTGACGACATGTCCCAGGCTCCAAAGCATTCCCCAACTAAGGAAACATTCATATTCTCGGTTTCTCGTTTCCTGGAACTATTATAGTACACATTATTATCCTGAGCACATTATCCTATGTGTACGTTATTTAAAATGAAAAAAAAAAAAATTATTCCATGGTTTGCTAAATGACAACTGTCTCTATCAGCTTTGGCTACTTCGTTCAGTGTTTTATACTGACAGCTATTTCTGTTTTCCTTTCCTCCGTCCAGTGATGGAGAAAGCAGCCCTGTCCATCTCTCATACATCGCCGTGCTGCCTTTTGCTGGCACAGCAGCACTCGCAGGCAGCGCTGCCGTGACAGCCCCGTCAAACCCACAGCGCACATCAATGGCCTCCCTGAAAAATCAATTCTGGCCCACATTTCCATATGCCGAAAGCCCAGCTAGCAGATATTGTTCATCCTTTGTACGCCACATGCAAAGGAGCAGCTGAAAACGCTTGACGTTTGTCAATTCTATTACTCTTTATGAGATTCTCCTCGCACTGTGTATGGTTTTTCGCTTCCCGAATTGGAGATGCGTCAAGGCAAAGCCAATCCCACCATTAGTGAAGTGCTGCACAGGAAAGATCTCATCCAAACTGAAGACTTCGGACAGGCTTTCAGCACAAAACCAGCAAGCTTACATGTGAATGGACCCCACAGAACAGAAATGTGTCTCAGCTGTGAGCTCTGCATCAAGCCATACTCAGAAGGGCACGTTCAACACAACTTGGGTCAACGGGAAAACCCCTGGACGTGCTGCTTCCCCAGGATCTGCTCTGCCACCAGGATCCCACAGGCAAAGCAAGTGGAAGCAAAGAAGAACCCCAGTTCATGCAGTTCCTACCCTTTCCTAGCCAGACATCTTGTGTTTTTATCCCTCTTTGTTCTATGTTAAGAAGTCATCGAGTAATGCAAGACAAACCCTCACTGCTTTACCTTGAACTCCTTTTCAATACCCAAGCCATGTACTTTGACAGTTCTCCACAAGCATATTGTTCTCAATTCACACTTAAAATTTCATCCGTGCCCCTGCATCGCTGTCATCCTGTACTGCTGTCTCTGGCATACAGGAGGTTTGACCTTTTCGGATTTACTTTTATAGCATTCAGAACCTTTGTGAGCTCTGTTACAGAGAAAAATGAACCAAGAGGAATTTCTGGAATGGTGACTAGACTTCTGATGTTTCCTAGGGCAAAACACACACTGCTTGTATGGTAAACAAGAGAAAATTGAATGACAAAAGCAACCTAACCAGCTGGAATCTTCCAAAAGATGGAAAACACACTTCCACAGCTGCCCACACAAAGTGAAGAGGCTTCAGCAGTTGATGTTCGAGGGGAGCACAAACAATGCTCCAAATGGAGAGTGCAGCAGAAAAATAAAATGAAATGCAGACCAGCAATTGTATTTCCAAGCAAAGAACAGCCAGGCACTTACTTCCATAAGCATCCCATCACATATCCAGCCTCACATTTCTTTGTGCTGCACATGCCGTACTTATTTTCATGGCATATTGAATTTATGTAGACGCCTTCCATCCAGCTGCCTCAATACCACACAGGGTTATAGTGAATTCCCAGGCTGTGAATTCCCTCAGCCCCAAGCAGGAAGCATGTACACTTTTCCTAAAGCATCGACCCCTTGTAATACACCAAAACACTGAATTTACCAGTGCTCCCACCCTACGGGACCGTATCTGCTGCACAGTAGTGCAGGCTCTTGGGTAAGGATGACCAGCTTTGGATAATGATGAACCCTCTTAGATGAACAAGATCTTTGGGCAGGACTATTCAAAGTATCACCGAAATCAGGCCTTCTCAGTCCTAAATGCTCTTCGGTGGTATAAAGCATCCACATCCAAAGGGGCTCCACCAAGAACGCAAAAGAGAAGACACCATCAATACTAATATTAAAGTTATGACATGAAGGAATTTTCATGGGGGGCGGGGAGAAACCCTCTTGGTCAGTCACTTTACTAATAACAAGTTAACCGTTTTTACGCACTTCATTTCTTAACATGTTTATCACTGAAAATGAAGAGCATGAAGAGGAAGAGATGGGCTAATTTTGAGGAACAGCAGCATCCCCTGAGCACCTGCTCCAGATTGCCCACCCTGGACCTGCCACCTCACTTTGTAGTTTAACACCCTGCTAATGATCGGCCTCCTACAAAAACGCTCAGTCTCAAAATAATTCTCTCTCAAAACAAACTCATCTGCAATGTATAAAGAAACAGTGAGATTTAAAATATATTACATTACCTGTTGATATTCCCAGCACTGTACACTGCACAGAAAAGACACAAATTTGCACACACAACGCTGTTACAAATCAGAACCACTTGCCTCTGTTTTCAGCAATTTTTCCCTGAACTACTACTACCTTGCACAGTCTATTCATCTTGTCCTCCATCAATAAAATCTACTGGTCAGTGTCAGCCACGAAAATCCAGCAAAAAGGTAAAGATAGCGGTAAGAAATTGATAGCTGGCTGCAGAAGAGACAGCTCACAGGGCACAGAGAATTACTGTAAGAAGAGAGATGGGCAGCACGAGACTCTGGGAAGGGTGCAAAGAAGCAGGAAAACAGGATACACCTGGGGAAACAAACAAAACACGCAAAACCAACCAACCAAAAAAAAAAACAAACCACCAAACACCAACAAAGTCAAACCAAACAAACAAAACCCCAAAACAAATAAACAAAAAACACCATGATAACCCTGCTTGGGGCTAAAAGCCAGCTTGCTTTTAGGATTTCTTAGAAAGCTCTACTTGTGAAACGCGGAGTTTACAATATCTGTAAGCTCTTGAGCAAGGTAGCTAAAGAAGTGAGAGCCATCAGCAGAGCTTTGCCATGGGAGAAGACTCGAAAGCCAGAACCACAGGCAGCTTTAGCAAGGCAGAGAGCTGAACTACCGCAACTAAAAACCTCTAGTAGCAACTTGGGATCAACGAAAGGCAGAATAAACTTGTGGCTTCGTTTTCTGTAAGTGTCGATGGCAGTTGTGACCATGTGGGCACCACCACGACCAAGGGCACTGGAAAAGAGCAGCCTTGTATTTCTCTAAGCGAGGAAGGATAAAGCGAAGAAACACCAGGAGGAAGAGACTGCATGAGCAGGGATTTTCAAACGATTCATAAGAAAAAGTAAGGCAAAGCTATTTTTACCCTCATGGACACCATCAGAAATGTAAGCCATCTCTTGCAATACAGTGGGTTTTTTTATTACGCATGTAACATTATTATCTGTCCTCGAGAGTAGATGCTATATATAAAAGTCATCAAAAAGGACTTTGAACCTGCAGTTTAGAAACACACAGATCAATAGGGCTCTTGTTTACTCGTAGTTTAGGAATCTTCCCTCTTAAGGAGACATTGCACTAATCTGGTGCTGGCATTATGCTACCAAGCTTTTATGTAGGTACCACCAGGCATCGCTGAGCAGCAGCTCCTCTGCACAGGACAACACACACTTGTCATATGGGACCGCAGTGCTGTCCCTTATAAAAAAAACCACCGAACATATCCACATGTGTGCATAACCTAGGATGCAACTACGTAAAGCTCATCCAAAAAAACCCTGCAGTATGCACAACATAACTGACAAATTCACAGCCATGCATTCATGTTTGCTGCGGAGACAAAGACCTGCTTTGAAAAATAGCACTGCAGAATAAGGAAAACACAGCAGGAAGATTTTTAAACACTTGGGGCTTTTAGAGCAATGAGTGGTATGGAAGAGAAGTTTCTTTCGTTTCTGTCACCAAGTGTTTTATCAGACAATGACTGCCATAGAAAGGGAGGGGAAGCATGCGGATACGAATAGGGACTGAATAAAAAGATGCTCACCCTGAAGTTTGACAGTACTCAAGCCTAAGAGGGGAAACTCGAGTTCCTAGTAAGATTCAGGGTTAAGATTTTATCGTCATTAATAAATACCAAGGCAGAATGAAAGCTGCCCCACTGCAAACCCTTTCTACCATAGGGCCACAGCCAGCATGACAAGCCAAGCTACAGCCTCCTCTCCCCCACAGGACAGCCACCCTTTAAGCCACGCTCAAGGCATGCGTGGAGCTCAGGGCCCCAGAGCAGAAAGCTCAAGAGTTGCTTGACTGGCTTTACCACCAATATCTCCTCTGTCATCAGCACCCGCTTCAGCAGGTCCCATTTCCTTACCCATCTTGATCCTGCATCTCATTCCTGCCTCTGCGCTTACCTTGTTGGCTGAAGCACAACTGTTCCTGCAGACACACCATGAAACAGACCAGCAAGTGGATTAAATAAACAAAATATACACTAATATGAAATAAGACCCATATTTTGAGGCACTACTAACTGATAATAAGTCAACTGAGGGTAAGTTTATATTTCCAAAGGGCCGAGCTTCTACAGGCTTTATTCCAGAATAAAACACTTTCAGCTAAAGTCAAAACCCCAGCGAGAAGTTCACATCATACACACACGCGTACAATTTCTACCTGTTTCTGTCTGCATAATCCCCAAGGAGATCAAAGAGCCAGGCTCGACACCGCACTCTGAAAGCACTTCGGCTGCTACGCTGCCAAAGCGTAAAAAGGGGTTTGAAACTTATGTAATTATCTAATAAAACCGAACTTCACTCACTGAGACAGCACAAACCAGGAGGCACTGGCCTATAGATTGTGTGTTAACACTGACAGTTCAGCCCAGAAGTATTACTTATGAAAAGTCAAAAAAAATCCCAACCAACCACCACAACATGAAGACTTTTCATTGCGAAGATCTTCAAAAAGTTGATGAGCAACTCAAGGACTCAGAAAGGTGGTGAAGCACAAAAACATCCTGAAAAACTTCAAGCTGCAGTCTTAGGTTACAGAACGACAGCATCCCGGAGTACTTCACAATTTCCACTTAAGTCAAGCTAATAGAAAGATCTGACTTTAATTTCCACTGAAGTACTACCAAAAGCTTTCCTTTGGTTTAGGAAGGAAAAAGTATTTTTCCCCTCCTACTTTTTCAGCTTGCTCAGGATACAGTTAGGAAAGGGGACGAAGCACAAAGTGCCAAAGTTAACTATGGTTTGACTGACTGCAGCTTTCCCTTTGCTTTTGGATCGTCTCACCTCCCGGTAAAGCTGAGCTCACAGTGCAGAGACACCGAAACACACTCAGGAGGGGATCGACGCTGTGCAACTGCACCTACCGTTTGCCAAATCAGAAATACACATCATCATAAAGCAGCTGCCGGGTTAAGACCTGCGTTCTTAAACATCTGAAAGCTTGCGTGGGTAAAAGGCATTTGGAGACAGACCAATGAACCAGTCACATGCAGCCTGAAAAAAATCTAGCCCCGTACTATGCTGGTTTTGTGTGTACTCCCTTTTCTAAGTCAAAGAGGAGTTTCCTCAAATTCTTTTGTAACACAGCCCTTGTACTCACTCATTAGTGCAGCCATTTCCTAAGTTTGAAATGCAGCTGTTCATAAATCAAAGTTCAAAAGGCGCTTAAAAGCAATTTTAGTTGCTGCGGTTGGTGACCGATGATCTTTACAACTTCAGTAACTTCTTAGCGGGCAAATAGCCTTCTAGCTGCAGCATCAGTCTAGGCGTATCACCAGCTGCTCTTTGTATTTAGGCTGTATCCTTGGAGTTTTGTTACCCAGCAAAAGTAGATTTAGGTGGCCAAGTACCCATGGAAGCACCAGAGATGAAGCAGCCACCCCTCAGCGAGTGAGTGCTCACCCAGTGAAGACCTGCATGACGAGGAGAGTCAGAAAGCGCTAGGAATCCACCCCTCTACTTCATCAAACAACTGGAATTTGTCAAATACCCCACAAACCAGAGGAAAATTTCTGCTCTAGGGTACAGCCTGACTCCAGTTGACATTTGTCATGTATCCCACCCCACGCATCTACAAGTGCACCTCCCCAAAGTGCTCCTGAGCACCAACGTGGAACTAACATTGCAACTTGCACACACTTTCTTTTCCTTATATAAAAGCTGTCTCTCTATGTGGTTGTCTGCGATAAAACACAACGATAGAACAGGTCCCTTAAAGTTGTCCTCCTTAAGCATATTTAAATGGGATGTTGTCACCTAAAAGCCTCAAAATAGGATACAGTTCCCACGCACTCCCCAACACTTCCTCCGACACATTTTTAATCAAGAAGGGATCAATACAAGACTTCAAACTGGGAAAGGACCTACCTCCCCCACTTTCAAGAGAAATTTTATTTAATTTTTAATTTTACCCATTTTACATTCACCTTTCCTATATGCAATAATTGAGTCTGAGTAGCAGAAATGCTGCAGAGGGAACAAGTCCCTGGACAACAGCAGCACAATAAGCACCAACATTGCCCACGTCAAAGCTCTGCCATCACTAGACCTGGAGGACCAACAGACAGAGTAGTATGACCAGGCTCTTCAACCAACCTACTTCTGTTTTGTTAATAGTATATAAAGAACAGCAGGTTTCTCAGTCATGTAATTCATAAGTAAGCAAGTGCATGGAACTCTCCTCTGCCACACACATGGGCAAGAAAAGTCCATCACATTGACCAGTATAAGGATGTGGAAGAACATGGGGACGAGCGTTGTAACAACTCAAAAAGAATAATTTGCAGAAGGAAAAAAGTGATAATGGTTGGGCACATGAGGGCTCTTTTCAACATTCAGGAAGACTGTTTCCTTTCTACCTCCAAGTAATTTCATAGACGCTATGAATTACCATACTGCAAATGATGTAATGGACTGATAGAACAGCTACCTCCTCCTTGCTAGTCTACCCCGAGGATTAAAACCAGCTAGGAATGACATCCCCAAGTCTGGAACAAGAGGCAAGCAGGCCTGTTAGTGTTCATTTCAACAGGGAAACACTAAGGTTGTCCAAAAAATCAGACAGTTAAAACCAGCCAAAATTTACAATCGGAGAGTCCAGAGGAGGAAAATATGAGAAAGAAGACCCTGCATAGTCTCTAGTGTTTTACCAACATTTATTGATTTACTTTAAAAATTCGGTAGAACACAAGAAATTAATAGACTGCCATATGCCCATGTACTGCATCTGCTACAGCAATTTATTCTCCTGGTTATTTTACTACCTTCTTTGGGAACTGAGGGAGATAAGGATCAGCATCCCGACACTTGGAAATTAGCGTGTTTCCACGACTGTCAGCAGGATAGCAAGAATTAATCCTCTAATTTCAGTCTGAAAAATAGTGCGAGCAAGGCCAATGAAGTCAAGAAAAATTGTTTCTGTGTTTATAAGAGGGGGGGGGAAAAAAAAAAAACCAACAACGTGCTTGGAAGAGCAGTGGCCTTATTACGCTGGCAAGCCTACAGCCCATGAGATCAATGTTTTGATGAGCACGAGGACTGGTGCCAGAGGGGGACGGGAAGGAGGAGAAGAGATTTCAGTGAGCTGAAAGTGCGGAGAGAGGAGGAGGCAGGGAAGTGGTTTGAGAATGAACTAGGTCAAGGGTGGGTTTAGGACAAGCGAAAGCAGAGCATTCTTGCACAGGAACAGAGCTCAGAAGGACCTCAGATATAGGTCCTGAAGGCTGGAGATGAAAGGGAGATAAACGGTTGCTCTCACCTACAAGTGAAAGGAGATGGAATAAAAGGAGGAGGATTCACAGCGGACCTTGCATACAAGACAGCATGCACCTTACGGTTTGCCTGGCTGCTCGGCAAAGCGTCAGCAAGAAGGCTCCAAAACAGAATAAATAAAACCTCGGTGTATTTCCAGGAACAGCTCTGTAACTATTTTAAAGTTCTCTAGCTAGGTACCAAAGATCTTAAATGAAGATGCCTGTGGGTTTTGGGGTTGTTGCTTTTTTTGTAATACCTCTCCAAAAGACTTTCTGCACATCAGCAGCATCAAGTTGTGTCCCACCCCAAGGCTGAGTTTGCCAAACAGAATTATTTGTGGGCTTGCAATCCGCTTCAAGGTGAGAGCTCCGTTTCGGCACTGACACCGCCTGGCTTGCAATCCTGCTGCAGTCCCAGTTTCTAGGTCAGAAAGTACAGACTTACCGTATAAAAGTATAGCTAATTCTGCTAGAAAGTACTTCCATGTTTGGAGATACTGAAAGATTATTCTGTTATGAGTTTAATTTAAGTTCTTATTAAAAAAAAAAAAAAGACAAACCTGTACTCCTTTACATAAAAACACTCATCACAGCAATCTTGGAGGTAAACCCTGTGCTTACACAAAGAAACCTGCATGTATCAGTCTCTCAAACACCAGCCCAAACCTACAGATTCGAAGAGTTCAGTAATAGCTCAGCATACCAGTGGGAGAGGTCTAGGGGAGTGGAAAGAAAAGAACATCAACTTCTCATCTCCCACTGGAACCACAGGTTCTCTCCCCAGCGTTTTGAGCCTGGACCACTGAACCCAGTTTCAAGAGGATCTGCTCGAAGCAGTCACCCGCACACCCGCCTCGGTCTTGTGTTCCAAACTGCAAACAAAGCCTCTCTTAAATGTGGTTTGATTGACGCAAATCAGGAGCTGAGCGGGTGATTCATAGTTGTCAGACCGTAACACTTGCATAAAAACCAGCATGTGGACAAACTTGCTGATGCACTCAAACGCTCAGCACTGTCATGAAAGACAGTGGAGTCAAACGCAGACCACTCACGATAAGGTCTTCTTTTATTCTCTCTCCCCCCCAGCCCCCAAAGACATTTTGGATTTTCCTAGGTAACAGAGTTGTAATAAAACTTCAGGCATAAATGTGTAACTGGCATCTTGCTGTACTTCCCCACAGCTTGGCAGGAAAGATTAGTATGTCAAAGAGAGTTAAGGCATAATCCCAGTGGAGTTAAGGGATAACCCATAACCAGACCCCATTGATCTCCTGGAGTTTGACAGCAGGGCTGCCCCACTGCCAGCCACGTATTTTGACCTTTCTATTCCCAACCTAAGTCTAGCCCCTCTCTCTCTATGGCAAAAACATTTTATGTTTTCTTTTTCTTTCCCATGAGTTTCAGAGGAACATGAAGAGCAGGACCAGACAGGTCTGTGGCTGGGGACAGAAACATTTTTGCCCCATTTCATAAGGATGCCATCAGGAAAGAGCCAAAAGCAGCATCTGACCCAACCCCAAGCTACAGCTCTTCTTCTTGCTGACCCTGAACTGGTCCCACTTTCCTTGCACTTCACGCAGGCTCTGCATAGGGCATTCGCAGATGCAGATCATGCTAGGATCCTTTTATACTCTCCACGCATCTCAGTCCAACTTACCTAGAAGAGACACCATGAAAAGCACAGGACCTGACTCCATGGCTTCATCCTCCAAGCGGTTCAATCGGAAGGTGTGCAGTCTGGAGCCATGAGACAGCTGCAGCCTTCTCGTCAAGGAGCTGACACACTTTTGGAGGAAGAGGGTTGAGTCAAAAGCACACTTCCTACTTCAGTAAGGCCACATCTGCCCCAAAAATTGAGATGGGTGTCCTGCCACTGCACCCACAGGGCTTACAAAAGCACTGAACCAGGTCAGAACTTCATACTAGCACCTGGGTTTGCAAATCTGGGAGAAACTGCATAGATCTGAAAGAGCTCAGTTCTCCTCCCAGCTGGAAGAGGGTGAGAATTCAGGGAATGAGGGTCCCAGCCACCAGCAGGAGGTTGGGGTTGTGCTGCTGTAGCTCTCCCCACCACACACAGAGACAGCACACAAACTTCTGCCACAGTTAACTCATGAAAATGACACCGTTATATTGCTGCAAACAATTAGGAAACAAAAGAGAATATAAAAAGTTCCTGCTGACAACACAAAACCAAGATATTGTTTGACACTAATCTTTTCGTAAACCATTTCAAGACAAACGTGACTGTAAGTACGAAGATACATATAAACATGACTTCTGAAGCAACTCTTAAATCCAAGACGCATCTTGATGATACTCAGGTTGCCAAGGTACCTAGGAACACCACAGACCTCTTCTCCAGCAGTCTCCCTAAATGAGGTACCATCTTTCCTTCTGAGGGGCTGGAAAAAGGTGGCAAGATCTACCCCATGGCCTGCACCAAACCTACGCACCCCAACCTCCAGTTCTCCGAGCATGGCAGTCCAAGCCAAAGCCTCTGGATCCTGAGCTGGCTTTGCTGGTACAAGCCTATGTTCTGCACCTGAGCTCCCAAAAGAGACCTCCTGATCCACGTGTCTCCCACAGCCCTGCAGCTCCTGGTGTTCTGAGGCCTCCTCCATCACCACCTGCATTTTCCAGCCCCTCGTTTCTCCTTCCAGCTGGAGCCCAGATCCTGCTGCCGTGCAATGACCCAGGGAAAGTGGCTCCACCAGCTCCATTCAGGAGTGGGTACAGAAAAGGCTGAGCAATGGAAGTGACCGCCACCACAAGCCCACAAGGCTCACTTTTCCTCCACCATTTTCTTAAAGTTAGCCGGAAAAAGACACTAAGCCAAGCTGGCAGCAGCATCCAGGATCCTGGGAGAAAACGGAATCAAACCAGCAAGTACCTCAGACGCAGGGTACCTCCACATCAGCATTTCAGTTTGGGCCAGTGCACTTCAGAAGGGCATCTCCTGGGACACACCGCTTAAAACAGGTTCTGGTTTGTATCTCGGAGACATTTCAGCACACAAACGAGATTTCTCTGCAGAAAAATTAACCCAGGAGAGATACTCCAGGAGCACATCTAATGGACTAGAAGAGCTTTCAGTGTAACACGCCCCTTCCAGCTGACTCCAAAGGAACAAGTCTAAAAGGCTGGAGGCACCCAAGTTCAACATCTGTGCATTACTGCAGTTAGGATGAGCCTAAGGGGAAGTCATTCCACCAACATGAGAATATCATATCTAACTCGCCAGGACGAAAACAGAGAGAGGGGAGGCAGGAAACAAGGAAAGAAGATTTCTCAGAAACACGTTATCACAAAAGAGTGAATTCTAGCAAGTTTAATACTGCAGTACCGCAGTTGTCACCACTCCTTGGTTTCTGGTTTAGTCATCATTAAAAAAAAAAACAACCCACAACTCAAAGCACAAAACACTCAAGAAGTTGGTTTATGAAGCACTGCAGCGTGTTGCTGAAAAGGAAATTAAAAAGCTAATTTGACTTGATATTTTTCACTGTAAACACATTAGGTCCCATGTTGTTTTTAAGTACTATGTCAAATATACAAGCCAGTAGAGTTGAATACATTCTAGAGCTCCAGGTAACACAAGCCACTAAAATAACTGATGTCCAAAAACGTTCTGGCAGATCATACTTTAGAGTACATAAAAATGCAAGTAAGACTGCAGACAATGAGGTGCTATCAAAGGAACAGCACTAGAATAAAGTATTTAATCTGAGCTTCAAAAAACCTAAGAATTGCTATTTTTTATAGTTAGCTCCCAGGATACTCCTCTTTCTCTGTTTATAGTAACTTATCTGGTTGGAAGACTTTTTTTTTTTTTCAAGTAGTGTTGAGTTCTCAATTACTCTTTGCAAACTAGTAAGTGCCCATGCAGCCATGGCAGGATTTTTTCCCCGTTACATTGCTGCCCAAGAATCTGGCAGGATGCAACTTCAGCTGTGCTCTCCAAACAACAGATCGCTTCTTATTTTGCTGGCGAAAGGAAGAGAGGACGGGATTTTTCAGGCAGGACCCTCCAAAGCAGCTGTCTGGAAGTATCAACAGCTGGAAGCCAAAGCACATTATCTTAAAAATAGAGAAGGCAGGAGATCAACATGTGAAGATCAGGACAAGGCGACAGACAAGAGCAAATAAATAGTTCCAAATATAGTCCCCATGATAAATTTCTATAGCTCTTCGGGTTTGGGGTTTAGGAAACCATCGGCATGACTAACATATTTAGGAAGTCCAGAAATGAAATCTTGCGTTGTTTTTGGCTTAATGCAGGAAATCAGCTTTAATGACAACCTAGAGTTAGCTCTGTAGTAATTTTCTTTCTTGCTTCATTGACATACATGACAAGACTTTATTAGCAGGGCTAAAATTAAAAACAAAACATTTTTCCCAGCTGCAAAGAATGCTTAAGCATTCACTGACACCTCATGAAAAGAGACCAAAAAATTATTTCAAAGCAATTCCATCACCTTTTTGTATTTCAGCTTTTCCTAGTATTTTGCATCAGAAGTTTCATACTTTGTACAGTCAGGACCACAGATTTTTCATCATCAAGATTAACTGCTGTGAAAAATGACTGTCATAAAGGGCAGTATGTATTGTTATATCACAAATAAAATTATGACTTCCAACTCAGAAAACCAGCAAGAACACACTCAAAAGGAATATCGTTGGGCAATAATGATTCTGACTTTGCTCAACATTTTTAGGATTTGATGCAATCCACTTACAAGCATTAGAAGAAGTATCTGAATAGATTGAAGATTTTTATAGGATGGGAAGTGATTTTGATTTAAACCACTTTCCCCCTATTTGCCATCTAAACACCATACAATTTATGCTTATGGACAGGGAGTGACGGAAGTCCAGATACCATTAATATAATGATTTAAGCTTCAAGACCTCAAGTCCTGCCTACCCCCAGTCTAAAACAGTTTCTGCAGGATCACCCCATGACTTTGTCCCCCATTCCCTCCCAGTCAAGAGCATTATTATTGCACATTTTGTTTACTCTTACGTCAAATATCTCACTTTATCAGCTTTTCAAGGGGCTCTAGTGCTACTGTGAACTACCCCAGACTCCCTCTGAGAAGCCAGAGGCAATTGGGGATCCACAACATTGTCCAGCTTGGGAACTTCCTACGGAACCATCTAAAGCATATGCAGATACCTCCAAAGCTCTACGGTTGAGACCCCACTGAACATGCCCCCACAAAGAACAGTTTAGGGAACATTGTTTGCAGAGAGATTTTAAAAAACAAGAAAAGTTTAAGGGATGCCTGGCAGGCTAAAAGCTTTGCTAGCTGCAGCTGTTCTCTTTAAAGTATGTGGAAGGATTATTGGGCAAACAAACTAGTTCAGAGTGGCCTAAAACCACTTCACTCATTTCACTTTTTAAAACCTTGTACTTTTTGTTTTTGTTTTAATAGCTACTATGCAACAGAGAAAAGACATGGTACAAACTGAGGTGATTCCTCCTGAATTTTTCTTTTTTTTTTGAAGGCTTACACCACAAGAGTTTAACACTGCTGAGGAATAGAATTCAAAAATAGTTCTCCCAAGCTTGGCCACACCTCCCATTACCCTCACCACAAATCCTGGTACTCTTGCCAGGAGAGCTGCTTTGCACACTAAAAAAAAAAAAAATAAAGGCTGTAGAATCACTGTTCACAACCATGGCCACTCAAAAAGCTCGGTACCAGTAATAAGGTTATGGCAACAAGCTCAGTTTACAATTGGGGGAAAAAAAAAAAAAGCTGTCTTTGTTTCTTTGGAAAGGGTCTCATTTCTCGCAGAGATTTTCTTCTTTTTAAATCCTGCGCAGTAACAACCTGCCTTCCTCTCTCCCAAATATCTTTTTTCTAACGGTTTTGAATGTTAAAAAAAAAAATTACAGCACCTAGCAAGTAATGTGGTTGGAGGTTTTATTGACACTTGTTTAGCATGACCAGGACGGCTCTTACAGCTTTACCACTTGTGAATAACGGACACACTTAAAAAACTAAAGTCAATAAAACGCACGCTACATAAATATGAGAAGCATATTCAGAGTGCGGATCTTTTTTAGGGAGTTCCCCCCCACACACCTTAATTAGTTGGCAAGAACTGGTTAAGCAGCAAGGGCAGCACTAGATGATTTATTGCCACATGAGATAGCTCAGAACAGCAAACAAGATGAAAGAGACACCGGTACAAGGAACTGTGCTCACACCTCTGCAAGACCTGCACATGGATTGTTTCAAATCATCAGATCTGAAGCAGAGGTATGGGTTGCTGTTTTGGTTTTGTTTCAAAAATCCAAAGTAGTGATGCTTGAAAACCTTTAAAGATTTAGGGAAAAAAAAAAACCTTGCAAACAGATTTTGCTTGATCCCTTTTCTCTGACATTAGAGAACTTCTGCTTTAGAAACAGAAAGGAGAAGGAACAGAGAAAGGAATAAGAAATCACGGTTATGGAATGGAAACTTGGTTTTGCTAAATCGCCAGAGTCCTGTTGGGGAGGCAAATTACCCAAGCAATAGGATGAAGCAATTAAAAATCAGGGATCGCCATGAATGCTGCGGCTCAAGGCTGCAACACCTTCACTCCTCCCCACTTCATGTAGCCGAAACTCTTAGTACCGGTTTGTTTCTTTTTTGCACACTTGTCAACAATTGTCTGACTGAAAACAAAGACATCAACCACTTAAATAAAGCAAATATTGCCCACGCCATGGAGAAACATATCCCCAGAGCTGATCTCAAGCACTTTCCTGACACATGCAGTTTTAATCGTGACTTAAAGAATCACCAGCTCCAAATATTTAATGTCAAACTGGAAAGAGTTTTCTAGATGCACTAGGAATAGGACTTGCCGCAAGAGTCCCAGAAGAGTTTTGGCTGATAAATTGCTTATATTGCTTGAATACCAGTTTGGCAATTAAGGGAAGAAAGAAGGACGAAGGGTTGCATATGCATCAAGCTCAGTATAGCAGAGTTACAGGTAGGGAAGGGGCAACTTTTCAACCACCCCAGAAAAACAAGCAGGAGTAGAGAGACTCCCACAGCACCTGCTTTCACCACGGCGGGAACTACTCCCATTTAAAAGAGCAGTTTAGCACGTCCCTGCTCACATCAGGAGAGCACAAAGGCTCTCGAGCCGGCACTTCTGGGAAGACGCTGCTGCTCGGCCTTGCAGCTATTTCTGGTGAGCGGGGTTCAAGGTGCAGACGAGCAAAGGGCTCGTTTGCACAAGAACTGATCTACACGGCGCAGATTATACAAACAGTTGCTTCTTTTGCTCAT
The DNA here is from genome assembly GCF_036013445.1 of Caloenas nicobarica. NCBI lineage: Eukaryota > Metazoa > Chordata > Aves > Columbiformes > Columbidae > Caloenas > Caloenas nicobarica. The sequence continues at coordinate 6,646,145 of NC_088250.1, read as the reverse complement.
CTCCGCTCCACCGGCATCTCCCATGATAAAACCGCGCTCGGCGGTACGGCAGCTGCTCTCAAGCGGCAGAACTGTGAGCAGCTGCGAGGTCTTCAACCGGGAACTCTAGGTGAGTTTTGGAAAGATGTTCACAAAATACAGCTGCGAAGCCTTGGCACGCAGCTGTATGCAGACACAGAAGAGAGCGGTAATCTCTTTCCATGCTATTCTTCTGCAGTTTTAAAAAAAAAAAAACACCACACACCCATAAAGCCAATTTTCTCAGTTTCAGTCGCTAGAAATCCTTGTTTAAGCATATCTGCACTAGACTTTTTGAATATTTTCCTGGCGACTGGGTAGCCAGATTCCGGTTTTGGAAAAGATAATCCAATTTCTTTTAATGCCGTTACTTCTACTTCAATAGGTTACCATTTTCTGTAAATTTACTCTTACCTTTCTGCATCTCTGCATAGAAGACACAGCTATATCGTGCCCTGGAAGCAAGGGCAGCATGTCTGAAGCCGACCACCTCTCCCTTTTCAGAGCTGTAGGACTGCAACATATCGCTCTGCAGGGCTGCGAACCAGCTTGCCTTGAACAGTCTTGTGCAGGACCAACCCTCGAACGTCGAGAGAAGCGTTTCGCTTCTGAGGACCGTGGAAAATCCACTGTGGCAGAGAGAAGACGAAGCACCGCATGCGAGACAGCGTCCTTCTGGGAACTGCTGCCGCTCGGGCTGGGAGTGCCAGAAATAGCTGGCGACCGACCGGGCAGAGATCAATGGGTGAGGTGGTCAAAGGTACGTGATAAACACAGCTCGCTGCAGCAATAGCTCACGTTTAGTGCTGGAATATATGTGCACAAACTGGAGCTAAAGCTGCTTTAAGCAGTTAACACCAGCCCCCAAACAAAATGAACTGCGGACAACCTCTCTTTCCTCGCCAGCCCTTCTAGAAATAAAAAACAAGTCTTCTTGCACCTATTTATCACGCCAAGCTTGACGCGGAGCTGGCAGCTGCCTTACCCACCATGGCCATCCTCCCAGGAGGAGCAGGACACGGAGCTGGAGATGCATCTTCTGCAAGGACAGCTCTGCAGAGCACCTGCCCCTGCTGCTGTGACCCTTCTGCACTCTCCGACAACAATATCAGAGCAAATGAAAGCTGGGAAGCTGCTATAAACAGATCGAGATTAAACAATCAAGTTGTTGACCGCACATATGAGCGCTCTGTTTTATATGGCATCAGCCAGGGAACACCTCATCTCTTTCAGGTTAATCAGATTTTTCAGAGCTTCATCAGGGCAGGACCCAAAAGTGGCAGTTTAATTCTGTAGTATGAGGAGTGTCCCCTGCACAAAGATTCCTTATCACCTTTCAGTTTTAAAATTTAATGACAACTTGCAGAAGAGAATCAAGGCTCGAACCTGGTGAGCCTATATTCAGAGCTTGGGGCTCTGCAACTCGCTTTCATCACAGGTAGAAGCTGCTAGAAGAGAGGGGGAAAACCAACACCAAACCTTTGCTTTCTCATCAGTGATTTACCTGGTTTAATTTTGCTAGCTGTGCATTGCAAAATCAATGCTTACCTAAAGAGCTCCCTGCCTGTTGAGCAATATGGTCTATAAATGTTGCAACTAAAGCCGAGAGCAGGGGATGACACCCCCAGGAATACCCCTCTCCTCATAAGCTCCCCCTGGCTCAGCTCGGATAACCCAACTCTGCTCTTCAGGACCAGAGAAGGGAAGCGAGGAACACACCGTTTGCAGGGCCAGACGCAATAAACACAAAGCCCTGCGCACCAGCATTCAGCTCTGCTTTTAGCCACTCATTTCTCTGCCTTTATGGAATCGCTTTGCGGTCCTTAACTGCGAATATTCCTTTTGGGATGAGCACACACATCATGCCCGACCCTGGCAACAAGCGCACCGGCCTTTGCAGAACTCCACGGACGTCACTGCTCCAAAATAACGTTGCAGAGAGAGTGAGCTGAACATCTTTTCTTTGCTATGCCTTGAGACCGGACGACCATCCCACAGAGCTAAATCAAGTCCTGGTTCTACCCTGCGGCAACACGGCTGATTGAGACATGTATTTGATAGAGCTTCTAAGGGATTCATACAAAAACGCTCGCAAACAACCAAATGGGAAGGTTAATACTGGCTATTACTAGAGAAAATTCACCTCTTCAAGTCAAGGCAGCAGTATGCTACATTAGCTTAGCGGAGGAAAAAAATTTGGAGGCTCTCTTGCAATTAGTCCAAATGCAAACACCTTCCAACAGGAGCTTATTCCAAGATGCCAAATTGCAAGGCCATGGAGAAGAGGACGGGTCCGAGGTCCGGTGCCCAAACCCACCGTCAGTAATGTCAGAGTTACACCAAAGTGCCTTTGAACGAATGAGGGAAGAACAACGTTCTACAGGGACCATGTGATCACTTGGACATTCATAAATCGCCCATAAAAGCTGGAGGCTATTTTTCATCCATTTTAAACACAATAACTAAACTAAGAGCATTGCGTTACTCAGGAACATACATTTGCTCCCCTGATGTCTTTCAGGGCCCCACAAGGTTCTCACCCGAGCATTTGCTTTAAAACCGAGAGGATCTTAGCGGACCAGCTGGCACTAAAACAGCAGGCCTGCTTGAACAGAAATACCTAAATATCTGTTATTACACCCTCTGAGCCTGAAAGCTGCCTTCCCAACGAGCCATAAACCATTCGACCTCCAAGCTAACGCAGACTCCACAAAGGTTTTGCTGCAGCCTCAGCAGGTGAGACGTCATTCGCCTCTTCGCAGCATTTACCTGAACAAGAAGTGCCGAGGAGGCTTTTTTTCCTTTAAAAGGAACAAGCTCAAGCCAGCCCCGGCTGACTGAATGCGAAATACCTTTTTCGTTTAAGGTTTTTGTTTAACCAGTGCTGTCCCTGCACTAGTCACCGATGACTGCTGTCTCCCTCTGGGCAAACGGGGTACAGAGACAAAATGCTTGTTTCTGCACCTGAGATGTGTATATGCATTTGTATATATGCATGTTCAATACATTTTTTTAATATATAAGCGTATTTAACAGCAGTAATAATTCCCATTTATCACGAAAACCCCATTAGCCACTGATAATGCCTCAATTCAGACAGACTCTTGCATTTGCCAAACAGATTGCACAGACACCAACAAACTGCTCTATCCCACACCTTTTTCCTGGTACCTGCCCCGAGGAGCTGCTGTGGGGAGCTGCCAAATGTTCAAGCCCCTGATCTCGGCGGCAGAGAAGACGGAGCCGCGTTTGCTCGGAAGATGCTCTTTGCACTCATCACGGCAAGGTGGTGTTTCCCCCTCTCCTCATGTAAACGATGAAAGGTTCATTTATTCAGGGACCAACTACAGCGAGTGCTAGCTTACCTGGGAAAGCTTCCCATTCACCACATGCAAGCGGAGTTTTCAAGACGTGAATGTCTGTTTTATGAGCACGTGCACTCCGTGCACGCTCAGAGTAAGAAATGTATAAATACAAGGATTGTGCACACGGGCAATACATTATATCTCTAAGAAAAACAAACAAACAAACAAACCCCATGAGATGCAAAACAGGACAAAAGCCTAAACAAGCACTGGTCCAAGACAGTACTACCTCATCTTCTAAAATTCACAGGATAATATCCCTAGCTACTCCCCCGCTATGACATCTCCCCAATATACTCCGTCAGCACACACCACAGTCCAAAATCATCCTGTTCCAGGTGTGCCACAGGTATTTGAAGCACAGATGACAGCCCCACCACGTGCAAGCCCAAGGCACGAGGATCCTCAAGCAAAAGACAGTGGTACGGGAAGCCCTGTATCCTTAAGAGCTGTCTGGAATATGTGGCCCCAACCCCTTCTTCAGCATCATAAAAATTTACCGCTATGCTAGTCTGCCTAACGTCCCCAAAATGGTGTGTTATTGACTTATCTCACAGCTTTCATCCAGACACTTATCAAGCAAGATACTGGAGAAGCTGGATTTTGGGGGGAAGGTGGTGAAGGGATGAGAACAAGCCCCCTCCCCAGCATGGATGCCATGGGAGAGGAGTTCCTCTGAGCTCCCTTGTCTTTTTGGGGGAAGATTGCAAAGCTTTAGAAACCAGCAGCTGCCTCAGGGCAAGATGTGCAATGATCAGCTTGACGGTGCCATGCTTCGGCTCAAAGAAAACATCATCTTTCGCAGCGGCCGCAACCCTGCAGGTGAGTGCAGGCTTAAGAATTGCTATTTGAAAAAAAAAATAAACCCAAACGTATAAGGGTTAGCAATGGAGATAATGGCATTTTACTCAGCGGGCTTCATCCACTATGAAATTTGGGGGAAATATTCCACAAGCACATTATCCACTGTCTGAAACCAGCAGCAAAATTTACTCCTCTACCAGCAGGCTCTGTTTATAGGACATTAGTTAGTATTCCCTTCTCTCCTGCCAAAGGACAAGGGCCAGGTGAAAGCTATGCAAAAGTCAGGGCAATTAATCTGCTAAATGTGTGACTCAGTGCCTATTACAAAGGAGCGAAACACTTCGTTTCACAGCTTTAGAAGACAGAAACAAATTCCATGTCTGAGCAGACATCAGCTACCCCCTCCTCTGTAGGGCTGAAAAGGTTTATGGACTTAAACCCCCATTTCATTTTAAAATAGACTGCTGCAGAACTGTAATAATACGATAAACTGACAAAGTCTGCAAGTTAATTTGTATCAGCCTTTAATCAAGACCATTTCTAGTGGTTTTCCTTTATTATTCTTTCAGTGTCAAGGACAAATTAAAAGTTACGACAAAGATGCCAAGTGCATCCCCATAAGAACGAGCATCTTTGAGATTCATCACCACTGGTATCTCTGCATTTCTGCAGCACAGCTCACAAACACACAAGCAAAGGATGTACATCCAAGTACAAATAATGCCATCGCCTTTCAATAACGCATACACGAAAGCTTCTCCTACCTGTGGGATATTTCAGCTGCTGCCTGTGGACATGGGTTTTCTCCTGATGCCGTCCAGAGGTAAGAGACTGGCAGCCAGAGCTGGAGACTGACTGCTGCAAAAATTAATGCTCTCCTTAAAGTCTGAGTAGGCAGAACCTGACAGGCCTTAAAGTACCATCCGCCGGAGACACCGGCTTTGAAAAATTGCCTCACTTGAATCAGCAGTTTGAGTTAACAGCTCCCTTCAATAGCGATGCACGAAGCAGCTCCCCCTCGACGTTTCTTCTTAGTCCAGCTACAATTCTCCCTTGAAGGCCAAGACTTACGAAAGCAGATAACAAACATACATCCTCATTATTAGAGGAGCTGACTCGATGCTACTTTAAAGAAGTAAAATTCTGTACATTTCCTTGATATTTAACAAATCCTTTATAGCTTTTTGATGTAAGTTTAAGTCTCCTTAAGATCTTGTACGATAATAACAGATATTGTGATAGGATAAACGAAAAGGACAGAAAACCAGCTGTATCAGATCAAATGCAACCCCTCAAATTGCACTTTCTTGCCTGTTTTCACTGGAGGTTGTATGTTCTTGTGTGCAAAATGCATGGTATGTCTTGGCTGCTTTGGAAGGGGGAAAAAAAACCAGCAGCATTTTGACAGCTCATCGTGCACAGATTCACAGCGGGAGGTGTGTTGAATCCTTTACCCCACACACAGTTACTAGAAAGGTAATGCCAAAACACCCCAGCAAATATCAAGACACTATTGAATTAACGCTTCCAGTTAGAAAGAATAAGGTGTGGGGAAGCTGTGATCAGACAGAGAGGTTTTCTCTGAGCTGATGTGGGGGCTGCACAGTCATTTGATGAACTGTGTGATTATGGGCTGGGTAGGAAACTACCCCCCAACACGCACAAAAACCCTGCTGCCATCCCAGTATAAAAAAATCAAGCAACAGCAGAGAAAGCCAGGCTTCATAGAATAAATACTAAGGGTAAGGACACAACTTGAGCAGAGATGTTCCTCGTTTCCCTCACTGTGGAAACCTTCCCCGTTTGTGTAAATACAACCTTAGTCAACAGGGTGACAAATCTGTACATAGATAAATGTCACACGCTGACGTCAGTGCCACAGCAAGCTAATCAAAGTACAACCTTCATCTATTTTTAAACTCTAGTTAATGTATCTTTCTTTAGCAAAAAAAAAAACAAAAAACACAAAACAAAACACACATATCATTAAAGCTTGTCTTTAAAAAAACAAAAAATAAAAAAATAAAAAATTTTATACAGCAGTAAAACAGGGCTGATTTCTGCCTGGTACTGCACACATAAAAGCAAAGCTACACCCAATGCCAAAACTGGCTGTTCCGTCCGATGCGTCACTGCACTAGAAAGCAGAAGATAAGGATTTGGGAAACCACACGCACACACATCAGATTGGCACTAGCATTTGTATTGGAAATTTACCCAGACAGGTTAAAAATAACCCCGCGAACGTTCACAGCCATGCTGAAGGTCGCTTCCAGCAGAGCTGCTGTTTTTATAGTAAGAGCTCCTGGCGACATGTGACTCGCTATTGCTGGTATTTTTGTCCCCAGAAAACGCGCAGCACAACCAGGTTCCCTTGGCTGAGAATTAAGGTCACGGAGGCTGGTCACAACCACTACGGCAGTGTCACAGCAGAGACATCAAGCCCAGCACCTACTTGATTGACTTGTTTTCCTTCTTAAGACTAACCCTCCGCTGACTCGCGTTGTAAAAAGCCATTTCTGTCTACCAGCACTCTCTGGCCAACATTCCCGTTACGCATTTCCACAGTTTCAAGCCCCATTACCAGAGGGTCCAGTTGGAATAACGTGAGAGTCGGCACGGTGTGAGAAGCGTTTACACGGACCAAGCCACAGAGCTTCTGGCCTTGCAGAGCACCAGCTTAGAGAGAAGAACATTATAACCTTCAGAAAGGCGCCTTTGTAAGTGAGCTGGCCAAATGTCCACCATAACTAACTGGAGGACAATGTTCTCCTTGGTGACCCTGGGGACTCAGGCTGGGCTCCGCAGTCTCCATTCAGAAAGGAAGCAATTTCCACCAGGAATGCCCGATGCTGCCTTTCGTTTTGGCTTCACTGCCATCTCAAGGACTTCGTAGGTGCAAGAGGCCTTGCTGCTCCCCTGCAGTTGTGAAGTTTTCTATAAATGCTTCATGTGGGGGGGAAAGAAAGTGTCTTCAATAGTGAAATCTCCAGTTTAGGGGAATGGGCTCAGTCATGAAGCCTCATCTTTACTGGAGGCAACAGCAGGAGACAATTGGCCAAAGGACAGGAGAGGCAGGCTACACAAAGTTACAATACAATCCACATGGCAAATTCGTATTTTGAGGTTGAATCTAAATATTCAGATCAGATTCAAACTACAGGAGGAAAAAAAACATACCTTTTAACAGCCAAATCCCTGTTCCCATCAGAACTTTTTCAGAGGATTTTGTGTTTCTTTTTTTGAAGAGCATATGAGGAATACAGACCATTTTTCACATTTTCATCGGCCGTAGCTTAGCCTCACCAGCAAGCAGGACCACGCGGCTGCTCACTCACTCTCCCCCCACAAGTGGGATGGAGGAGAGAATTGAAAATGGAAAATAATAATAATAGAATATACAAAACAAGTGATGCACAATGCAATTGCTTACCACCTACAGCACCATTAACTTGTTTGTTCCCAAACAGCAGTATCTGCCCCCTGGCCAACTCCAGTTTACATACTGGGCATGACATCATATAGTAAGCAACACCCCTTTTGGCCAGCTTAGTCCAGCTGTCCTGACTTTGTTCCCTCCAGTTTCTTGTGCACCTGGTAGAGCACGGTAAGCCACAAAAGTCCTTGATTACCTGGCAACAACCAAAATATCAGTGTATTATCAACATTCCTCTATTAAATTCAAAACACGGCTACTATAAAGAAAATTAACTCTATCCCAGTCAAAACCAGGACACCATCCCATCCAGTCTCCTTCACGTTTGCCCTCTTCAAGCCACGCTCAGTACAGACTCAACACAGAATAAAGCTTGAGCACGTATGTCCATAGGGTACTTGGAGCCCTCTGTCTTTCTCTCTAGGAGTCCAGGTCCAGCGCTTGTTATCAAGGCTCATCATCATTTCACATGGTCATGGTCTCATTTTCCAAAGATCGCTCTCCCACACTCCAGCAACTTGCAGAGTGCCAGCTACAAAAGCCTCGCTCCCTGAGACAAAGCCCATCTTGCTACTGGTTTTCCAGGAATGCAAGAATCCCCCATTTTGTTTTCTAAGGGTGGTTTGTTCACAAATATTAACAACTTCTTCACAGGTGAGCTTACAGCCCTTGTCACTGGAACTTGCCAAAGTCATTACCTGGTGTTAGTAGAGCTGTGCAGTAACCACATATAATGGACCCAAGTCCCCTTTTACTGGTTTGTCCTTGAAAGGAGAGGCGGTACGGATTGGAAGCTATTTGTAATGGCTGGCAACAAGTGTTCACATTGATCTCTTATCCTCATTCTTTGCTGGGTTTTAAAAGAAGAAACTTGCTGTTTAAAAGGAGCAAGAATCTTTAATTCACTGCCAGCGCTTGCTTCAGCTGAAACATACAACTGATCTAAGGATTTCTTGAAGTTATCTGTACTTAACAGATAAATGAAGATACCAGCTTCATGAAAGATTTCTGACTTATTATTCCTCACAGACACACAGAAAGTAAAAGCCTGTTTAGCATCTAAGGTATGTTACACAGCAGCCACCCAGTAAAAAGCTGTCAGTGCAGAACAGAAAGATTTTTATTCAGCAGAACATGAAAGCTTCATCTATAATATACTCGCAGCCATCAGTGAAACGGCGTGTCGAGGGGAGCCATAAATCAGCGGTGCCGGGATGCAGCCAGGACACCCAGTGCGGCTCCCAGCGCCCTCCTGCTCCCATGTAAAAACTGCATTTCCAGCCCCCATGGGCTTCTCCACACACAAACCCCACCAGCAAGGCACTGCTGGCTTCTGAGCTTAACCAGACTGGGTGACACAGAAGGGGAAAAAAAAAAAAATATATATATATATCTTCAACAACAGAAAAACAAGGAGGTTAAAAAACAAGAGAGAAGAGAAAAATTAAAATCAGCTGCCTCTCGTTGAGATCATATATATGCCTCGACTTGTGAAGATGCATATGAAGATGAAAGTAGATGTGCATTGATTTCTCTCTCAACCAAGGGGTTGCCATATTTAATGGAAGGCAGCAGAGATAAAACTCTTGGATAAACTAGCAATGGAAGAATCCATTTCCCCAACAGAAAGGATCAATGATTATCCATTTCTCCTTTTATCCTCCTAGTCACACCGTGAATTGGAGAAAATGAACTAACCGCAGCTCCCATCTGCTCTCCTCCAACGTTTCTTCAGCTAAAGAATCCATGGCAGAATCCGCACCAAACTCATTTTGATAGATTTTCTTACGAAGCTTAATCAAACATCGTAAGTAAAACAGCTTCACTTTGAACACCAAATTTAGTGTAAGTCTGCAGCTTGACTGTATAACCTACAGAGCCTGACATGCAGAGGTGGTCTCCTGGGGATAAACAGTTTTGTCCAGTTCATTTTAAATTGGAAATATTCTAACTCAAAGATCCAGAGTAGCACACAGACCTTAATTACATGAAAGAACACAAGCACAGAATAACAGAGTCTTTAAGCAAGAACCACGCTGAGAGCTCTGAAGTCCCCTGCAGCACTTTCCCAACCCCCAATAAATACAACTCCAAATCCAGGGAGGGGGGGAAAGAATACAAAGTACATTTACTGTAATACTCACAGATGAAGAATTGTACTTGCTCTGCCTCGACATCTGGTTTCTATTTCGCTTCCATTATATCAGATTACATAACAAGCAGATGATGCACTGGAGCTACGGAGTTATTCTGCAAGTCTTGTGCGGATTTGGTGTTTACATTCTTGTTCATAAAAATTTAAGCTATGCCACACACACAGGCGTGTTTGAGGCAGACAAAGACAAACGGGCAGTCTTCAAAGGAAAAAGAGACAGACTGCATTTTCTTCCCTTTTTTTCGGGGGGGGGGTTGGGGTGAGGGTGGGGGTGTTTAAATCGATATAGAAAATATTTGATTTTGCAATCCAGTTCAGAAATTGAATCTGCACACAGCAGCAGCTGTGCAGACAAAGTTTATAGGAACAAGCCACAGGGAACACATGAGTTTACACCCAGGTATAACAGTTAGGTAACGAAGTGCCAAATTTAATGATGCAAACACAAATTCCACTCTGCCCCGTTATCTAGTGAAATGCAACTCCACATCACTTGTGTCCCCCCTCCAACTTCTAACTTAGGCCTGTAAAATGACTTCTGCCATCGCAGTGATTCCCAGTCTTAAGGCCATATGGCAAATGTGTAACTTCCGAAATCGGACACCTACTTGCTGACCTTGTCCCTAGACACACGTTATAAACTTTTCTTCTGAGTCAACAGCACATCCTTCCTCACCAGCAATTCAGGAAGCCGTGCAGTTGTTATAAAGCTGATCCAGCCCAATACAGGTGATCTTCACATGCTGGCAAGGTTTGAGTCTTGTCTTCCCTACGTAAAACATGTATCATAACTTAACAGAACAGATTGCAGGTTTCTTTGCAGAACGTGCCTGCACGTGCTTCCTTCCTCAGCACTGTAAGGTGCAACAGAATAGTTGCATCTGAGTACACTGCATTTCAGAAACAGGACATAAGAATGCAGTTGTGGAGTTATGGTAACATACAACACCATCTCTAAAGCTTCTAAACCATGTGTTCAAACATGCAATTTTATCCCCCGACCTCGTTGTTACCAGTTCAAACGAATCCCTGCCTCCCCAAAACACAACACAGCAATGAACACTCCAAGAGCTGCGAAATTCTGCAGCTCGTGACGGTCCTCTGCTTTTCTCCATGGGATGCTCAAGTTTTATGTGGAACAACTCCAAATCGTTGACAGACCCCATATCCACAGCAAATCCACATCCACAAAATATTTTCCGTGATTAGAACACGCTGCAAGTGACCCCAAACTGCAAGTCGCTCCCAGGCTTCCCTCTGCGTATTTAAGTTGTCATGGTGGCCTTATTTACCTGCACTTGTGCACATGTTCATGTCCTGCAAAGCAGAGATAGAAGATTCGGGCCAACAAAGGTATCCAGGCTCTCAGGCACCGTAATGGCAAGAATTATATCCTCATCTAATGTAATGTATTATTCTATACTTATCTTGGGTTCTCTGTTTGGTTTCTCAGTGGTCCTAAACATGTCCTGCTGCTCGCTATCAGGCAGGACACTAGCTAGATATGCCTTCAGCCTGCTCAAGAACAGCACTCGATAATGGGATTATAGCCTCTGTAAAGACCAATTCCAGCAGAGACCCTCCCATTTTGGCCCACCGCAAGTCCTTAAAAGAAGCGAACATGGGACCCACCCTGCACGAGAAGAATAAAAGTAGTAGAGTAACAACCACTACAATTTGAGGGTGTCAGTTTTGTCCCTTAAGGGGACCAAGGGGTCTGGCATGGAGAAAAGAAGGCCTAACATGCAGCAGAGATTGCATAAAACCAGGCACATATTCTTATCATGCAGCCTTTAACTGTGTATCATGCACAATCACTTATAAGAAGTAATTATCATTTTTCTCTGGAGAAACCCACCCACAGGAAATTTTGCAGGATGGGTATCCTTTTGATACCTAAAGATTTCAGTGAATCGCGTTGCAAGCAACTCCTCTTTCATTCACCCTACTAAAAGGCGTTCAAACAAATGCAGTGACTAACTCCTTCACACACCTAACTATAGTCAGGCTTGCAGGCATCTAACACTGCTGTTAGTGGAAATGGAATAAATCTCATCTTTAAATCATTGCAACTTTCTAAAAATAAAAGAGTTTCTGTACTCTACAAAAGCAGCTTGCAGTGTCTGAAAGCCCTAAGAGCCAACAGGTAGCTCAGACATCTGAACCAAACCAACAAGAGCGGGTACAAGATGCCGAGGATTTGTTTGGGAAAAGCCTGCCAAGGCTCCCTGCGGATGGGACCTCTCCAAGTAGGAGGTTAATGACATTTACGTTGGAGCCAAATATGAAAAATAATAAAAGCATTGATGGATATCACCTTAATGCTTTCTGATTTCCAAAGGCCAATTATGGCTTTTCTCCCCACCTTCTTCTTACATAAATCCACACACATTTACATTATGTGGTGTGTAGATGATATGAAAAAATGTTGAAGGCATTAGTCTTGGGTGGACAAGTGGAAAAACACTCCAAAATACCATAGTTTTCAAGAAGCCTATCCCTCAGGTGCTACAAGTATCCACTGCCAGCTCTGGCAAACACAAAAGCAAAAAGGGTATTTTGCCAGTGAAGAAGAATCACTTCTGGCCATGTCTTAACAAGTTTATCATGAAGCACCAAGCAAGTAATTAATAGTATTAATCTTAGAACACAAAAGACAGTACCTAGCTGTATTCAGCGTCTTACCATGAGGTGCTTTTTCCCCTCTGAACATCTCCCCGCTAGGTTCTTAGCAAGCCCAGGAAGAAGTATTTGAAGCAGCAGCTTAGGAAAGAGGGGAAAAAACCAAAAAGGCAATGCCACTTCCCATTACAAAACACCAAACACTAAGATACCTAAGGCATCCTAAGGAGGTCCCATGAAAACAAAGCGCAGATGCATCAGCCCGGAGGACAGCAGCAAGGAGCAGAGCTGCTCCAGCCAACAGCCCTTCAGAGGACACTGCAAGGGATGGCATATTCTGGCGCTTTGCCTACACCTAACACAAGCCACCCCCCCAACTTAGTTCTTGAAGTATCAAAATTAACGTATTTATTCTTCTCTTTCACCTTCAAAAGATCTTTAGATGTCAATCTACTAAAACACATCAGGGTCGCAATTACACACCTAAAACAATTTAACTGCAAGAGCTTTCTTACAGAAATCTCAGAAATCCTACCAGTTGGGTGTATTACTCAAAGGTAGCCTGTTTTTTGGTAGTTAGGCAAGGCGGAATTTGTAATCCAGGTAAAAACGTGTTATTGGAGTAGGAAAAAGTTAACAACCAGTTCCCAGCACCCTGTGTCAGCAAGGAAAGCATCATTTACACTACCTGCTATTTCGACTGCAAAATCCATGATGGATCCCGCTCTCCTTTGTGTGAAACATTTCACACTAGAGACAAACACACAACGCACTCCCAGGGGAAACCGTCGCATTGACAAGAGGGCAACTACCCTCTAGCCAAAAGGAAAAACAGCTTCACATTTCGATGTGGATAAACCAGTCCCTAACTTGGGTTATCCTCCAGCTCAAATCTGGTTTGCATACCGTAACTCACTCCCAGTATGAGACCGTGCCTACATCATCTCCTAGCCCATGCTGACGAGATGTTTATAGTTGGTGAAGAAGTTCAAAGCAGTGGATTGTTCTTTGAATACTTCCTCCTGCTGATGGGGGGCAGAAAAAAAAAAAAAAGGGAGGAAAAGGTTCCTCTCGAAAAAAAGAAAAAAGAAATCAGCACACAGCTCTAGTCATAACAAATCCTCGAGCGCACCAAGAGCAGAACAGTGAACTCCACAGGGAGGATGAAGGATGTAGAGAGAGTCTTAATTTTACGCTTCCTGACATTTTTATTTAGAGCAGTGTGAGAAAAGGGGCTACATAGCTCTGACTTCCTTGCAGGCCAAGATGAAAAAGCTGTTTCTTCAGCACCAAAATTTTAAGTGCTTATTCATTCCTGCTTGTCATCTGTAAGCAAACTACTCCTCCATTCATTACAGACTGGCAGAATGCAAGGGCGTAGTGCAGAAGCCTTCACTTTTACTATTACAAATGATGCTATTTTTGCCTTTAAGCCTCCGGTATCACAAATCACACATCCTTCACGCGCATCACCCCCAGCTCCCTCCACTCAGCTATTGTGTCTTCCAGAGCTGTAGGTGTTTTCCTCCCGTAGCTTTACGTGCTGAGAGCGATGGGGAGCGAGTTGTGACATCTGGCTTCTCTGCCCCAGCGCAGCAGCACTGCAAACAGTCGCGCGTGTAAGGCTGCAAACAACTGCTTATTTATAGGACGGTCCAATTAATAAAGGGCTGCATGCGGCCAGCAAACCACGACTGACAACACAGCTTTCAAAACGACTGCCCGATTTGTGCTTAACCCCCCCGAGCTTTCAACATTAACGTCACCTTTCAACACAGAAGAACAAACTGCCACGGCCGATCACCATCAGACAATGCCAGACATCCAAAACCTCGGCGCACGCTGCATTTTCTGCCCTCTCATCTGTTTCCACCAGCAATAAGTTTTCGCTTCTGCTCAAACGCCAGACAAAACATCTTTAAGCTGCCAGCGCGCTTCTCTGCTGGCACAGCCAAGGGCGCTCTGCAAAGGTCAGCGGTCTGAAGAATCTGCACCACGCATCAGAAAGCATGTGATGCTTGGAATGAGAGACTCATCCACAATTAGATGTTTCAGTGGTCGTTATCCTGGAAAGAGGTCCACAGCAGCATTTCACAAGTCGAATACTAGTGCAGGGGGGGAAAAAAAAAAAACACCCAAAGTAAAGCGGAATTTATTTTCTGTTTCAGTTGTGCTGAAGAGCCGCACAGCTCAAACACCTCTGACTGCATCTAACGCATGAATCACGTTTTGTGGAAGCTCCAAGTCAGAAACTTTCTAACTAAAGGAAGCAGCGGGCGATCAGTGAAAAGTGTCCAGCAGGCTCCGCTAATTTCAGCGCGGGAGGAGGAGGGAGGAGAAACACCCTGGTCCGAGTTTTCCTCCCCGCATCTTCCCTGTGCACAAAAGTACCCTCCGCATGGCTTCGTCAGCAAAATTACTAACTTGGAAGCAGCAGAGTGGTAAATAAAGTGGATCTAAGCTGATAAATCACTTAAAATTTGCCAATATGATGAATATATTGACAAAACAGGATGTTATTAACAACTTGCAAATGTGACAAAAACAGTCAAGCTCATAGATGATGAAAATACGGTCTTGCAGGAAAACAGTAAAAAAACTCCAACTATTAAGAGAGTGAATACCGAGCATTCTGCCTCTTATAAAATAAGAGCCAGTTACAATCTCACTGATAACAGTTTCTAAACATTACTTACTTCTCAGCACAAAATAATTCCTGTTTAAGATATTGGGGAGGGAAGCTACTACAGTTCAAAAGAAATAATCCCATATTTGTTTCTTACAATAGCAAAAGTGGAGTTTCTAGCACAACAAAAAACTTTCAACACAACTACATCTCATACTTTCCCTCGCTAAAGCCACAAGTACATCTGTGTCTAAACCAACTACAAGCATCATCATTTCAATATAAAAACAAGCTCGTTCTGCAGAGCTCCATGGGCTTCAGGAGCTCAAAAAGCGAAGCAAAACACAGCAATCACAGTCCTTTGTGCCAGCCCTGCTCCCAGCTCACCCTCCCCAGGAGAAAGGGCTCGTCCAGAGGAAGGTAACTGATACGGTTTTAGGCTACAAAGGCCCCTTGCCCCTGCTAAAAGTCCCGATCAATGGGTGGGTTGCTGTGGGCTGCCCTCCCTCCAGTTCGGTATTGATGAGGAGCTGCTGAGGGTCCGACAGGTATCACAGCTTTAACAGGACAACGGCAAGGAGAATAAGGTCTGGCTTTGCATGAAAGCGCCTACTCAGCAGCAGCATCATCTACCTTACTCGGACACCAGCACACTCAGAGCATTACTAACTCATTGGCTACGCAAAGGCGACACTGTGTGTGTCCAGTTTTAACTTGCTTCTCCAGTCTAAGTTTACCAAGGCTGGCGTTTCTGTAGATGGTGTCTAGCTGGCCAAACCCAAAAATGTATGAAACGTTGCTAGATGCAACCTGCCACGCTCTGTGCATGCTGTGATGGGCTCTACCAAGAGGTCGGATGCTCAAAGAACAAGCATTGGTGAAGCTGATGCTGCAGCAGCAACTCCTCAGAGGTCACCTTGTGGGACCTCAGGCACGAAGGAACTCGGAGACAACTCAACGTGTAATGGGCAGACATGGGGACCTTCCATCCCTGCTCAAACAGCAGCCCAGAAAGCTCCCAGAACCAACCCTCACCTCCTTGGAAGGAAACAACCATGACATGTCCCACCCCGATTAGTGTGGGTATTTAATCTCCAGCTCTTTAGTGCCCATTTCCCAGGGAAAAGGAAAAGAAAAGCACACCTTGATTTAACATACAGCTTTACTCAACAATTAGGAAGTCTGTATTTAGCCCAGCATCACTTATCATCCATACCACACCACACTGATGCCCCACTTATTTAAAGGTATGTCAGACACCTGAAAGAGGGAAAATGAGTGCATGCGTGATGATAAGCAGGGAACAATACCCTGATCCAACATCATGCTGCAGAAAAGCACAGCCTGAGCTGAACACAGCCCTAAGGAATAAACTTTCGCCGGTTCGGACAGGAGGAACCTGGACAGACAGACAAGTACCCACGCAGCAGCATCAGATGCACTAGTGAACAGGAGCCGACCTGCACCCACTGCAGAGGTGGAATCTGAACCAAAAGGTGACCCCATAATCAACTTCAACAAAAGAATCCTTGACAAAGTCAAACTTTAACAACAAAGGCAGAGTTAGGACAGACATATATATATGCACACATGAATGCACATAACCCCACATCCCTGATCCAACTCAAAACCACCTTGTTACAGCCTAACAGCATCATGCACTCCTGAGCAAACACTGTCTGCCAAGATCCTCCAATTCAGGCTAGACACAACTCTCGGTACAGGAATGGCACAAAAGCATAACTACCAACAGCTGACTTTAGAATTAAAAGAAGGAAAAGCACACGCAGTCTGCACACCAATACAGGTATGGACAAGCGGCTGTCAAAAAGCCACGGTGATATTACCACCTTTTCCTGCAACGTTCAACAACTTGTGCCTTCTCTGGCGCCACCAGACACATCTCAGATGTAGGACTAAACAAACTATATCGTGAAGTATTTTTAAAGAAATATATTCATTCTCAAGACTCAAGCTCCAATAGGAAAAATGGGAGGGAGGGGGAACATTCTCTGCACATACACATTAAACTTGACCAAAACATGTACAACTCTTTATGAATATTACTTTACACCTAAAAGAGAGGAAGAGGAAGAGAAAGGGGAGATATGGATGCTATAACTCCAACACTTGGCACAAGATCAATGTTCTTGTACTAGAAAAGACAGAGCTTGTCAAATCCCTACTTGGAGCTAAGAACAGGCCACACTCTCCTTTCTGGCAACGAAAGTTGACTTTAAGTGGACAGTTTTCTCATCAAATAGACAGGTATTATTTCTCTGGAAGTAATTAAAGGTACAAATCACAGGAGGGCTTGCCCTTTCAGGCTTCCTCCTGCGTGCAGTTGGCTGACACGGGCATTAGGATCAACAGATTGTTTTTCAAAGGACAGAAATAATATTTACACAAGTTTATTGTGAAACGAACAGTTTGTTTGATAGCTGCTACAGGTGGTTTCTCAAAAATCAGCAAAAGTAACTTCAAAAGCTTCCATCCAGGAGTGGGATGCCTAGGAATTCCTCCCTCCGCCCCGGCCCCAGCAGCTTTGTTTGTATTTAGACACAGATTATGAGAATAAAAAAAGAACGTACACCTAAACCGCAGAAATATTCTTAACATTTCTCTGCCATTTGGTCCATCATGTCTGCTCAACTACTCGATTTACAGGTAGGGAGCTGCGGGGGCACTGGTACAGTGATGCAAGTGGGAGGAGGAAGATGCTTCCAGAAAGACCCAAAAGGCTGTTTCATGAGGGCATTCTCCAAGGAGAAACCGACGGAGTGTCGGGGAACCAGCAGGTTTCATCCAAACCTCTGATTCACGCTGACGAGCAGCTGTACATGGATCATTTCGGCCTCTTGAGCAGCTCCCTCAAGCTTCTCTACAAGAACCAAAACGCAGAAAGACTGACTCTAAAGAGTCAGACTGCAGCTGCTCTGTGAGATGGGGGAAAAAAAGATTTTAAATCTACGTCTATCTCTTATAGACATTTTGTTAGTGTGCCTTAATCAGCAGGACAACATTTCATAGTACTGAGTCATTTCTACTATACCACCAATAGTAAGCTTATGGAAAGAAGGATTTTACTTCACTCAGAGAAAAAACAAAAACACCTCAGTGCTTCTTGCAAAAGAAAAGCAACTTGAAGATGGGTGACGAGTATTTGCTTTACTTTTCTGTTGTAATTCTTTCTTTCCTGCTTCTAAAATGAGCCCAGGCTTACAACTGGATCTCTTACACTGGATCACACACAGATAGCAAGGATGACAGCACATTTCAAGAACACCATTCAAGAATTCAAGAATGCCATTCTTGAAATGTGCTGTCATCCTTGCAATTAAATCCAAGTTTTCTTCCTCCTACCTAATAAATACAGACATTTCCCCAAAATTAAGCTCTGTCCTATCTTTAAAATCTGCTAAGTCATTTACCAGGTTTCTTACCTTCCATTTCTTGAAGCATTCAGTGCATGGTTTGCACAACTACAGTTGTTCAAGCAAATGGCTTTGTAGAAAGTTTCTTTCATCAGATTGCAAGAATATCTAAAGATCAAATAACTGTTGCCCAATTACTTTAAGCAACTATCCCTAAAACATCCTGTTCTTTTGTGCAATGCTATCTGTATTCTCCCTACAAAAGCAAACACCAGTTCTGCTTTGCAGGATTACCAGGAAAAAAAAAAAGCAACCAGCTCCAAAGCGAGCCTTCCCAAGTGACCAGAGATGAAGTGAAACGAGGTCTCAGGCTCTCTCAGCAGCCCCTCTGAAGATCCTGGAGCAGGAAGAGCCGTGAACCATCACAGATGCTCTTCTGAGCTTGGCTGCGTCTCCAATGTGACAAGCTGCAGGTAGCAGAGGATTGCACCAGCCGAGCTGGGAAACAGCTGATACATACCAGCACAGCAAGAGGTAAATAGGTGTGAGGAGCACTCGAGTTCACTGAAGACATCAGCAAAGCCTGGTGTACCAGGGTGACACAGGTTGGCGATCGGTGTTTCACAACTAGCACAGACATCACCCAAGCGACAGAGGTACAGCAAGAAAGGCATTTGCTCATAGGTATTAAAAACACGTACTTTTGTTCTAGTAAATTACACAAATGCACCTAAAAGCATTATGCTCTAAGTTGTATTTTATATAAAAAGATATTGTTTCACAATTCCAGAAGCTAAAACATTAATGGGGGGGGGAAAGATGTGCAACTTGTAACCTGAAATGCAGCAGCTCTGATACCCCACTGAGCACACACATCACCAGTGCTCTCCTGGACATGACCACTTTGTAGCTGCAAAATTAGCAATCTCTGGCCTACTTTGGGCATGTTAGAGTCCAACTGTATTTACGCTGACAGAGACAAGCAAAGGTTGTGACGATTTATTGATGCAGGAGCTATTTCATGCTTCGTGCCAGAAATTAATCAGCGGAGAAGCAGGAATTCTCTTTAAGCACCCGGTTAGAAAGTGCTTCAGTGAACGGCTAAAAACAAGTTGAAGTCTTGCAGGACAAATGCAATCAAAACAAACAAACACCAAAATAAAACAAAATGCTAAATAAAACAAACAAAAATTAAAATGGCAACTTCCACACAGCAGCTTTGGAAGAAGACTTTGGAAATGACAAGAGGCCAGTGCCCAAACAGAATTATTATACATACCTTTCCTTGTAAAAAAGAAAACACATGAGAAGACCAATTCAGAGTGTTCCCAAACTTTTGTCAACATAAACTGATGCTACATTTGTTCAGATCACCCTGTCTCAAACGCATTTGGGGAGGTGGACGCGATGATTAAGGTGTATTGACCCTGCGAGTTGGTCACTGGCTTTACCTGCTGCAATTCTGGATACAAATAAGGAAACCAGAGGCAAAAGTCGTAGGACCTATTTGAAAAAAACTACTGCACGAAGCTACACCTTAAAGAAAAAAGCCAAAAATCTTCCAGGCAGACTGAACGAACAGCATCACCCCTACCTGCCAAGAAGCCATCACGATAAACCTGTCAAGAGTTACGAGCCTGCAGAACAGGCCTTCCACCTGCTGGAAACGGGAGAAAAATGAAAAAAAAAAAAGAAAAAAGAAAAAAAAAAAAAAGAAAAAATCTAATGCCAATCAGATACTTGCTGCTGGCAGGGAACAGATGCCAAAGCCCTTCTTCTCGGTTTGTTAAGCTGAAAGGATCACATGCCTTCTCCTGGCAAAGGTTGTATGAGACCAGTGGTACCTTATTTAGAATAAAGCAAGTACTTGGAAGTTTCAGAGATTTTTTTCCTAAAGTGACAGATGTCAAAGATTGAATGCTTGGATGGACAATCGGAGTTTGGTATATGAGCTCTGGTCTTCTTATTGTTCTGGGTTATTTTTCACCAGAGAGGGGTATTAGCTGGGACTAGTTCAGGCTTTTATGTTTTCCCACAAGGACAGCTCAAGCATTGTACAAAACACACTAGTGTGAAAAAAAGGTTTTCAACTAAGATGTGTAAAACAGCCAGCATAAAACAAATGTCACAATTAAAGGGAAAATTAACTGGAAAGTCCAAGTTTTGAACACCTAAACAGAATAGCAAAAAATCCTCCTCCGTGGATTATCTTAAAATCACCAGGTTTTAAGAGTTTTCTGCCTAAAAAACTGTCAATTGATCAAAAATACTGGAATCAACTTTGTAAGAATATTAAAAATTAAAAAAAAAAATTTAAAAACCCCTCTGATGTCTCAACAGATAAACTAACCAAAGGGGCATTACCTATTTCCCAGCTGCACCCAGCTTGACCAGCTGTGTATCTAAAGTGACCACACATACAAATAACTGCATTGATCCCGGCCTATCAATCAGAAGGTGAAACCTGACAGCAAAGTGTCATTACACAGGAGTTCATGGACAGCAACATCTATTAAAAAAAAGCCAAAATACTGCCAAGAGAAGGCAGCAAACCCCAAAGCTCCTTGCTATTACATGAAGGCTGATGGGGTCACACAACTACAGCAGCCGCCTTTTAGGACAAAATGGGTACCCGAAGCCAAGACCCACAGTTCAGAGCTCACAAACTGGACCTCACTCCTATTCCAGTTTTCCCTGTAAAGCTATTTATGTGGTTTGGCAACACAACAGCTAGAAAGAAAATGAGTACATAGATTCTTGAATAGTGAAAGGGTAAGGATTTTTTTTTTTTTTAAATGATTTCTTTGAATTCATCTGTCATTTCTCCAACATCCTGATCCCAGCCCTACCACAGAGCCCAGCTGCAGCACAAGGGAGAGTTTCCCATCCTTAGGAGTTCCTCCTGGAAAAGAAGGTGCCACTGGCAAAATCCTACATGCTCATGTTCAAGTCAACAAGTATCAATACACAAAGATTTATTTTATTTTATTTTTCAGTGCTGGGATTATGAGGCCTTCAGTACAACCAAAAAACCGCAAAACAGAACTGACAGAAGAGTTTCATACAAGTTATCTCCACTAGTATCCCAGAACCCAGCTCTGGTGCTTACAGTGAAGAGCTCAGATGCCACCACTCCACTCCTCAGTGGTGTGGAAAGCAGCAGACCCTCAAAAAAAACCATCGATTTCAGCCGCACAAGCTCTGAAGAGGAAGAACACAACCCAATGATCCTCACGCAGCAAGGTCCAACTGTGCAATTCCCTGCAAATGTCTAAGCTTAAGCAGCTTCAAAAAGCAACCGGGCAGATGACAGAAACAAAAAAAGGACCACTGAGTAAAATTGACCATGTTCAACCCCCGAAACACTCCGAGTCACACGTGACTAGAGGTTAAGAGGATATATTAATGGCTGTTGCCATGATCTCACCTGTTCTTATCCTCTTTCCCGAGCACCCACAGCTAGATGCCCGGCTCACCTTGCACAGCCATCCTTGCAGAATTCACCCAGACTCCGCAATTCAGACCTTCAAAATAAATCTGATGTTGCTACATCAAAGTTGCACGGACCAGGTACGAACACGGGGAAGGTTAAGTTTAGTCTGTGGATTCCCTGGCAAAGCCTGTGCTGCTGGGGTTCAAAGGAGGATTAACGATGCTCCATTGCACCCCAATTCACGGGCCTGGGATAACATCCAGAAAAACCGGTGGCACCAGCGGTACCTTCGAGCGGAG
Source organism: Caloenas nicobarica (assembly GCF_036013445.1). Classification (NCBI taxonomy): domain Eukaryota; kingdom Metazoa; phylum Chordata; class Aves; order Columbiformes; family Columbidae; genus Caloenas; species Caloenas nicobarica. The sequence goes on along the minus strand of NC_088250.1, from coordinate 6,624,013 downwards.
TTTCTCCAGAGATGCGGGTGGACAGGGAAAGGCATTCACAGTCAGAGGGTCGCGTTGTACCACCCTTAGGGAAGTTAAGCGCTTTCCACAGTTTTGCTGGATATGGTCTAGTCCTCCAGGGCTTTTAAAGACCGCTTATCTGTTCTTGAGCCATTTAAAAATTAAGCTTGAATCATCCTTTTTTCCAAGAAAAAAAAAAAAAAAATCTCTAAATTGTTCTTGAGCCAGTCAGCACATATTTCTTTTGTTTGAAAGAAGATACTAAGTAATCTCGATCTAGTTCGGTTTGAAAAAGATCAGAGACAGAAAGATCTCAAAAAAGCCCACGAGTATTTTTCTGTATGTAATTCAGCTTTCAATAGGTGGAAAGTTTAATATTAGCTTCATCCTTTTGAAAAGATGAAAATTTGCTTCAACATTTCAGCACATCAGTCTATCACACATCATTTAGCCAAAGTGTGACAGTAGTTCCCGGGAGGGACACCAAGAGCTCTTGAATATTTCAAAGCAAACAAGGGCCCTGCAGGTAAAGCATCTAATTTTCCCGGTAACTGATGGAAAAAAAAAAAAGTTTGGCCAAGAAAAGTATTCCAGACTTTACCCAGACTTTTTGACCGCTCCACTTGGTACCTCAAACCTTGCAGGTGTCAGAGCACTTCACAGCCCGTTCTTGCTTAACAGCCTAAATAGAAAAGAATAAAGGGTGACGGGAAATTCATGGTATATTGCAACCTATGGGGGGAAGAGGACCTGTCAAGCCTTTATTGAAGGATCAGAGAATTAAAGCGTCCACAATTTTTCCTTCCTTTCCTTCCTTCTCCAGTCAGGTACTCCATGTTCAGTCACTCCTGGCTAATTTCTGATTGTAAGGTCAGTTTCTACTGATGTTAAGAGATGAAAAAAAAATACTAAAGACTACCCTAAAAGAAGAAACATGATTGCAGTTGTTTCTCTACTCTTATCCCCAACCCAACAATATCAAAACTTCTTAAAAAAAAAAAAAAAAAAGTCGTCCAAAAGCTTTTGCCCAAGAGCTCTGAAAAATAAGGCAATTTTCTTCTTTTGCAGTGAGGGTAAGCAGTACCTGTCAAAGCACAGGTATCCAGACGGCCTAATTCCTAGACATAAAGGATGAAAAATGCCATGTATGGCTGACATCCATCTGAGAATAAATGGATTTTCTGTCCCTGCTCTTGAATCACTTTCAGAATCAGTGGGATGACTGAAACATTCCTTCAACATCAGCTCTGTCCTAATTGATCTGACCACATCGAAGGCGCGCAAACATGCCTCAACAGTGTGAGAGCCTGGAGTGAATAAGACAAGCTGAATAATTCAAAATAAAAGCTGAGAATATACTCCTCGTCGGAGTCCAGTAACAAATTTAATTTAGGGAAGTATACATGAGATACGGTATGGGTCAAACTGAGGTTGACTCAAAGCAAATAACAAAAATGCAGTAACCATATAGAAAAAGGTTTCTCTCTGTCCCTGAGAGCTTGCGTCTCACTTGGAACTATCTCAAACTTTAAAGTCTTTAAAAGTACAATCTTTTTATATCCTTTTCCTACCCTGCACCTCATTCAAAATAATTCAGAGTTCTCTGCCTCTCATTATAAGTACTTGCTTCTCATCTTTGCACTGCAGGATATATCATAGGCTAAAAAACTTACTTTAGAAACAGGCTTTTAAAGAATTCCAAAGTGCAAGAACTGCATTTAAAGAAAAAGTAGAAATGAGAGGAACGTACTTAGCAGGGACACTGACCTAGAAGGAACTTCAACTTGAACCCCAAGTTGAAGCACAAAACAATTCTTCTCTTTAGAGGGTACAATAAAAACCCTGTACGGAAAGCCTCAACTATTTGATGCTCTAAAAAGTGAAAACTTCACAGGTTTCACGGTAGCGGCCTTAAACTTTCAAAGTCTTCAAAATGATACTGTTCTTAGAGGAAATCCAGGACAGGCTCAGCTCACGCATGGACAAGAATGGGAACACAGGTGGAGTAGGGATCCTGTCATAGGTTGAAGAAAGAAAATGAAGACATGCCCAGTTCCCATCCGCAAGGGTTTGCAGCTCTTCTAACTAAAGCTTCTTACTGCCGGGTCTTGTTGCTGTGTTTACTTCTCAACCAACGTCCAAGTCTTCCCCAAACCTGGGAGACCAGACTGCTCAGGGCGACAGCTCCAGGGCACGGTGGTAGCTCTTGCTACCGAGTTCCTACTCCACGAGCTCAATGCTTTCCCTATTGCTGGAAAGGATCACCGCTAGTAGCGTTTTACTTGTAAACAGGAGCCTGAACACCCAGCCTAGAACAATTCAGCCATGGGCAGGAGGAAGCAGGGATACACCATGTTCTTCCAGAACCAGTTGTGTCCCAGCCCCGCTGAAGGAAGACTGGAATTTACTCCTCTAGTCCTTATGTTTATTGATAGAATGCTCTTGCCCCCAAGATAACTTACAGAAACAGACTCATTACCGCTAGAAAGTAGGTCAGTGTCATTTAAAGCCAGTTTGAAATGCGTCTCCACAGAAACTTCTTAATCTTTAAAAAGAGAACACATCAAATATTTATTGGATGGTGCAAAATGTTTGAGAGACTAACAGGGAAAGCTCTTACATATACTGCACGAAATGGCTTTCCACGCCTCATTGGGCCATGGAGCGTGAAAGGAGAGCGGCTTCTTGCACTCGGTAGATAAGACGCCGTACAAAAGTAGTTATCAATCTAGCAAATCACAGCACATGACTTGCTAACTCATTTTTCGCAGCGCTATGTGATCACGAAGCTTTCTGCCTTTTCTGGTACCTCCTCTGAGTCTTAATGATGCTGCTACAGATTTTTCCAGCTCATTCTTAAACTTCAATATTCCTAATTATCACAACATTCAGCATTTCAAAATGTAAATAAAATTTGCATCTCCGCAAGAGTAGCTCTGAAGAAAGAATATAGCATTCGCAATCAGACTGGATAATTCCTGTAAGATAACATTTCATAAACAAAATGCTTCATTGAACATGGAGATTTTCAGCTTTTACAAAGGAAAGTGAACCTTAAACAAATACAAATCAGTTGGGTGATTAACTTCAAGTGTTTTGTTTTTTTAAATGGATCTTTATGGATAACTAGTATCAGCAGAACAATATTTACTGATTAAAGAACCAAGTGATAGCAAAACTCAAGCCACTGAAAATTAAGGTGGAAGGTAGAAGGTGATGGCAAGAAATCTTTTAGGGTCAATAAAAGAAAAAAATAAACCCCAGACATACTCACAACCCAGCCAGCCTGGGTAAGATGAGCAGCATCAGCACCACAGGTTACGTACAGTAGCTTTAAATTGTGGGCAACGTAACAGGTTAAGAAGTGAAACTAAACATGCTTTCCCCTGCCCCTCCCCAAGCACTGTCATAATCCTACATGTTATCTTAATTAGCCTAATTTTCTTAATTATCCTTTGCAGCAACTTGCTCTTTTATAGCTCCATTTCAGCTTTTTTTTTCCAACTTTGTTCCAGCACTGGAAGAAGCGGCGACTCCTCTGCCCAAAGCCAAAGGGCATGCGATGCCCCTGAGCTTTGTCTTGACCAGGTCTGTGCAGCTTCATCCTCCTGCCACTGCAGGGAAAGCCGGTCCTCCCGCCACCCCACCCTCCCCGTCCTGCATTTCCACCCAAAGCGACTCATTCCTGCCCAGGAATCCACAAAACCTACCGACACCCCCAGGGAGCCGGTCGTTCCTCCAGAGCGGTGGGTATCCTGCCACCATGGGCACACGGTGTCCCTCTTGCCACAAGCACCGTCAGCCCACCTGCTCCTCCTGCTCCTCATGCACACTGTGCGCCCAACACGAGATTCTGTGGCAAGTTAAGCTCACAAAAGCTGCCGGTCTTAACCCAAAGCTCAAGCGAGAGACTGCGGAGAGAGCCTTTGACCCAGAAAACAAAGGTCAAGGTCTTTAATCTATATCTAGGGCTCAAGACAGATTGACTTACACATTCAAATTTCTTGAGGATTAACTTCTCCCACATGGGTACTCTTACTTCTCCAAAAGTTATTTCTTATTCTCTGAGAAAGCTTACTCCAAAATAGAACAAAAGAAGCGGCAGTGATGGGAGAAGAATGATGGGGTTGAAGTCATACTTTTCTTAGACAACTTAGTCTTCTCCAAATTTTTCACCTTGTTCGGTGAGAAGCCTTCAGTACCCAACATTTCTCACAAGAGAGCTTTGGAAAGTGGAAGAAAAACAAAAGGAAAAACACCAAACCACTTTCACTCATCTACACTGCAACAATTTTATGGCACTGTTTCTAAACACCCCATTAGTGATAGGTTTGGAGAAGATTAGAGAAGAAAGCTCGTATCCACTGAAGCAAGGTTTAATAGGCTCTTGAGTTAAGCCAGAGCCTTCCCTTAAACAATGCACATCATTAGGAATAGTTACCTGTAGCCATATAATCAAAACAGCTATCATAACTGACATGAAAAGTCTAGATGTCATCTTTGGCAAGCTTTGGAAAAATATTTGTACCAATTAGTATAAAACTGACTCAAAAAGAGAAACGAGCAGTAAGAAAACCACAGCGTAAGCCAGGGTAAAAAGCCACCATGACACACTGTAGAATTTCAACCCAACACTTGAAAATACAACCAAAATAAGAACCCAATGCCTAGGAAGGGCACAGGGAGAATTTCTAAAAGGCATTTGATAAGAAATAAGACTTCGTGGATGTTGACACTGTTCAAAAATGTTTTCATACAAAGCCTAACTGCAAACCACCACTTTGTAAAAAATAGCACAAGATCATCTCCTTCACTTTTTCAGTTCTATGAATTTTTTTTTCCACCCTTTAAATGATCTCCAGTGAACCAGCTGACAATGGGCCCTGAGTTTCTGTGACATGTCCTTCACTTCAAGGGTTAATGTCAATAGGAAGTCTAAGCTGTGTTTGTAAATAATAAAACTGCAACAGTTTGTTTATGTTTGAAAGGGCTAACTACCAGAGTAGACAAAACTTTACCCTATTAGTTGTCTTATTTTCTACCAAACACTCATATAGTAGTCACAACTTCAGTTCTTACTGAGCCCTCCCAGACCCCTCAACTCTTAAGGTCTTATGTGAGAAGGGTCAAGCAGGTGTAGGAACAGCAGCAGATGACACAAGTCCATCCAAAGCCACCCGGCTGAGCCACCACTTCCCCAGGTTTTGCTCAGACCAGCCTTCTCGGTGAGAGCCACTCCAGACACAGCTGGTAGAAGAGGTCAGTGCAAACCAATTTTTAGCGTTACAGAAACATTCCTTCCACAAGGAGCTGCTTTGTTTTCTTTCCTTAGCCCTTCTTTTGTGACTCCCTGGTACACCATCAGCACGGAACTTGAGCAAAAGTAGCGGAACCAGTCAAAAAAAGGCGGAGTTAGCAGATGAATTAAAGGAAAACAAGACAAATCAGCAGTGGGCTTCCAACACTCCAGCATCAGACAGCCCAACTACGGGGAGGTTTAGATTGGGTATCAGGTAAAAATTCTTCACGGAAAGGGTTGTCGGGCGTTGGAACAGGCTGCCCAGGGAAGCGGTGGAGTCACCATCCCTGGAGGGGTTTAAAAGGCATTTAGACATGGTTCTTAGGGACATGGTTTAGTGCTAGAGTTAGGTTAGGTTATGGTTGGACTCGATGATCCTGAGGGTCTCTTCCAACCAAAACAATTCTATAATTCTATGGAGGACATCCCCTTTTCCCACATATCTAGAGAGCTGCTCCTTACAAACTAAAGCAATACCAAGTCAGGTTTGTTTGTTGGTTTTTGAATGCAGGCACATATTTAACCTACCCCACCAAAATGAGAAAAAAGCAGGCAGCCATTAGCTCCTCAGTCTCACGTTCGAGACAGGAAAGTATTCAAAAATAATAACTATCCACTTACTCAAAGAACAGATCTCTCAAAAAACATCACATTGCAAGAAATGCATCACAGGTGATTAACTACATGCACTCGACTCACACAAACACAGTGAGCTTCCCAGCTGCCCGTGGTACCAGGAGCAAGTTTCAAAATCTCAGAGAATGCTACGTGACGGAAGTAGAAACCAGAATTTTTCTTTTTGATAACACCAATAACTTGAGAGACTTATAAACTCATTTCAGTTCCTATGCGAGGGTCAGGTTTTCAACACTGCTGCATCCCCATTTACCGCGGCATTTCTTGCTCCTGGCCTCAGAAACACAAGCGGGCTGCTAGAAGTAACTCCAAAGCAAATGTAAAATTCTTACCCCACATATATGCAGTTCCTGAAGTCTTAGGGGTTGTTAGTTGGCTTTTAGCACTTCGGTCTTATTTGACTGTTAACCCAATACTGAATAAACTGAAGTCACAAAAGTAATCTCTCAAAGGCATAGTTAACTAAGTACTTTCACGTGCCCTGTCATTGGATTACTTGCTTCCCATCAGTCATTTTCTTCACCATAAACTCAAACAGTCAAAGCAGCCAGATCAGAGCACTATTAAAATCCCTCTTCCAAAGCACAAGCTCACAAAGCTCTGCCTAACACAAAGACACCCAAAACCCACTAACGTATGACACAACTTTGAGCTGGAAAGCAGGTAACTGAGTATCTACAGACCCTCTTGACAGTCACAAACGTGTGATTTTGTAGTGATGAATCGTATGTCTTAAATTACAAGGCACATTAGGGATAATCCCCCAGACAACATTGAGATGGATCAATTAACTCTTGTTCCAGTAAAACTATTCTTTCCTACTAAAAAGTACTTTAAAAGTCAGAGTCTTCTTAAGTATCAATAAAGACACCCCAGCAGAACCATGAGCATTGCTCAGAAGTACACTACATACCATTAAGACTTATCAGCATAGTTTTAACAAATTGAACGTCTGCTTAACATCTTAGAAAATACCTACAACATTCAGCGAGATGTAATGCGACAATTAGAAACCTAAAATGGCAATATTTCCTTCGATCTCTAGTCACAGCAACACAATTTTCCATCTTCAGGCAAAGTCTTGGTTTCAAAGTAGTAGTATAGCGAGAGGGACTGGATTATCGCGTCAACATAGTAAAAAGTCCGTTCATGCAACAAAGACAAGGTGCTTTGCTGCCATTACTAGATTTTAAAGTGGTTTTGCCCTTACCTGGATGGCTTTGGGAGCTCATTGCTAGTAACGTCTAGTCCTTTGGAGACGGGATTCGAGACAGATGAGTTTCCACGCAAGTAACAGCAGCTCTAAAGAGCTCCAATGCTTCACCAATACATGGAAATTGGAAGTGGGGATTAAATCATGGCCACCTTATAAAATCCAGGGCACAGTGACATGCTGAGTTGTATAGGAAGTAATCCAATAGGGTGGCAGAATATCTTCTAATGGCTTTCAAAATGGGAACCTGCAATTAAAGAAAAAACATGTCTACATTAGAGAATTAAGATTTACAGTCTTTTAAATTACACATTATGTAACATATTTGTCCCCAGAAGAAAAGATTAAACTAGAATACTATTTTAGGCATTAAAGGCTGCAAAGAGAGTAATTTTCAGAGATACAGATGTAATTTTGCTTAATAACCTTAAAAATGCAGACTAATATTTAACAGCATAAAGAAACAATTTAAAAAAAAAAAAAAAAAAAAAAAACTTTGCAGCTATACAAGTCTTAAAAACCCAAACTTGCATGTTAATTCTGATCCTTCAACAGCACCATATGAAGCCACTTCAGTCCAACAACTTCCATATTTTAAAAGCCATATGTATGAGTGGTAACTGTACTTCACGCATCTGTTCCCCAAAGAAGTCCAAAGAAAAATGCCTTGGTGCCAAGAAGTGGTTCTTGGACCAGGAAGGAAAAAACTCCACACAATCAATTGCACTCCCACTCTGCCCAAGCCTCCAACAGATTATTAAGAAGCAACTTCATACTGCTCCAGGGGAAAAAAAATCCACCGTTCCCAATTATTTTTAAGCTGTGTATTAGAGGGAAGAAGAAGAGAGGGGGGAAAAAAAAAAAAAACAACACGGAGTTAGCAACCTCCTCCCTCCCCCAAAAAATAAAAATATCAAATCAATAGACACACTAGAAAGCTTATAGGAACTCCCACCTCAGAGGCCCCCAGAGATGGTGACTCTGATGCAACCAGCAACACTTACACCAAAATAACCTTCTGCAAGGTGTCCTGAAGGTCAGTTTTGAGGGGTTCTGGGGTTTTTTTGGCACTACACCTAGTGGCATCCAGTATTTTTAAATAGCCATGTTTTACAGGCAAGGTGTCTCAGGGAGATTTATGTTTTAACACACATAGACAGAAAGACCTGCCACTGATACATGCTACCAGCTAGGGCTACTGAGGCACATTAAATTGCGTCCTTTACATGAAATATTTCATAGCCACAGGTTATCTCCCTTCTTTGCACCAAAAAAATCATCAGATCTGAGAGTGTGGTGACCAAAGAGACAGCAATATTCCTTGGGAGGGGGATGATTATCGTAGTAACTCCTACTGCCGCTTGCACAATCAGCATCTGTCCACAATTTATCTGTGCCATCACATTTCGAGTAGTCCCATCTATCCTTGGAAGAGCTCTTACCATGCCCTGATATTCATGTTCCTTTCCAATACAGCAGCAAAACCAGGTCTAAGACTTAAAAACCACCACTGACAACTATGATGGGCCCTGCTTTATAATGGCACTTGCCCAGGTTGCAGAATAACGCCCAAGCAGATGCTGTTGAACAGAGGCCTTTCTTGCTGTATTTCACTAATTAAAATATACATATATATATATATGTGTATATATATATTTAATTGGCTGTTTCTCTCTACCCCAAGTGTCTCGGCATTACTACTCTCCAAGTTCCTCAGCATATCTTGCATTTTCAGAGATCTGGCACACTCTTTCATGTTATGCATCAAATTCAAGAGGAAATTACTTAAGTGTCATTTCTAATCCCTGCAGGTCTCTGCCATCCCAAACGTTCAAGTTCTTCCAGTTCCATTAAATCACACATCCTGTTGAAGAGAGTCAGGTCAGCTTAGACCAGGTATTAGCAAAACTTTAACATCATTTATCACCAATAAAGGCAGTAGGTGATGTTATGACATAAGCAACCTCAGCTGTCGACAAGAAGGATTTGGAATGGAGTTAACAGGTTTCTGTCTACTCATTTTCACAGTGCAAGAATGACGTATAGAACATGAACGGTGAGAAGACGCATATGTATTTCCCAAAGAAACAGGCCAGAAACATTAGCAGCAAATCCATTTAACAGTACCACCAGTTTACCTATTCCCGCTTCTTCCCCCAAAGGTCTATCTAAATTTAGTCAGGCATGAGACCTCCAGAACATTAAAATTCTGCATGCTTTAGCAACACTAGTGCCTGGGAAGAGGAGAGACAACAAAATAACCATGCTCACATTGGGCAAGCTACAGATTCAGTTCACCTATACTTTAAAAAAAAATAATAAAATTCCTACATTTCTTTTAGAAGACCGAATAAAGCATAAGCAAGACAGACCGGCCCAGGATATAGACATCAATCATTTCCCAACTTATTTCTCCACCAAAATCTTATTTTCAGTTACCGCTTGCATGGATCTCAATGCAGTCCAATGAGACATTTCCAAAGTGGTCAAGAGTTGTTTTCAGACCCTGTTTGCAACGATTCTCATGCAAGTCTGTCATTTTGCCACTATCGCACAAAAGCAGTTCCCAAATTAAGAGAAGCAAAATGCTGCCTACCCCTAGGCCTAGGGTATTCGGAGGTCTACAGGGTTTGCTAAGCAAATTATCTATAATAATAATAATAATAACAACAACAACGATGATGATGAAAGCGCATGTTTTAGTTCTACTCCACTGCCTTCCCAGACAAAGACGATCACCTCTGGCCTGCACATCTCAGCTGTAAGAACAGTAAATCCACCCCAGGCATCATCTGCTAACCCAGACACGCGCCGTACACAATGGGGATGAGCACCTGTTCATAGCAGCAGGATCCACTCATGAGTAACTTCAAGTATTTTGGCCAGACAGGGAGCTCACGTTCCTTTTTTGGGGGGAGCGGGATCACGGGTGCAGCAGGTTCCACTGCCCCATGCTCGTGGTCGGAGGCGCTGAGCAGAACAAGAGACAGACAGTGGCTGCAACGGGAGTGTTTTGCTCTGCCTGCTGTCTCAGAATGAGCCCCAGGATTGCCTGCCGGTGAATTTTCCTGGCAGACAAGCAGCGGTGGCATACCGACCGTGCCGGCTTTGGCACTTCACATGGAGCCCTTCCCTAGGCGTTAAGGGTGGCCGAAGAGCATCCGCAGTGGTGTGATCGAGCTTTGCGAGATAATTGTTCAGAGTCTGGTCCCTGCTAGATGTTTAAAACACTCTGGAATGCCAGCACGAAGAGCAAATTAGTGCCTATTTATTTCAGCCTATTTCTACCAGGGTATGCCTGAGAGCACATGCTCCCTAAAACCATGCAGGCTGGTGCATCTGCAGCTGTACCCTCGTCACACCCCAGGTCCAGAAGGCAGCCACAGCCTGAGTGTGCTGTCACCTCCTTGTAACCAGCTGATAACAAGCCTCCATATCTGCAGTCACCATACAGTATGAGATAGACTGAGAAGCTGCGGTTTCAGTGAAAGCCCCTTGTTTCTCAGTTGTTTTGGTGCCTGAACAAACTGTCACCTCTAACTATACGCCCTCCCTAGATTAAAGGTGCTATTGGTCATTTTAGCTCTTCTCTTATTCATCTATTAGCAGTGAGTTCATCACACAACACATTTGGTCCTCAACCATACAGCAGGCAGACCCTTCGTCATTTATGCCAAGAAAGGTATGAGTCTATTTAAAATACTTTTGTGACGCTTCAATTGCTTCTTCCAGAAGCTATAAAGAAAAAAAAGGGTCAAATTAGTCAACAGGTTGGGTCAATACATGTGCCAACAAACCACCTATGCACAGGAAATGTAAGTAATCCAACAGTCTCCCATTTCCGTACATTTTGCCATATGAACGTTTTGATGGTATGAATGTTCACCTTCCTCTTCTCAGCCCATTCCAGATGTGCCACTCTACTAGTCACGAGTACAGATGTGCAGTAACCAGTAATTACAGTTATGGTAGAGCTTTATTTACGAAGCTCTATTTTTCAGACCTTAAATTGCTACGGTACATAAGCCAAGATAAAAATCTTGGCCTGAGGATGAAGTTTCAAGATTGTTCTCAGCCAAGTCAGTCTGATTGCTTCAGAATATCCAGCTATCGATGACCTCACTTCATCTGCAGGCCCTCTCGGGCACATACCATCAACATCCCCAGACGGCAACACTCCAGCCAGCTGACGAGATCACTTGAAAACCTCAGTTAAACAAAACTTTGCTGCCTGCTGACTCATTCTATCAAAACATGGTGTAAGCCATAGGCGTACGATCCACAGCGCTGTGAAGTTTATTTGTAGGTGCAGTGAAAGCTGCTCTGTCTTTCATACCCCTAAATGTTAAAATGCTTTGCAGAAGACGCTGCCTTGCAGCAGGAGAAGAAAAGATTAACAGGCAAACAGCATTAAGTTTAATCCCGCGTGCTCCACATAAGACAGTGACAACATCATCTCGATGCTTGCTTGGACTCCTACTTGCAACGCAGCCTGCAAAGGACTCGATGCTGCAGCACGGACATGCTTTGCACAGACCCACAGACCTCCAGCAGTGCCTCTTCTGGAGCGTATCGATTAAATCTCTCCTTTGACAACAGATCCTGAATCTTACCCACAGCGGCAGGGGAAAAAAAAAAAAAATACAAAGCAAAAGCCTTTGCTTTTGAGGGGTTGTTTATAAAATACGGCCAATTTAGGATCTATAGAAGAAAGGAGGAGGGGACGAGGGAGAGGCATATAGCAGATTGAAAACAAAAAATAATTTACTGTGACCACAAAATTATTTAGTGCATCTTTATTTAGAGCAGAGGCAGTGCGAAACAGTCTCCTGGGTTGATTTTTCTCTCTGGGGACCACGGCTCCTGAGCCACCACTTTGCAAGATGACAGAAACAGCGGCAGGAGTCCCGAGGACCCACACAATCCTTCGGCATCACTTCAACTCCTGCTTCTCAAGCAGAATACACCTTTGCTGAATCTGTCCCAAGAGACCAAGTTTCACAAGCATTGTCCACTTCCACGAGTGCTGGTTTTCCTACAGTTTCAGTGATTGAAACAGAGATCTCCCAGAAAACATATTTGCAAGCCTCAAACATAATCAAGCATCCTGTCAAAGAGCTTTAAGCCTCTGTAGACAGTGTTTCTGTTTCTAAACACATGCTGCAGGAGTAGCAGGCTGCACTGCAAGATACACCATCGGCTTAATGCCCAGCTGTGGACAGAAGAGAAAGTGGAATATGATGACAATAAGAGAAAATAAAAAGAGAACACCAAATGTGCTGCCGTATTATTAATGATTTTGGAGGAACCTGGACTATTTTGTGTAAATCTAGACATTGCCCCTCCATTTCCAAATATACAATATACTTCGAGAGGCAAGCTGAAGAAGAGAGCATTACATACTCATTTTTAGCTGCACTAAGAACATCTGACTCAGGGTGCAGGAAAAAACAAAAGTCTTCCCGAATTCCAAAAGCAAGTGGACAAATTTCTCAGAAAAGAGAACAAACATTTAAGTGTTTCTGCTAGGAAACCCATGAGACAAGTCACTGGCTCACAAGAAAGTGTTTCGGAGAATAGTCACCAGGGCCCATCCCCACAACCACCTGCAGAGTCACCACACCAAATCAACTCTTTGCCCTACGCTGACATGACAGTCCCATCTTCCAAAATATAAAGTTTACTCCTTCTAACTTTCTGTATTGCACTGAAATCACATACCAAACTCTTAATTATTTACAACACAAGCGGTGAGCACACCTGCATTCATTAAGCTGAAGAAAACACCTGGGTGAAGTGGCAGGTGGAAGTATTTACACAGCACTCGGGTATCCACAGGGAAGAAGAACGGAAAGCAAAATCAGTTTGAGTATCTGAAGCCTTCTTTACAGCTAGAACTGTATAACTAACAATTAAACAGAAGACCCAAGATAATCCGGCTGTTACAAATAGTTTCTCACCAACAGCGTATTTAGGTACGTACCCATCTCAGCCAGTACCGATCTGGACTGACCAGTGTAGCCCTTACTACCAGAGCACCCCATCTTTGCTGAAATCCTTGTTTCCATACTCGTATCTTGCAAAACCAGAGGTACCTACCTTTAAGACCAGAAGCTCAACACGATGATTCAAATGTACTAACCATGTAAGAAATACAGAAGCACTACCCAGCACTTCAAGGAATTAAAACGCAGTACATTTGTTTAGCAAATGCTGACATTTCAATGCCAGCCATTACAAGTGCTACTCTCACATGGCAGCCTAGAGTAGAACAAATATTATGTTTCCGCCTCTCCCTTAAACTTCCACTTTCAAATACATGCTGTGAAGATTTATTGCTTGTATACTCACACTAAACGTTCTAACTTTGTGACAGGTTTTATATGGTATAACGTTTGGAAAGAGATTCAATCTCTAACCACATTTGTCCTAAGTGTTAAATTGCAGTATATATACATTAAGACTTCAAGAATAACCGATACCTACTCTGTATTTACCCAGTTTCTTCAGGGAAGGCTATAATACATTGCTAGACAGTCACTGGTAGTCGCTTTTGGAGCAATCCTGCTATTATTTCAGGCAGTGGCTTGTTAAGCAAGCCTTTACAATATAAGCAGTGCTATATATGCACTGAAGTCACCATCAGACATCATTAAAAAAAAAATAAAAAGAACAACAGCAACAAATAGCAAGACACTATTAACTGTGAGCTACTTTATTAATGGGGAACTAACCCACAGCTATTCAAGGGTAGCAAACTCATATAGAAATAATTAATCTAATTACGTGTAGCAGAAATTCTCAACAAAAACAATCAAGGAAAATTGCTTTCTACGGTTTCATACCCTTTTGTTTCTTATCGTCAAGAAACAGACCACTACTAATGTCCACGGCATGCCGATTCCTTAAGTAAGGTTGCCTTTCCCAGATCCTTTTCAATCGTGTAAAGTCAAATCTGTTGCTCAAGCTGATCCCTGGTGGCAGCCCTTGCACTTTGGTCACGTAAACCCAAATTCTGAGACACCTGCCCAAACCGAAAACACAAGGGTACAAGGCTGTTTCAGTAGAAGTGCCAAGCACCAGCTCCATCAACAGTTACAGCTGCTTTGAGAGCTGAAGGTGCCTCCACATCCTAAAAAGTAAAACCTTGGAGCTTCTGGTGGACACCACGAGACCCCGGAAGTTTTTGTGGCCCTTCTCCTGCTACACAAGAGTATTAACATTATTTCTATTTCCACAGATTTCGCACCAATAGCAATATGTAATATTGCTGAGGAGGGGATCTGCTGATATCTCCTCTATTATTAGACCTCGACAAGTATTGCTGTCGAGGCAGCATTGCAGGTATCTCAAACACAAACAGCAGCAAAACAAAACCAAGGCTTTGGGAACAACCAAGCGGATGACGAGCGGGCCTAAACCCTCCCATGCACAATCCAAGACTCTGAACAAAAGATCATCTTCGGAAACCTGAGCAAATCTGGAAATACCACCTCATGTTTGCTCTGCGGGAGCTCCAATTTAAACTGGTCAACAGCTTGGAAAAATTTTTCAGAGTCAAGCAGGAACACAGCTTGTAGAAGAGCTGCAGATTCAGAAAGGCAACTGACTGCGTGTAAAACCTGGGAATATGTAGATTTGCAGGATTACAGAGCCCTCCTTGACTAGCAAGACTTTGGCAGAGGGTCTGAAAGAGCAGGATGCTTCTGAGCTCGATCCAGTTTCTCAGCAAGAGCAGCAAGAACAAGCAGTCTCACAGATGGATCCGCGTGGGAGGGAGAAAGGATAAAAGTCTGCCTCGGGAGCCTGTTCCAGCTGCTACCAAAGCCTTGGAGGACTCGGTACAAATTGGGCAGAGTTACCTATAAAAATCTACTGTCTCGGCTTTTTCTGAAGCCCTCTTTCCCCCCCCATCCCATGTTTTTCCTCCATTCTAGCATTTCAGCCTTTGAAAGAGTTCAAATCAGGTAGCTGAAAGCAGTGCTTGACAGAAGGTAAATGAATATTGGGAGTTTACGGACAACATCTGTCTCATTTCTGCGTTCCTTCCTTGTAGATAACCCTCACTACAACAATTCAGAAGCACCGAAAAAAACCCCAAACAAACAAAAAAACCAAACAAATAAACAAAAAAACCCCACCTCCTTTTAAATACTTGACTGAGAACTTATAAAAAAATGGCATATTCTTTTTAACCAAAATCCCCAGAAAGGCCCTTGCACTGACCGAAGCGTCCCCACGCAAACCCCACAAGAGCTGAAGCTGCCTGTCGATGCCTCTGATCTAAACACAACCCTTCAACACGGAGATACCAACCCCAACAATTAGCACAAATTAAAGTTCGGGTAACTTGTAACGTATCCCAACATTTTAAAACTTACCGTTGCATCGCTAAAGTCCCGTTATAGCATTTCAGTAGCGCTGAGGTCTCTCTGCCCTCAGTGTGCTGTACTGAAGATATTCACCAAACCCTCTCCCTCAGGGGAAAAATCAGGTCATGACAGAAAGTTCATGGATCCAACCACCATTTTTCTGTAGACTTGCTCAATAGCGAAGCTTTCAAACAGTCTTATTTTCTTCACCTGCTTGTGCGCGCACACACAATCTTCCTTTCTCTTTCAGAAGAACTTGATATAGCCAAAAAAAAAGGATCCTGACGCCTTTATGTGATTAGCTTTGGGAAACAACTGAAAACCTTCAGCTTGACGACCACATTTTCACCCTTTCTCAACTGCTACAACCAACCAACCCACAACTCTTTACCTGGGGTTGTTTTTCAAATCCTTATATATAGGTAGGGAAAGGCAGAGAGAAAAAAACATTTACCTTTCCTATTTATGTACTTCAGCTGTTACAGCCCACATCTGAACTTCTTGTTCCTTCTGACAAAGAATCAAAATTACTGGTCACTAGCTCTGCCTAACCCATCTGGTCTACCAGCATAAAATAGCTGAGTACATGTCTCATCAATCACTGTTAATTACTTAATTAACTTGGAAAAAAGAATATTGACTTTTTTTAAAGAACAAACATTGTTTAAAGTTAGTCTAGTGGGTTTTTTTTTTAATTGAATGCTGATTACCAAAAGAAAATAATTTAGTCTGAACACTAAAGCAACCGTGTCACATAACTCCTGCAATTCTTTTGTCTAGTAAAACATTTCCCCAAGTTTCTCTTGGAACTGACATTACAATTCTAGTTTTAACCAGCATTAAGTTTAACCAGAAACTTCGTTATGCATGTTCTCAAACACTCGATGTTAACCGCACTGCCATTCCCACCGACTACCACCCTGCTTTTTAAGTTCTGACCTTTTGCAGAAAAGAAACATGCCTCAAGGTCTCCACAAACAAGTTGCATCATTTTCAAGTAGACATTTAGCCCTCTGCTGTTTGCTGCAAAACAGCAACACAGAAAGAGAGATATTACAACAGTTTGTGCTTTTTTAGTCCGCAACACAGATACCCAAATTTTTTTGGCATGGGGAAAAAAAGTAAAAAAGAAATCCAAATGTGTTTTATTACTTCTTTCATACACTGAGTGCTAATACTGTTCCCAAAACACGGCACTTCTCACAGCAATGCAGTTAATTCAGAGCCTGGTCCTCCTGGACTTGTGGTGTCACTCTTCCATTTCTCCTTTTAATGTACGTGTTTTCCTACAGCCAAACAACGTTACAGCATATAACTGTAGCGCATTATGTATTTGTTTGTCTTCTTACTTGTAGGGTCTTAACCAGGCCATCACTTAAACCAAAGTTCTATATACGAGCATAAAGAATATTGCATTAAAAAGGAAAAAAAAAAAAAAAAACCACCACCCACACAACAACTTTGCCTTTAAAGTGCAATATAACTTTTTTTTTTTAATTATTTGTTGGGAAAACCTCTTCTCCTGTTATCAGCAGCATATGTAAAGTGATGCTGACATACACCTGTAAAAGCGTGACAGAGCTGACAGTCAAACACCAAAATCCAGATAACTGATAGAATATTAAAAGCTAAGTCGACATTTATTTTTTGCCACGTAAAGAATTTTAAATGGTGGCTAGATTTTTGTTCTTTAAATGATATGTGATATGTTTGCAGTGATTATTATTTTTTTTTCCTTTTGGAAAAATCCAGAGAACCCCTTTTGCTAACACAGGTTGCTTTGGGATGGAGGTTTCCCAGCCCTCGGGACACGGAGCAGCCCTGGGCACCTCCGCGGTCCCCAGATTATCTGCCAGAGCGCAAATCTGCTGGTAACTGAACAGGCGACAATCCCCATGGGAAGCTGACACAAACGTATATGCCTTTACATTCACGGGGGTTCCAGGTTTTCCCCTCACTCCATTCTTAAATTACAAGTCACGCTCCCAAACCACAAACACGGCTGGAATAGAAAATAAGCTCAATCGCCAGAAAAATGTAAATTCCTATGTTGAAACACTCTAAGTAGGGTTAAATCTGTAATGACCAATATCATCCTTTAATAAAAACTAGAATAGTTTGTCAAATATTTCAAAATTGCAGCTGACAAGCAAGAAAAGCAAGGAAGGAACAAATGACATTACTCATACTTCAGCGGGTTTGGGCTTGGTTTTTATTTATTTGTTTTATAACACCATCAAGCAAAAAAAGGACAAAACCCTTTAAGCAGCACTTGCAGGTCACCTTTAGAGACAGAAGCCATCAAACTTTTGAGAGTTCATTGACCAGGTGTTGCTTCCAACACCAGGGCTGTCTTTTAACCCGGGGTGAAGGAAGAGCCCCATTTACTTTATGATTTAGACCACATTTTATATAGCCCATTTTGTCTCCTTGCACAACATGAACACAGCAAGACAAACTGGAATTGTTTCTTGAAATACGAAAAGCGGATTGTAAAGCCACATGAACTGGGACATATTTCAAGGACTGATACAGTATCTGCTATAAGGGGGTTTTTTCGGTAGATTTTAAAACTCTGTCAGGCACCAGCTGAAGAGACTTCAACTCTGTATCCTCAAGGAAGCCTTACAGCCCCAGCTTAAATACTCAACAATTCCCATTCTGTTAACTTTCTATGATCTAGACTAAAATTTATTTTGCCATTTACAGCTTTACACATTAAACAGCATGGATAAAATATTCTTCCCTGTAAGGCATTCCTCTTTCAGGGTAGGAGTCAAGTGAAGTAATTTAAACCTGGTTTTGTCCATCTTCAGCCTTCTCTCCGTTATTAAAACATCATAGGCCAAACTTTAGGGTCTTTTATTCACTCTCCTAGATTTTGCACCTTTGCATGCTCCCAAATATCCTCCTGAAAAGTTCACGCTAACATTTTTGGCTACCACACAAGGAGGAATTGCTCGGCTTCCAAGATGAGCGGCCACGAGCCACCGAAGTTCTGCTGTGCAGAATCTCCTTTCGCTTTATCCCCTGATACTTGCAACGCTTCAAAATAAATCAACAGGAGGGAATTCAAGATACTTCCAAAATCTTTGGGTTTGTTGTTTTTAAATGTTGATCTGCACGAATCTTCTTTATCATTATGTTCATGGTAACGCAAGTTACATTATGCCAGAGGAAAAAAAAATGGCCTGATAGCCAATGCTGGCAACCACCTTTCTGTAGGAAATCAGTGAAAATGCAAAGAGCTACAGTGCACTACAAAAGACAACTTCTCTGCATTTCAGTCACCTCTGAAAATTTACATTTCGGCACCAATTTTAAATTCGAGCAACAGTACGCAGCCGCTTGCAAAGCAAACGTGCCTCCCTGTTACCTCAAAACATGCAAAGTGTCCTCCAAGGCTGGGGTGGGGGAAGGAGATTGTTAAGATTTTTTTCCTGCAATGGAATTGGGAGATAAGATCAAGTGAAAAGGAGCAGAGGCTGCTGACATATCTAGATGCACAGAAGCCAGTAAATATGCAAAGAGGCAGCCATTTCCACCAAGAATGCAAGAATCCACTGCCATTCTGCTAAAATATATTGCATTAAAGCGAGAGACGAGTCCAGCACGGAACAATACAGAAGAGTTCTTTTGGCCAAGACAGCTTTACTTCTCATTCAAGGAAATGCCAAACAAAGGTTTCTATCCAAAAAAATGGCTTAACTTTGAATAGCACAGTATTTATAATAACTCTGGACATCTACCTTTTACCAGTCTAATTTGGAAGTACTATAACAAAAAAACTCTTCATAAAGCTGTAAACCACTCTGAAAACGCTGCATCAATTACCAGTTACAAACCCTCCCACAAAACAGGAAAGAGTTTGTTGCCCAGAAGTCACAAACAGCAAATTTCACGCAAGATTTCAGGGAGAGGAGAAAATAAAGGCTATATCAACCACACATTCCCAAAGACAGATATTGCAGAACATGAACTGAAGTTTCCGTGACTTGATAGCAGATGATAAACTTAGTTGTCAAAAGCTGTTTCAAAAGGCAATACTTGGACACCCATCTGTTGTCCTTGAAGTTTTGAGAGGGAGACACACCAAGCAGAAACATATATATATGAAAATATGAACTACACATGAATTATTTATATTTATATGAAATACATGTATGTGAAATAAATATATACATATGAAGACACCAGAGCCAAAGAAAGCATTTCTTATTTTCATTTTCTTTTATATGCCTACCACCTCTGAATCAGAGAGACCAGCTCAAAGGCCAGTGCTGGATATAGCCTGGGACATGCATTTTGCACATTTCATAAGCAAGAGCAAAAGCAGCTCTTCCCTGCCATGGCAGGGATCGAACTCGGCTTCAGTAACTTATTTCATTCAACAAGCCTGCTTCCTAAAAGAAGAAAAAAAAAGTACTCCAACCAGGATATCTGCTTGACAGCCCTTGGCTTTTCTTCTGAGACAAAGTACATGGCGAAGTCAGCAACCTAACAAGCACAGAGAAGTTCAGCAACTATCAGTATCAAAAAATAAGTACATACAAAAGCTAGGAAGATGTAAAAAAATCCCCAGACCTTTCCAGGATGAATAAGCTTCCTACAGATGGCACAATACAACAGAAACAATTTACCCAGAGATATAAGCAACTGCAGAGATTTAAGCAAGCTACAACTGTCCAAAAGCAGGACTTGCAGTGAGGATTCAGATATTACCACTTGCAGGAAACCATCTCTAGATCTCCCCACACCTGTGGTAAACGTAACAGATAGCAATTTAACAAGAGATCACCCAGCAAAACTCACAGCGCTGAAGCTCCTGAAGAAAGGTTGCGACAAAGCGATTGCAAAATGCCAGACTGTTACAAGCCTACGGTCAATCCGTGCTCTCTCCATCCCAGGCACCGCATTGGGAACCAGTTCCCTGCTGCCCAGAAAGCAGGTGGTGACAATTCCCTGCGGTCCTTCTCATTCCTTAGTCCTGCACCTGCGTGAAAACAGTCCCACCTTTCCCTATGTTTGCTTGAATTTCACACCCACACCTCTTGGTTGGCTACAGCATGTGCCCAGAGTTCAGTTATCTGTATTCAGAGCCTGTGATAATTTAGATTTTCATTGCCGGTGTTAAGAACGAGCCTCAGAGCTATACACTGAGGCCCTGGAATTTAAATATACGATAACACTGTAAATAAAAGGAAACAAATTCCTAAAGGAAAACCTTTTCACATGCCAGATCAGTTCCCAATAGTAACTGTTCAGCTTTGACAAGAGATAAATATTTACAGTCTAGAACAGAGAACACCTTGTGTTGCAATACTAGGAATGCAAGCCTCATCAGTCCCCGGCACACTTAAGAGGTTATTTTGATTTTATTTTTTTAAACAATCTGAGTACTTAGAAGCACACACGTTAGTCTGCTCATTTACACCACCAAAATGAAAAACTGAAGGTAGTCGCACAGAGAAATTGTCAAACATACTGAATCCAGAACAGATTTTCACAAAAGGAGACCTCATCCCCCAGGGAATGTAGACGGTTTACAGCAAAAGTCTAAATTATTGCCAAGAATGTGGTGCTTGTTTTTTATTTCTGTTATTTAAACATAGCCTAACTTGCTCTTTAAAGTTGCTGTAGCGAATGCAGACACTGGAGATTTTTCTGGCTGGGGCAAAAAGGCAGCAAGGAGGATGAGACATCCATACCAACCTCCTCGGACTGGGGTGGGTACCACGCTGGGAATAACCCTCGGTAGAAGAACAGAAAGCTCAGGCTCCAGTTTGCTGGGCTATCTCACAGCTCCCAACCTCCCGGCTTGATCAGCTCCTTCCAGCAAAGGAAAGAATGTGGGGAATGTCATTCATAATGGCACTTGGGAAGACCTAGGAATTGCAAGTATACAATAACTGGATATCCTTCTCATGAGGAAGGCTGATAAGCCCCATGCAAAGAAGATGCTCTAACTTCTAGCATTAGGCAGCCGCGTCTCAAGTTGCGTGGGTTTTCTGCCGTTTTAAATGAGGTAAATACCTAATTAAACACGAACGCAATTTTCCTTATGCTGCCTATGCAGTCCTAACTCAAATTTCCAACAGTCCCTGCACAAGGACAGCCCGGTTTAGCTACTACACTACAGGAGTGTAAAATTCCTCACCCAATTGCTATTTGGGAGTTTATAGCATGTACCCTTTGAAGTGTGGCAGTCCAGCCACCAGTACACTTATGGAAGAGGTCGATGTCTATCTCAGAGTCTCAGTTTTCTTACTTCCTTCTCCTCTTACAATGGAATTATTACCTTGCGCAGAACTTTCCTGCCTGGACCTCGCTCACGCCACGGTTAGCATTACTACACGGTACCATCTCCACGATCAGCCAAGCGAGCTGCCTTATGTTCTGCGCACGAGTTCTTCATTTGCTCCCCTGCCTTCAGCATCCCTGTATGGCAGTTTATTTTTAGACCAGCATTTTTATAGCAAAGACCAGAAAACCGCACACTTTCAGTGCCAAACTGAATTCAGCTGAGATTTCTAATACTGTCAATAATTGACGTTAAGGACGCTTTAGTTTCACGGTCACTGACAATTGCCCAAAAGTAACTCATACCATTCACCTCTCCATCAAAAGAATGGACTGTGCTCTGTTTTTTCATGCACGTGCAAGCATTCTGCACTGAGAACGGTTTGATGTTCCCCCATAAAGAGAACACCAGGTATCTTTACACTTGCAGTGCCACAAACCAGACACAAGGATCAGACTAATCAGGTACCAACACCACCTATTTCTGTTTACAAAGCAAAACCTAGTACAGGAAACATCAGCAAAAGATACTCACATACAGCCACAGAGGTGAACAAGACCATGTAATCTGTGTAAATCTACCGAAAACCACCAGAGATTTCTCATAAAACTGCATAGTAAAAGTCTTTCCTATTTTCAACGATTCATGGTGTGTGCTCATGGACAAGATTCCTACTTAAACAGTCATCTTCTTCGAGGTATACTGTACACAGAGTTCAGTTTGCCCTGAAATCACATCAATAAGTACATCAAAATAAGCCTTTTCATCTACTGATCCAGAAGTATCGAAATCTTCTGCACTGTGCCAGGTTCGATAATTTACCATGTAAAAGAGCACCATTCTCTGTCGCACGTTCGTAGTTTTTGCGGATCTTCAAGCAAGAAATTCTTTTCCTAACGCTAAGATTTCCACTCACGATTACGATTAAGCCCACCATCGAACGCCCCACTCAAAGCACAGGGAGCAGATGAGGCGGCAGCCCGTCCCCAGTGCAGTGCGAAACACCAGCTTCCGTACAGGGATGACAAAAAGCCAACAGAAAGACAACTGAGTACAGACCCCAACAAGGCATTCGATATGGAATAAGTATCCTGCTGTTCACTTCTAGTCTTCTCTCTCCTCCCTTGACCATGGCTAAAAATCCTATGAGAGGCCATCTTCACTCAAATGCCTCCTTCAGCCTCCACCAGGTAAGATTTGGGGGAAATAAATAAGTAAACACAATTTTCTCCCAAGCAAAGCGCTGCCATTAGATTCAAACAGAAAAATCAATCTCGGACAGACGTGCACAACAGAATCCATATAGAAAATAATTTTTTTAGGAGGCTCGTGCACGTCAAGTAGGTGAAGAAAAACTGAAATGCAAATGGAGATCACTGTAGCCAATTTCTGTTGCAGTCCACTGGAAGGATCAGTTACTCAGCAGGATATCTAACACTAGATTCAAACACACCTGGCTGCATGTGGCCTCTTCCATCTTGCTTTCCTTCCCTCTTCATCACAGAATAAAGACAAGACACAAGGTTCTGAGCATATTCACTACCAAACACATCTGGGCCTTGCTCCATCACACTGCCATTGAATAAGAACAGCAGCAACAGAACTAAACTTGGAGAACTTGAGTTAATTAGTGACAGTAATCATCCCCTACAGCAGAGGTGAGGTTTACAGAAACCCAGGGGTTGGTTTGTTGACTAACAGCAGAAAACAGCAGCAACAGCCCAGGCTTTCTGCTTTGCACATGGAGCAAGAACGGGCTGTGCTTGGCACCAACCCAGTAAAGATGCTGTTAGCATCATACAGAACCGTGTCTTTCACTGCCCCTGAAGACGCTACAGTAGCACAAACCAAACTCGGAAACTGCATCGTCTCCTTGGGAAGGCAGCAGGAAAACTGCATTTCACGGCTTTTCTGCCTTCTTCAGTTTTATTAGAATTGCCATCATTCATCCCATCCAACACGACCCCTGCAAGAAACATGACCCGATATCTTCAGGGATATTCCAGAAAGATACCTGTGTTCCCTTTTTCCCCAAATGGTCTGAAGAAACAAGCCAGGCTTTCCCCACAGGGTGAATGTCCCGCTGTGCTGCAAGAGGCCAACCTGTGTCAGGGTCCTACAATCTTGTTCATACCATCACTTGGAGAAGTCTCCTCCAGATTCAGCCAAAGCACTGGGTACGGCATTTTTAGGGGTTTTTTTAAAGTCCATGCTGGATGGAGAAGCAACTCTTTTTGTTTGAAGAAACAAGTTCCGTCTATGCGGTGCTTTAAAATACAATCCGGCCTGCAGGAAAGCTCAGTTTTACCTACAAATTCTCCTCCTAGGACCCCTCTTGCCTGACCATCTGCACCACAGGTCTTCCCTTTCCACTGGTCCTTGAGAATTAAATAAACTTTACATCCTTACTTGTTTGCAGTTTGAGCCACCGCATGCAAAGCCAAGGCCAATAGCCCATCTTGCATCTCAACCCACCTCCTTCCCAACTCACCAAAATTCACAAATAGCTGCCCCACTCCTGCTGTGTTTCCAGGGTGGAGATTCTTCCCTTCTCACTGCCCTGAGCTACCGAGCTCTCAGGGTTAAACCTCACAGACTATTCCATTTTTCAGAATCCTCCTCACTTTAAAAGTGTTAATAATGCAGCTTTTCTTCGCTTAACACTTCACTTTTGTACACATTATTCGAGCAGAAAAGCAAATATCACTGCTCTACATTTCATATGAACCTGCAGCAAGCAGGCAGGACATTTGTTTTGCTCACTGCAAAAACTACATGTATTCAGGATTTTAACAGATTCTGGAACAAACACTAACAAAAACTAGATAACTGCAGCTCCCATGGGGAAAAATGTAACTTTCCTAATACTTTGAACAACATGCCTTTTCTGAATACTTGTTGGGAACGGCACACACCAGAATTAATTCATTGTTTCAGGATGACATTTTGGATCCTTTTCTTGGAGCGACGCACACAAGACGGAAAGTTTTGTCAACACAACACCAGAACTTGAACGTTTTTCTACTGAGCAAATGCAACATAAGCTGTTTTAGCATATTAGGAAAACGCAACACAGTGCAAGCACGCTGACTAGAGATAACGTTGTGAAAGCTACAGGTTTTTATGGAAATAAAATGAAAACTCAAATGGGAAGACAACCTGGAAAACACGCAGGAAACCGCGGACAGTGTAATGTGCTCACCTACCTTTAATCCTGAAGAGCAAATTTGAATAACTGTTTATTCGACGTGAAACGCTCAAAGACATTAGTGCAGATGCAGGTGTGATGCTGCATCTTCCTACCAGCATCCTCCCGTGCAACCGTGGAGGGGACAAAGCAGCACGTCGGGCAAGTGTGACACCCTACAAAACCACGCACACCAGTACTAGTGACAGGTCGGTTATGAATAACCGCTATTCCTCAAATTTCAGCGAGCGCAAATTGTATCGGCAAACTAATGCTGTCGTGCGCGTTTGACAAATGGAATTTTATTTTACATAGAGCAAGTCACAGTATACTAATGTTCACAGAATTTAACAGTAATTAAGCCTTACTGACAGACACCTCATTAAAGCAACAGTTCTTCAGAAAAATTAATAAAATTAATTATTTCCTACGTGGGAAATATCAAAATTCTTCACTATTCATAAAAGATAAATGGAGTTAAGTTCAACTGGATGTCAGTGCTCACTAGAATGAGTGACAAGCTTAAAAAGATCACTTAAAACAAGACATTGTTACGTTGCTAGTGCCCAATCCGAGATGTTAATCTCCTATACATTATTTTATCCTATGATTGCAAAAAACCAAAACCCTTACAATACAACTCTTCATCCTCCAGCTCCTCCCAACACCTCACTGGTCTTTTCTGGTCCTCAACCAAACTAAATGGCTGTCTCAGAGTGAAAAAAAAAAAAATAAATAAAATAAACCTAAACTTGACCAAAGCAGAAAGAGGTTTCTTACTAGCCTAAGATCCAATTTTGAAATGGTAGTGTTTGGGTTTTCAGGCAGTTCTTGTGCGGGGAACAAAGGCTGCACCATTTGATGAGGGCAGATGGCTGAGTGTGCCCGTGACCACAAGTCAACACACACTCCTCTGCACTAGTACATGGCAGTTTGAAGCAGATTTTAATCAAACTTTTCTGAGGTAGCAGCCAATAGGAAAACATGAAGGAAAAAAAAAAATGAAGTTGATCAAGATGTGCCCAGTAATGAATGCCATGAAAAAAAAAAAAAAAAAGCCTGAATTTTTATAGAGGAAGGCCAAGCTGCAATTCCTTGCAAAGAAAAAACCACAGAAGCTTTCCAAGAGATTTTATAGGTTTTTTCCTAATTGTTCCCTTTTTTCGACATCATTATGCAACCTCTGTGTGCTTTCCTGCTTCTCTACCCCCCTTCTTTTACCCATTCCCCCTCCTCTCCCGACTTCTACATTTTGTGAGGCAGCTCCTGTAAGACAGCCAGAAACACAGCGCATATTTGTCTCTTCTCCTCCTCTCGGTTTAAACTGCCCAAGTCTTTCCGGTGAAGCAGCGTTGCCCAAAATCTGCTTGCTATTCAAGCAGCCCTGGCAATGACAAGCATCACTTCATGAATCATCTGTTATATATTGCCTTATCAACACGGTCCACTGCAGGACAAAGCAAACCTGGCCCACTCCAGGTTTTTTTTTTTTGCATAACGCAATCAAAATGCAAGTGGTATTAATTACTAGCGCGGCCTGTGAAGTTCCCTCATCCAAGGACTCAAATATTGAGACAACATATGAGACAATCTAAATCAAATCAAAACGCTAAGACACGTTTCCTCCCCCACCACACACAACTTTAAATTTTTAGGAGACTGTTTACCCCTTTTACTAGGTAACAATATCGCCACATTTCTAATTATTAAAGCAGACAGCTTTAGTGTTTCTGCTGTTTCTCAGCTTAAACAATTTGAGGTAAAACCACATATTTTCATGTTTGGTTTTTTTTTTCTCCCCTACCCAGACCTCTGAGATCAGCAAGTAAGCTGAAGAGAACCAGGTTCCTTTCATTGCTTGGACCTGAGGAAACTTGAAGCAAAGGTAAATGGAAAACAAAAGCTATCCATGAGGTAAGTAGGCTCAGAACTGAAAAGGAATTTGGAATTCAGTGACAAGACACATCCTGGTCAGCTTCGCCGTCCAGTACAAGTTTTTACAAAAGCACAAACTCAAAGGATTCCAGAAGGAGTCCGATAAAATTTAAACCAAATGGCTAGCCTTGTAGACTAGATACCAGGATTGAAAAAGATTACAGAAAAGCAATGGGATAACTGGAAACAAGCTAAAGGTAAACTGGAAGAGCAATGAAGATGACACCAGCAAAGAAGAAATCCAGAAGAGTTGAGAATATTTGGTAAATTTTTAATGAATGTCATTACCAGTGTCCAAATAACACGTCCAATTAATATTTCTCTGAGGTTTGTGACAAGCTTTGCCTTTTGGAACAGGCTAGCAAATAAACTATTCTAGTAATATTAGTATGTGCGCTCAACCACAGATGAAAGACAACGAAAAATATGGTCCCCAAGGGTTTGGGGCCTTATAGTATGCATATATATATACACACACACAATGCCAAGGAGTGTTTATTTCCAGTAAATACAAATGCATTCAACATCAAGGAGCGCAGTACAATCACTTCTTTAACTGGAAGAGGACATCAAAGAAATGTTTTAACCCCAAGATAACATTGGCACAGCTGGGCCACACGCATTCTGATTTTCAAACCCTGAAGAGAACGTCACGTTAACGCGCACTTACGCCACTTAACCCCGACAGCCACATGCTACCCTGGAGAAAATACGAGGACAACCAGTTACGGTGACCTTACAAAGGCACAGCATGGCACACAAGCATTAGAGGAAAGCTTCAAGCAATCAACAGTGCCAAAAATGAAGACCGTAGTCTTTCTGTGGAGCATGCCCAATATTTAGCTGATCTAGAACATAAAACACCCCACATTAAATTGCCAGTTTGCTCTCCTTAAGGTAAGGCTGCACAACAAGTTTTAAGAGACACTCAATATACCAACTCCTCTTAGCACAAGTTATTTGATAAACACATTTGTGAGCAATCCATTGTAAAAGCTCTTGCCTATTCTCAGCTCTGGAAGATGAAAGAAATTTGGCCTAGAATATTTGTCCCTATCATGTACTACGTATTGGTGGCAAGTTTTTGTCTCAACACTTTGTTTTAAATGTGTTTGGGCACATTCATGTATAGAAAGTCCATAGCTTCCTCAGATTTGAAACGTACGAATGATCGCAGAGGGCAAGTTTCAGGCATTGCACCAAGTTTCTGCATCCCAGATACACCTTATGATGGCTTTAAAAACTCTTATTCCCCTGAAAGCACAAAGCCATTTCAAAAAGAGACTAAGAAGGCAATTTAATCTAAAACTATGGACTCCTGCTCAATTTTAACCTTTATTTTTAGCAAGTCCTACTCCTCACCCTTGTAGGTCAACATGTGATTTAGGGTTGGAGACTGAGATCAAATCCACCTTTCCAGCTCCTGGGCCTCCACCTTTGTCCATGGTAGAATGCAACGAGAAGAACGAGCACTCACCATGGGAGCAGAAAATCACACTTGCTCAAGCTGCTGCTTTTGAGGGATGTGCAAGCCACGTGGCAGGCAAGCTATCTGCTCATGGTGAAAGCAGAAAAACCAGATGGGTTGGACAGAGCTTCCTTCCAAAACCATCCAGAACCTAACACAGGTCCATGGGACCTGCAAACCTTTCCCAATCCAGACACTCCAAGGGTTCGGGAAGCAGACTGGAGTTCACGGCACTGAAGATCTGGGCAAAATGCATTAACTTCTTCAAGACAACCCATGCAATCTAAATATTTCTTATCAGCTCCTGTTACTAGGTAACATCTTCAGACATTCAACAACCTGCAGGTCTCTATAAACACACCTAGTTAAAAAAAATAATAATAAAAACCAAACTCATTTTAAGTGCGTTGCTGTTTTTCCCTTTTCTACATTAATGGGATGCTGCCTGTGAAACACCAGCACAGCAAAGCAGAAAGCTGCATCTTGACCAATACAAAGATGAACATATGCAAGAAACTACTTGTTCGGTTTTATTCTGTTTGCTAGTAAGTCACCACCAAAAGGCAAGCAATAAATGAAACTAATTTCCACTAAGGAGTTCACCCGCGTCGCACATTGGGACCTTGGTGTCTCCTCACCCTGGGGTGCTGGACGCTCCCTGAGCTTCTCCAGAACTTATTCACCGCTCTCTCTTGGTGCCAACCACAAGTTCAGTAGCTCACACCTGCCAGTTTTCCTCTACTTTAGGACAGCCCGCTGGACATGGCACTGCCTGAACACAGACTGTTCAACAAACATTTCTCCCAAAGGAATAAAAGCTTTCGTGCCATACGTCTGCTGTTCCTTCATGCCTCCATCCCATTCGGTAATGACAAATTCCTCTGGTATTCTGAGGTAATTTTCAAAATGCATTTCATGCATTTTCTAATCGGTTCAACTTTCTAAAGCCAACTCCTGAAGCAAAACCAAGGAAATTATAAGATAGCAAAGTTAAGTTTTAAACATTTCAGGATTTTTGGATTCTTTTTTTATCTTAAGTTCGGACAACCAAGGGCACAGCTTAATATCAGCAAGGGAAAAATCTGTCAGATGCGCATGCTAAAACATGCCGACCAAAAACGAAGTATATAATCCTGGAAAGCCACGTCTTACGCATTTTGCTTTATACAGAAAATCTGCAGTCGCTAAAACTTACTCTAACTGGGTGGCATTTTACATTTCCAAATGTAATTGAGTGAACATGTTGCCATGGTTACAGTAGGATTCTGCAATAACTTTGTTGCCTTGTAATTGCTGTATATTTGTATACCAGCAGCTGAGCTTTCTTAATTCAATGCCCTCTTAACTCTTTCAGAGAGGCTGCAGAGCGACAACAGCAGCTTTTAGACTGAAAACTCCATACAGCAGCGGTGGAAACATCAGAAACGATTAAAACTCAGTGCCGCGACAGACTGCATTAAAAAAAAAAAAAAAGAAAAAGAAACCTTGCCAAGAACCAGATTATTATATAAACTTCAGAGCTCCTTAGCTTTTAAAAATGTTGCCGTTAAGAAAAAAAAAAGTCCAATTCAGATAATTAACTCCAGGTAGCTTTTGGCAACAACCGAAAGCACTTTGACAGCAGCAAATACAGCGCAAGTCCCATTTATTGACAGTACATAATACCAGTAAATCAAAATGCATTGGCAAGGGGATTATTCACTCAACGGTGAAATTCGCTGTAGCACAGAGGGCCAAAATAATACTTGCTCCATCTTTTCAGGCTCAAATTAGCATTATGAAGAGAACAGAATACAGCTGTTGGGAAAAAAAAAAGCATGAAATAAAGCTGCCTGGATATTCCTTTAGAGAAGAAATCGAGAACACGGGAGAGCATCTATAGCCCGCTCCAGCACCCTGAGCTGCACGCCCCATCCCAGATTTACAGCGATTTTTCACATCCTGAATCCACCCACACCTTTCCAACACAGATCCCACTTCTTAGGAACATTTTTAGAGCTGCAATCCAGCCTGGAATATCAAGCAAGCCTGTAACATGAAATCTGCTCTCATAGCCAGATAACAAGCATTTGCAGTGACAAGCCTAATTTATGCAAATCTTCCAGAGCCGGCTATTGACAAGCAAACAACCACCAAAAATAAAAACCTTACACTATCATGAAATGCCTGCACCAAAACATTACGCAAATGTTTTCAATAAAGGGCAGGTTTACCTCCCTTTAAATGGTTCGCAGCACCGAGCTAAAATGTCAAATGATTGTTATGTAAATACATTTGCTTGCTTAAGATGTCACGCTGCGTTCCCCACGCCACAAACACTCAAAAGATAACATTTAAGGAGCCGAGGGATTGCACAGCATCCTTCCTGATAAATTCCTGCAGCAAAACCCACACACAACTGCTCGGCAACACCTCCCTTGGCGCTGCTCCGAACGCGGTATAAGCTCATTTATCGCTGCACAAACCCACTCTTCGTACCTCGGAGCGACACACGCACTTTATCCAACACCAGCTCCCCAAATCGCACATTTTGGGGGCGCAGCCGCCCGGCGGGCACAGCCGGGGCTCGGACCTGTCAGTGTCCCCGCAGCGTCACCCCAGGACTTCCGAACAGCGCGGGGATGCTGGGGAGAATCCCCCCTGTTCTCTCCTACTTGCAAAAAAAAAAAAAAAAAATAAACCCTTTTTTAAGTATTTTTTTTTAAGGGGTTGGTGCCCCGGGGGTCGCGGCGACCTCCTCGGCCGAGCCCGGCGGCCGCTGCCCCGCCAGGCAGCCCCGGGAGGCTCGCTCCGGCGGGGCCGCGGGCGGAGTCGGCCCCGACACAAACTTTCCCCAAGTCCCGCGTTATTCCCGGGGCGGGGAGTGGCGGGGGGAGGAAAGAACCGACCCCGAGCCGCGGCCCGCTCGGCGCCGCAGGGCCCCGCCGCAGGGCCGCCCCGCCCGCCCCGGCCAGCGCCCGCGCCCCGCCGCCGCCACCGCCCCCGGGGCCGGGCCCACGCCCTCGCCGCAGCCCGCGCCCTCGGCCCGGGCGCCGCCCGCGGCACTCACCGCCGCCCGCATCGCTCCCCGCCGAGCCCCGCGCAGCACCGAGGCGGCGGCGCTGCTCGCCGCGGGGGGGGGGGGAAGGGGGAGGAGCCGCAGCCGACCGGGAGAGGAGGGGCGGGGCGAGGGAGGGGGCGGGGCTTGCGGCAGCGCCGACACCACCCTCCTCATTCACAAAAACGCGAGCGCGGACCGGGCGGGAGCGCTTGCCATTCACGCCCCGCCCACCCCCGCCGCTACGCCCATACCGAGTGATGGCGCGCGGCGGCCCCGCCCCGCTGAGCGCGCCGCCCTATCAGCGCGAGGCAGGAGCCGCCGAGCGGCTCAAATCCACCCGCCACTGCGGCACAAGCGAAGCGGATTGGCTCCGGGAGCTGCCCATCACCTTCCCCCCCCCCCCCCCCCCCCCCCCGGAACCCTCCGCGCTTCACGGTCTGAGCGCGGCGGAAAACAGCCCGGCGGCGCCAATGCCTTAAAGAGCCCGGCGGCCGGGTGAGGCCCCGCCGCAACTCAAAGCCGGCGGGCAGAAAAGCCTTAAAGGGGCCGCGCCGCGGCCAGCCGTGCACAGCGGCGAGGGCGGCGCAGCGCTGCCCGGCGGGGGAAGGCGGTGTGTGGAGGGGTGGGGGCGCCGCGTACTGACCTGGGTGGCGGCGGGCGCGGCGGAGGCAGCTGCACGTCGATGGCCCCGGCGCGGACACCGCGGCGCGCGCGCCACCAACGGACTCAGCCCGTGACGGGATCCGCCATCTTGGAATTTTTAATGGCGAGTCACGTGGTGCGACCATTTTTCCCCCCGGCCAATCAGGAAGCGCGGGTTATTTATAGCCGCAGCTCCACTCTTTTTCTCTCCCACCCCTCCAGCCCCTTGGCTCCGCCCCATCAGGCCCCGCCCCTGGCCCCGCCCCGCGGCCCATCGCCCAGGCGACGGCGCGAGGGGTCCGGGCCGCGTCCGCCATGTCTGCGCTGGGCCTGCCCGCCCGGGGTGGGACCCGGAGCGGGGTTCGGGGTGTCCCCTCAGCCCCGGGGGCCCAGGCGGGCTCAGTCCCGCACCAGCAGCTGGAGAGGAGCCAGGGCTGGGATGGAGCGTTCGCTCAGCACCATTGCCTCCCAGCTGGCGACCGTGTCCTCACCTCAGCGCCGCAAACAAACGCCGTGTGTCTGAGGGCCTGCTGGTTCTAGAAGAGTCGTGCGAGTGCGACAAGATCCTTTTCCCCTTCCGACCCCCTGGTGCCAATAGTTTCCTCCACAGTTCCACCTGTAGCTACTCAGAGGTGGAGATGCGATGGAAGGAAAAAGTCAAATACAGATCAATTTTCTATGAGATCTAGCGGAGAGGTGACTGTGGTGCTGCATTCCTTTAAAGTCAATTCTCTCACTCGCAACAAATTTGTGCATTATTTTGTTTTCTTAGGTAGTTTGACCCAAACTATAGGTTTTTTGATTTTTAATAATGGAGACGAATTGACTAGATATACCATAGAAAATGCAAGCTGTAGTACATACAGTATTTTAATAGAATATAAAACTTCTTTGTCGGTTTTCTGCATCCAAGATCCCACCCCTGAAGTGCTTATTTCTTTTATCCACCAAGTATTGTCTATAAAAAGTGGCTGCTGAATGCACCGCTTTTAATAGCACAGAGCTGAATCAAGATACAAAAAATGAAAACGGGAGAGCATAGTTCAGAATCTTTCCAAATCTTTGCTTGAATTACCAAGAAGAAAAAAAAAAAGGAATTGTTCAGCATACTCACCTCTACCTGTGTTTTCCTAGCAACCATTCAACATCTAATTGATTTTTCTGTTTTCTAAAGAATTACCCTATTGAACTGTCAAGTCTCCTCTAGCTGCAGTTTCTCCATTGGCCAAGCCCAGGGCTGGCATGATTCTCATTTCACTTGCATTTTGTTGGTTTACCTTTGAGTAGCGCCACGCCTGAAACTGAGAAGTCAACACTGCAAATGTTGCTTATCATGGGAAGCAAAATATCTCAGCATCTGTATTAGCTGGTGGAAGATAGAGTAGTGGGGGGATACCTGTGAGGCATCTGATATGCATTAGGAACCAAAAACCATCTCAGGCTTCACTGAAGAGATGCCCAATGCCCAAGGAGAGCCTAAGGCTCAAGTGCCACAACATTAAATACAATTATATTACTCCCTTTCTTGTGATGACTGTTCACCTTTTTTTTGAAGGTAAGCCACCACTGTAGTCCTAGGAATAAAACCCCTTTCATGTTCAGTTACATTCTGTCTGAGGTGAAGGTCTCTGCACGGCATCCAAACCTCTCCCATCCGAGTAGTTCTTGGACTTTGCGCCGGTGGAATCTTTGGCTTGCACAAAATTGATGGTACCAGCCTGGGCTCGGGGTCCTGCACCGCACTCATGGCCCATTAAAAACAGAGGGACTTCCCACTTGGCTTTCAAGGAGTTTCTTGACATCCTCAACTAAGACAATGTGAAACATAACATTTCTATTTGTAGGCAGCCATCCCAGCACACTTCTTGTGGTTTTGATTAATTGGCTCTTGCTAAATTGTTTTTAAACTTCCAGATTTTCCTTTAAAAAAAAAAAAAAAAAGAAAAAAAAAATGAAGTCCTGTAGTTCAGCCATCTGGATTTACATAAATTCTGGGACCTGATGGGAATCGTTAACAACTTTGTCTCTCCCTCAAAATTTACATATACATGGTAGTATATAAACACTGCTCCTTTTTTTTTTTCTTTTTGAGATGACATTTCCATTTGAAAGGGCCACCCACCTAAAAATCTTTGCTATATTGATCTGACCCCCACAGTTGCTTTTTTTCCCATGCTGTGAACAACATGCTCAGGTCTGGGCAGAGGTCAGAATTACTCTGACAGTTCCATCAGCAGTAGCAGCCCATTAACTTCAGCTTTCCACTCTTTATTTTTAAGAGATTAGTTTATTACCATCAACTTACAACAAACATTCCATTTTGATTATTCTAAGCTTGCGCAAAGAGGCAGCACGGCCCGCCTTGGAGAAGGCCTGAAATTTTGGAATGTTCTCCCTTTAATATGCACCTAAGAACACCACTGGCACGAAGAGCACCACGTCTGCATAAAGCTGAAGCCCTTTTTTGTTACATTTTTACCTTATATTGGCTTGTGGGCTTGTTCATTTGTTGCTCTTTGGTCAGTGAGGTTTTAAGTTTCCTTGTATGGTTGCTCTGCTATCTTTCTTCGGGGCCAATTTGTGTGCATATATGCGCGTATAAATAAGCTTCTAAATTACGTTTAAGTGTCAAGAGGCGTATGGGTGTAAGTGCTTTAGGACTAGAAGTTTACTAATGCCGACTGCATAGCTGACAAGGTGATAGTTGCAAAGTCTACAAGTTCTTCGGTGGATCTAATGATGGATTATCAGCGTTGGACCCACCTGTGGCCCCTCTCCTGCACCTCCCCTTTTCTGGTACAGCTGGGAGATGGTTTGGTCACCAATGTGGGTTACAAATAATGTTTTTCCTAAGCAGGCAGTGCAACTTCTGAACATGACAGAGCCCAGCGATACCCTACCCGCAACGCTAAGGATTGAACATTGCGCTGCGGACCCATTTTCTTGGTTACAAACTGCAGAGGCCGCTTGCCTGGCTCTGTCAGTTGCCGCCACTGCTCTCTGCATTGCTGAAGTAGTTTTAAAAGAGGAAACAAGAGCAGAAAATTGTGCCTTAAAAGTTGCCATGGAGCGTAAGTTTTATCTTCAACATTTGATTGATGCAGTACTAGTGGTTGTGGGTGTGAATATGCGTATCTATTAATATCCAGTCTAGGCTAACCTGTGCATAATGACAGAAAATTAAACCTTGTCATTGTTCATATAAATTAGAGCTCAGATTAACAACAAAAAGTATTCTTTCTATATATTAAATCCAACTGTATATAGCATAGTCTGTTTTTACTGTGATTGCAGGTGAAAAGTTAACTCAAAAGCCATTTGAAGTAAAAAAAACAACAAAAACAACAACAAAAAACCACTTGACAGAGCTAATTCATAAAGACTTAAATAAAATGCAATTACAGAACTTCCCGCCTACATCCATCTCATCTTTAGCTGAACTCTATGTCTTGTTTGTCAGAAATGGTTCCATTTGTTAATGTTCTTAAGCAGGAAACAGCCATCACAACACTCCAGCTAATTTCCCTCTCTAGTCACATGGATCTGGTGAAAGTAAAAGAAGGGGCCTCAGCTTTCTGCTCTAATGCTGCCTCTCCCACCACCTCCTTGGCCAAAAAAAAAAAAAAAAAAAAAGACAGAGAAAAAGAGTATTGACTTAGCAAGAAAACCAGCAGAAACTTCCTCCAGAGCCTGGCCACTGAAGACCTGCTGCAAGTGCCACTTGCATCTTTGGAAGGTCAAGCCTGGACACAAGTTCCCACCTGGTGATCACTTTCTCCTCTTTCCTCGATCAGTTAGTTGCCATCATTGCTCTCCTTTGATATTTCTCTCCTGACAGCCACCCTTCATTGCTTAATCTCCCACTCCCATCTGTTCTGCATCCTTCCTACATCATACTTATTTACTCCTTTCTGCCATAAAAAAATTAAAAGCAGCAACCACACCACAAAGCACAACACACCACCAACCAGACTGTAATGGAACAGAGAATGTTAAATTTACATTGTCCCACTCCTGTGTTTTCCTCTGACAGAACCTTTTTCCCCCCGCTCGGTGAATTTTGCTTCAGCTGGGACCCCTTGTACCTTTGTATAATACTCCTGCAGAGAGAGACTTCTCTTTTTTGCTGTGCTGTGAGATGTCTCTTCTGTGCAGAGCAGTCCTGTCTGGCTTAATGCGAGCAGTAAAGGAGAACAGGGTGGTTCTCTTCCACTTCAGGGGGTGCCTGTTGAGGCTGAAGAAGCCTGCATTTGGCTGAAGAAACTATTTTCCAGCTTGTCTGCAGACCAAACAGTTCATCAAGTCTTCATCCTTCAAAGACTGAAAAGCTTAAATTCTGATGCATTAAGATCCAGTCTCTAAGAAACAACTTATTGCTGTTGTCTTGGACAAACTCAAGCCCCTGTCCCCAGTTTGGAGGAGCTTCTTTGAGCTGCAGCAAGGAAAGTCATATAGCTGCTGTTTGAAAACTGTAAGGAAGATGTAAGATGAAAAAGAAAATGTTTGCATATGAAGACTGCTAGTGAAGACACATAGGGTTGTTATCGCAGTCATTTTATCCTAAGTACAATACATTTTTTAAGTTTTCTTGCCATGATTTGCTTTGAACATTTTTTGCTGGATATTGTAAACTCCATATTTATTTAGAAATAACAGCTATGTTCAAGACAAGAAATGTTCTGCAGCTGTTGCAAACCCTTGTCCCAAAGTTCTTTCAGTGTCACCATCCCTCTTGATTAAACTGAAGAGTTAAGAGTACGAAAGAAATCTGTTTTCCCCCTCAACTGTTTTTTTGGTTCAGTCAATTTTAGTGGCACATTAAGGCTTAAATTTAGACATAAACAAGAAATAAGCCTAAAATTAATATGGAATCTGTGTGAAGTTGAGGCTATAATTGTTGAATACACTTAATTTACGTGTGATTGTTTTCTGGTCCTTAATGTTAAAAAAAAAAGCCATCCATGGCAGCTGCTGGGAGAAAAACACGTATCTCTATAGTGGGAAGCTTAGAGGAAATATTGATTCCTTTTTCTATTCTGTCTCTTTCAACCACAAAAAAAAAAACAAAACCACTACAACAAAAAAGCACCACACAACCACCAAAAAAAAAACCCCTCCTGCATCATGATACAGGGTGAAAAACAATTAAAATATAAATAAAAGGAAAAAAAAAAAGACAAAAAAGCAACAAGTTACGTCTTTAATAAAAAAATATATGCAGTCTGGCCCCTGGGTGTTGGTTTTAAGTGAAGATATTGACTTCCAGCTGAATGATGGGTAGAATATTTTTCTACTGAAATATTGATAGTAGATTACACTAAACCACAAACTATCTCCATAAAGCCCATCATTTCTAATCCTAATGGTGTTTTCTTTCCCTTGGATGACTACTACATTCATGATATGATGGCTTTATTCTATCTGGGGGAAAAACTTTTTACCATACAGCTAAATTAACTTGTCAAAAGACTTCAAACTTCGGAAGCTTTTACAGCTCAGTTCAGAGCTATTATTCAAGACTGAATGAGAAGGCTGTGGATGGTAAAAGCTGGCAAAAAGAAAAAAAAAAAAAGATTAACAAGTCAAATGGAATACTTACTTTTTGTTCAGGCTGTGTGTGTTTCATTGAGCTGTCTCAGAATAGCTGTATTTTGCCCATAACACCCTTGCTCTGCAATGAAAGGCAGAATGCTGCTTTCTGCTGCTCCGGGAGCTGGGACCCAGTGCTCACTCTTTCACACACATTTGGTTATATTTAGTTTGTGCCAACCTAAATAAGTGTCAACCAGCTCTCCAAAAACGTGGGGAACACAAAGGAGAATGGCTAGCTGCTAAATTGAGGCAGAGCAAGAACACGTTTAAACTTATTTTTACCCTTTTCTTTTAAAATAAGATCACAGTCAGTCTTACAGTCGGTTACAGCTTTCTCATGCAAATAAAAATGTCTGGCTGTAGGAGCAGCAACCACCTTTAAGCAGAAGCAACTTTCAGATTTCACAGACAAGTAGCAGCTGGCAGAGCTTGTACTTGCAGCTTTTCCTTTCACAAATCCAATCTACTTTGGGACAAAGCTTGAATAAAAAGCCGAGACAACAGTTACAGTCCCAGGAAGGGAATTCAGGACTCTTAGACCCAGGGCGCTATGGGAGAGTGTGCAAATAGGTTCGCAGGCAAAGGATGTGGCAGAACGGGATCCGTCATGGGCAGCCTGGCGAGTGGCCTGAATTCAGCGTGTTCTCCGTGCAGATGCCTGTGGCTGCTCCGTGGGGAATGCTGAGCACAGGAGCAAGTCTTAAATACATCTCATCACTAAGGCCTGCAGGGAGGTTCTACCGTTCACTTGGGACCCACAACTCTCTCATTCAAAAACTGAATTGGAGGCACTTCACTTTTTTTTAGAGATGCCCAGTATTTTTAAGTGTTCAGAGCACGCATCCATGAAATGGGCGATCCAAGGTCACTTCTCTCTTCTGCCTGGCATGTTCCTCCTCCCTAAAGGATTGTGGTCACGATGGCACGGGAGAACATCCCTCCGGCTGCGAAGGCAGATGTGCAGGACGCACGGGATGAGAGAGCAGGCAAGATGTTAAGTTCCTGAGCTGCTGGGCTATAGAGGATGGCTGAGAAACATTTAGGTTCTAGAACATTGTCTAAGTTTAGACTGGTGTTGACAGGACCAGCAGCACAGCATCATGATGTTTTGAGGCTTTGCATTCCGGAATCTAAACTCTGGCTGGGAAGCACTTAATAGCTGCCTTCATAATAAGGTAGCAACCTACTGCAGCTTGGGGAAGAGCATCTTTGAGCTTAGGTTACTAAATGAGAGCTAACTATATTATTGCATTTGGCCTTTTTCTTTTAAGTGCCTTGGTCCTGCATCTGTAAAATAGGAATGTTGTTTCCCTTCCTAAGAACAAGGTTAGGATAAATGCACCAGGATTTCTTACCCATTAGTGGGAGACCTGCAGATACAAATGAGGTAGTAGAGCATAAAAAAAACAAACAAAACCAAACAAACAAACAACCACAACAAAACAAAAGAACCCCCAACAAAACAAAACAAAACAACTATCAACAGGCATTTTTGTCATTGCACAGAAGAAAGAAAACTTTAGGCTGTGGCAAACTAATAAAGTTGCTGATGATTTCTGCCTATGTAGTTCTATTGCATTGAAAGCACACAGCAACTCAAATATCTGTCACAGCTGTACAAGATTAGTAAACAGAGATGCTCTGTTGTCTTCTGTACCACTACGTGTTGACATTATCACTGCTTAGTTCTCTCCGCTGGTTGGAGATGGCCACCTGACATCGATGACGATGAGCACACTTCAATCAAAGCCCCATTAGGCAGGAGGTTTATTTTATGCACATGGAAGCCAAGACCAATCCGGATACAAAGTGCATCAACAGGGCTCAGGGTCAGGAGCTCGGTGCTGCTCAGGAATAAATCATGTTTTGTCAGACATGGCGTTTTTTGACCAAGGTCCAGAAGAGAAGATATTTCAGTTTTAAGCAGTTGAGACTAAAAGGAGCACTGATAGATGATGTGTAGGGGAAAAACTGCACAGGCCTTTCAAATTCCCAATTTCTTCCTTCACCGTTTCATTTTTCTAAGTTTCATTTGGGTGACAGCTTTCTTATTTAGAGCTCATGCATTTCCTGAATATGTGTATCTCTTAAAAGGCTTGGGCAGCTGTGTTTTGCACTTGGCAAAACCTCAGTCGTCTTGTTTTCCCTTTCCTATGACAAAACCAAAACCGCAGCTAGTTTTGGATTTGAACCTGCTGGGAAGTACCAAAAGACCTCAAAGTTTCTCTGTCTGCTTACAGGGGAGCAATTACTGCAGTGTATCAGCTTTTCAGATCAAACCTTCCAGTTGCATGTCCAATAAAGAAGGGGCAAAAAGACTGGCACAAAAAGGAGGAATACATGAATAGAAATGTTAACTGGGTGCACTCAGAAAGCAAAGCAGAGCATTAGAATAAAATACAGCATAAAGCATTAGAAGAGAATATAGCAAGGAGCAAGATCTGTTCTTGCTGAGTATACCTGGATGTATTCACATAAATAATACAGAAAATTTCTGAAAGTTGAAGTCTGGAGCTCACCCCAGGGGGCTGTCTGTGGATGTATAGGTCTTGTGCTGAAACATGTCATCTACAGATCATTCCTGTAGCACTGGTTCAGCTCTTTATGCAGAGACACAGAGGCATCTAAAGAGGGAAAATCCTCAGATCTTTATCTCTCTTTTTTAAGATTTTTTTTTTCCCCCTAATGCTTGTCCTTTACCCATTTTATCTTAAAAACTTGTGTTCATTATGAACACTTTCTCTGACTTCTTAAAAAGCATCACAGCAGATCAAGACATGCCAACAGAAGTACAAGTGTCCAGAATAGCAACAGTGAAATGGGCTTGTGGAAAATGGTATCAAAATCATGAAAGGAATGTCTCGAAAGTCTGAAGAGTTATACTCAGACCCGGCTTGGCACTAATAATGGCACTAATAATTGGGTGGGACTTCTGAATCTAGCATTCTCATTTGCAGGTATGTTATTTAATAGAAAGCTAAGACAAATATTCAGTCATTAGTGTTAAAAGTAAAATTTAGCATGTATTAGGATGAGAGGTTAGAGAAGTCAAAACTTCTGCAGCCTTTGAAATATGTCTATAAAAGCTGGGCAGACAGGAGAGTTACTTCTCTCTTCCAGGATCAGCAGGGCAAGATCAGGCCTGTAAAAGAACAGGAGGTCCCTCTAGCTTTCTTACACACACCAAAAAAAAAAAAAAAAAAAAAGAAAAAAAAGAAGAAGAAAGGCAGACTTCACATTCTGAAAAAGAGCAGACAGCAGAAACCCCGTGGTGTCACAGACTAGATTCAAGGAAAGGACTGAATGGGACAGAAACTAAAACT
Organism: Caloenas nicobarica; assembly: GCF_036013445.1. NCBI lineage: Eukaryota > Metazoa > Chordata > Aves > Columbiformes > Columbidae > Caloenas > Caloenas nicobarica. Next base: position 6,583,005 of record NC_088250.1, on the reverse strand, counting down.
GAAGAGTTATTTCAAAAAGTTGCAAGGCAATGGAGACCAACCCAGAAATGGAATGTAATTGAGATATAGATCAATAATACCTACACTGCATAATAAGTACTGTATGTTTTTTTCTTTTTGCAAAAGAAAGAGCTTGCAATAGGTACCTCTAGAGATGTTGTTGCAATAGGACACATCTGTATTGTTCCAGTAGAATTGGTGTAGGTTGTTCACACTGCAATACTCTGGCATCCAAAGAGGTGAGGCACACACATCTTGATTCACCTTATCAGGAGCTTCCTATCATGTTAACAGGTGGCCTGATGGATATTAAAAAACTCAGTTATGAACACCGATGGGGACTTTTCAAACATCACACATTAGCGGGCTAATATGGATAACCTCTAGGAAAGCTACTGGGTTGGCTAAGAAATCTTAGTATGATAAACAGAGCCTCTGCCTTGCACTGGAACAAGGGGCAGGACACATCTGGCTCATACATAGAAACTAGGATGTAAAATGCTGTAATCACATGGTAGGAAGCATAGTGGACCAATATTGGGCTGTGCTTCTAGACAAGCAAGGTTCTCCTTGTGTTAGAGGTTTGTTGTTTGTTTGTTTGTTTTCTTCCTGGTCATCTGGTCAAGTGAACAAAGGACAAGCAGTGATTTGCCCGATTGCAAACCCAGCACTTGTGAACTAACTCGTATTTTGGATAGGGCGAGTAGGCATGGAAGAGTTATTAGAGTATGGCAGTGGAGGACTGGCTGAAGAGTGGGAGAGGCATGTTGCTTAATTTCGTACGTTCTTCTGAACCCTGCAAACCACTTCTCTCCAGCACCAAAGCACAAGAATGGTTTTTGTCATCTTGCTTTTGGTAAATCCAGACAACTGTTTCAGGGGAGATTACTTGTTAAATTATCCACAATGCTACAGATGCTAGGCTGTTTATTTTGGTCATATATTTCAAATAACAGTTTCTCCAGCAAACAGTGTAACAGCTGTGGCTGATAAAACTCCTGGGTATAATCATTATCCTCATTTTCCTGATAGAGATTGTCACAGATTTACTGCTGAGTTTTGGCCTAGCTACTGGTGCTCTACAGTCAGCCAAAAATAAAATGGGAATGGATATCCTTAACATGAAAAAACAAAAGGAAGAATTTTTAAGGTTGCAAAACTAAAAGAATTACAACTCTCAAGACCAGAGGAAGGAGCTGTGTCCTACACAGGTACACAAATGCACTTTGGATGTGACTCTATCACTGCAGACCCATTTCTCCCATGCATGACCATATGGATCTTGCCACAAGACTGAGGATTTTGGAAGGTGGACTCCTGTGCCATTGTGAAAGAAGTTCTCTGAAGATCTCGTACATATTTCAAAGCTGACTTACCAGGAGCATCCATCAGTTTCGGGTGCCTCGGTTAGTGGCAGCTCTGTTTGCTGAGGGCCTGACTGTCTACAAAACCTTCTTTGAAGCCACAGTCCAAAAATCTAGCCTGAGGTTTGTCCTCATACAGAAATCACGCAGTCAGACTTGGAAACCACTTTGAAAACATGGGCATCCTTAGCCTTTAATACACAACCGTACAGTGTGCAAGGTACAGCAGCACACCTTCAGCAGAATGTGTACGTTCATACATACGTATCCCATATGTGTTTTTGCAAGGTGACTTACCCAAAGTTAATTTTTCAAGTAGCAATTGCAGTGCTCATGCAAGATGCAAAGAAAATAGGCTTTCGTATTGTTTTTCCTTTCGCATGAGCAGCAGCCCCTGACAGGCCAAAGCAGGCTCCCTCCAACCGCCTTGCCAGCCCTTCTCAGCAGCAGCCTTGAAGACTTAATCCTAAAATTGTAGGGCTGTTCAGTGCCCTTCCCTGTCGATTCAATCGCTGGTCTGTCTGCTCCGGCGTTCAGCTCGGATGCCAAGTGAAGTGGTGGTTTCTGTGATGCACCAGGAACTGGAACGAGACCACCAACTTATTTCACGTCGATTACTGAATAACCACTGGAGGTTTGCAGCTTTCTGCCACCACCGTTCTGGACAGGATTCAAACCAGCAACCTCAAGCGAAAACGATCCCTATTCCTGATACATCCCATCTTCTTCCATATGTTTTAATGAGCAAGCAGGATAGCCCCCAGTTACAGAAAAACAGCCTTACAGTTGGTTTTAAAGAAGCATTTTTGCTTTTCTGGACTCGAGCCCAAATCTCACTTGGATTAACTCACATTCATGTTAGCAGCACACCACCAGCCAAATATAAAGTTCTTCCCCCCCGCCCTTAATTAAATTGTTATTCTCTCAAATCAAATGCAAGCATTGTCATCACTCCAAACTAAGAAAGATCACAGGTCAATGTTGCCAGTGAAATTTAAAATCAACTTGGAATAGCTTTACTTTTAGCAGAAAGTATTTTCTTTTACTGGATATTTCTCAGCAAGCCAACTGTTAGAATTGAAATAGGGCAGGTTTCTAGACTATCAACCTCAAAAGATGTTTTCTATCTGCTTTCCTCCTGCCTTCAGAAGAGAGACAGCATCCTCATTACGCTTGTTTTAACTCTTCACATTTGGCGGGGGGGGGGGGGGGGGGGGGGGGGCGGGGGGGCAGGTGATTATGCCAAAGAACATGCCCATTTGCCACAGCTTCTCACTACATTTTCAGGACCACCACAAGTTTTGCCGGCAAACCCAATTCTGTCCTGTCCCTGCTGAGCAGGTTTGCTAACGCAGCTCTGCAGGCAGTGGCATTTCTAGTATCGTTCATGCACACAAAGTCCAGACACCAGGAGAGCAGCTTACACCCGGCTCAGATGCCTTGAAGTCCTCAGCTCCCAGCAGCCCTTACCAAAAAAACACAAAAAAAACCCCAAAACACCACACAGCCAACTTGCTACAACCCGTATCAATTTATTTCCAGCCTCCATAGGAGCTTTAAAGAGAGTGGGGTACAGAAATGCTCGAGAAAGACAAGTCAGAGTTAAAAATTAGAGTGGAAGCACATACCTACTGCTCATTAACTGACTTCAGATGATACCAGCTTGCTAGTTTGTTTTTTTATTTTTTCTGCAGCTCTGTCAGGGAATGCTTTATTTGCTTAGTAAAGTTTTCACATACAATATGTTGTTGCTGTTTTGTTTTGTTTCTTAAATCCCTTACCTATATATTTATTACAGATATATATTATACCCTCGCAGTAAAGAAACACTGCAAAGTGCTAGTTAACTTCTCAGAGCTGACTGAATAATACCATAAATACAAGGGTACTGAAATGACAACAATAAAGGAATCTGTACTTTGAACAATAAATATGAACTGTAGCTGTGCTTTGGATTTTAAGCATGCTCTAGCTAATAGGTATTCAGCTTGTGTGGGCCAGTGACATTTAAATAAACACATGTGCCATCCAAGGGGGTTGGCTGCAGAGCCTCTTGTCAATTGAATCCAGCCCTGGGAACAGTAATAGAGCAGTTCAGGATTGCAGAAATTCCATGCTGGGCTAGCCCTTGGTGGTATCTCTCCTGAAACCATAGACGTCCTCCATAGGAAAAAAATTAAAAATAAAAAAAGGACAATGGGGATGAGGAGGGGGTGGAAAACCCCCAAAATATGTGGCTTCAAAGAAATGCTGAAAGTATTTATAAGAAAAATGTCTGCCAGCCTGCCCTTTGCAGACTAAAGGAGAACTCAGCTCCTCTGAAACTGAGCTAGCTTGTCAATCTTAGTGTTCCTACACTGCATTGGAAAAAAAAAAATCATGTTTTAAACAGAGACATTATTTTTTCCTTGCAAAGCAAGGCCACAAAGTACACTCATGTAAATCCATTTCTGATATGAAAGTAACAGGTACCTGGTTTGCAGGACCCAGGAGGATCCTGAGACAACAACTTTCTGCAGCACTTGACCTCCTGAGGCCACCTCTACATGCAAAAACAGGTTTGATTATGGTGGAATAAGCTTGATTGCATTTCTGGAAAGGAGAAGGACTAATGCTGTAAGTCTTTCTTTCCCTGTTCCAGCAAACCAGTCAGTAGCCCTAGATGTCAAGAATTATTTGGCAGCTCTAGACAGGATGTTAATCCTCAGCATCTCATTCCAAAATGAGATAAAGACTACGAAGTGTCCCAAGCACTTGTTTTGCATGATGCGCGTAAATGGCAGGTGATGCTTTACATGTTAGTAATTAAATATTCTCTCTCACTGTTGTGGAAAGCATAGTTTCACACCCAGGCGGTACCTTTTCTCATGACCAGTGCATACTGACACAGATGAGGGATAACCGAGGAATAAGATGACATCAATTCTGGGGCTGTCAGCCTCAGAAAAAGGGAAGATGACAGTTTAAAAATTGAAAAAACAAACAAACAAACAAAACAAAACAAAACAACGACGACCAAAAAACCCACCAAACAAACAAACAACCAACCACAAAAAGAACAACCACAACAAAACAAATAAGCAAAAGTAATCCAAAGGGGAATTCATTGAGCTATCACTGAGTTTAACACTGAGCCAAGCAGTAGAGGCTGTGTAATAGCATTGCAGATAATTAGAAAACCAGGATGAAAAACCATGCTTTTGGAAGCTGGCATCACACCCCTTGGGGAATTATTGTGGGCATCAATACGTAAGTAGGGGCAATTTAGTTGATACTGAATACTCTGGCTTCTCAAAAGATCCCTCACCAGGGGCTCCTAGGAAATTTCTCTCTCCTGGGATTAGAAGAAAGGTTCTCAAGTGAATTCAAAACTATTACAAAATAGGAAGGGACAGGTAGGAATAAACGGTTGTTTTCATAGCAGAGGGAATCGCAGTGGAATCCCACAGTAATTTGGACTGTGACGTGTTGTTCTCAGAGCCTGAAGGTTCTGGAAAAGGGATATAGGAGCAATTTACAGAGAATAAAGAAAAAAAATTACTTTAAGTCACAGAAATTAGTGCTATCTACAAAGAGCTGCAGAAGGACTGAAGGACATGGCAATAAAACAGATTAGCAGATGCTGATAAATAAGCAATAGCACAAAAATCAGACTGACCTCACCATAGTGCCTCCATTAGTTATTGCCACTCAGAAAAGGGATAATCTAAATCAACAAGAACATCATTTCATTCCCAAACAGTGAGCAGAGAGATGACCAGACTGTAAGGAATTGCCAGGAATGGCTTGAGAAATCCCTCCCCTTAAGTTACAGTTTACATCTGGCCAGTTACTTCTCTGCCTGAAAAAGAGGCGAGTTCTGAATCCCTGTCACTTTTTCTAACAAATTAGGAGGTGTGTGGTGGTGGTGAACATATCGTCACTCCTTCTAACAGTACAAGAGCACCGTTTAATGCCCATTCTTGAAACATTGCAGATTGAAAACCAAAACAAAGCACTTTTTCATGCAGATCGTGGACTTCACCACCATAGTTGTGGAAGCCAGAAAAGCGAGCGTGCTCCGAAGGCATCGAGCCAAAATAATGGAAGGTAAGCTGAACAGAAAGATCCAGGAAACATAAAAATTAGAGAAAAAACCTCTAGCTCAGAAAGCTGTTCAGCTGCAGCTGGTTAGGAGGGTTTGCTGGAGCCAGCGTAACGCCTGCTTATATGCTCCTTCCATTAAGCGTCCGCCACCAGCCAACGTCAGAGATAGTGCACAAAGCGAGCTGAGCCTTCAGTCTGCCTTCGTACAGCTGCTCCCGCACTTCACAGATTAACTTTGGATCCGGACATAATTGGTACAGAAGGAAAATATTGAAAGAAGTCTGGGAGAGAATGTCTAGCATGCGTTCCTAATGGAGCCAGCGCTTTCAAAACAGTCCCTCTAAATATAGTTTCCAAAAAAACCCACTGAAGTCAATAGGATTTAGGCATGGCTGTAACTTCTAAAACATGCTACTGGGATAGGAAAAAGGAGTATGTAGAGCAAGGGGAATTTTTTCCCACAGTCACCTTCTCAATGGGGGACAATCACAGACAGGACCCTTGGGTGTGAAGCATCTGAGGAAGAGACTAGACAAAACAATCGCAATAATCAAGTCACTGGAATCAATTACTTCTCATCAGCAAAGTCATCTATGCCTTCCAAAGGAAAATAAATAGTTGAACTACCAGCCAAGCTTGTAACCTGTCATCCTAAACCGCCTTAGCACCCCGTTCTGGAATTTTGCATTTAAAAAAGGAGGACATATGCATGAATAAGGATATAGCGATGGAGAATCAGCATGATTTCTGTAAGGGGAGATTTTGCCTCACGAAACTATGATGGTTCTATAAAGGAGTCAGCAAGCATATGGGTAAGGGAGACAATTGCTCTAATCTTGGATTTCCAAAAATATTTTGAGTATTTTCCCTTCCGAGCACCCCGAGATGCCATGGGATAAAAGCAAAGGTCCTCACACAGGTTAGAATAAAAAGCAAGAAAGAACAGGAAAGCAGAAGGTACAAAGCTAATACCAGCCAAGGCTGGCGATCCAGAATTAACCACAATATTTCTGTACACACTCAATTTCTCTTTCTCAGGGCAGAGCGGCACAGCCGTACAGCTGCCGTCTCACCGCTGCCGCCATGGAGCCTCTTGCTGTGCAGCAGCCGCGGAGGCTCCCGTGGATGTCACCGAGCTCCCAGGTCACCTTTCTTGTCAAGGAATGAGAATCTACTTTGGCTTTCAGCTCACTTGCTCTCTCCGATGCAGTTTGAGCTGTGGTTGCTAGTGATACCTCAGTGGCTGCTCTGTCGCACAGCGCAGGTTCCCCGAATCTCCAAGAGCCTTATTTAAACAATCTACTGTGAAGGCAGTAAGTTTTACAAGAAAGATCTTCAGACAGCAAAAGTACTTTTGAAGCAGGATAGAAATCAAGTTCACAAACTTATATATATATATAATTTTTTTTTTTTGCCAGCTAGCCAGCATCACGGATGAGGGAGGCTACTTTCCAACACATTTCACAAACATCACTTTTTTTTATTCAAACACTTTCATTTGCCAGACCTTTCTCAGAACATCCATTTGATGGAGAAATAGTTCTGACTGCATCAATGTCTGCAATCAGCGCCAAATGTTCATGCATCCTGAGACACACTAGTGTTTGCCACCAAGCCTGTGTGATGCAGAGGTATCTAGAGGCAATGCTGAGGCTGGTGGATGCATCTGCCTAGTCTAATTGCACTGTTTAGAAAATCTGGGATGCTTGTTTGGGTGGAGGTGGGTTCTTAAACCTGCCCAGAGGTTGGAAAGCTAGAGTTGCTGCTGTGAGCACAACATGGAAAGAAAAAAAATAGTATGTCTTGGGGTACAGGGCTGCCTAGAAAAGCAGACTTGAGCTCTCCAAAACTAGTACAAGGAAGAGGATGCTGCATTTATTTACAGAAAAATGTTCCTAACTACACTGAACTCAGTACTGACTCTACTATTGTTCTCCTCCTTGGAAAACAGACCTGGAATAAGATACACCTGTACAGAAATATCTTCAGTGCTCACTGAGATCAACGGAAAGATTCCTGTTAATGTCAACAGCTATGGGCACAGCCCTCAAGTAAATCTATAAAATACATTTAGATCTAATAGCAAAATTAACCATGAGAGTAGTTGAAAGTACTTGAAGTCCCTGGCATAATTCCAACATAGCCAGCACATGAGCGGCAGTGTTCTCAAGTGTCCTGCCCTCCCATAGCCCATCGGATTATGGATTTCTTCGAGGGATGAGCATCACCTTGCTGAAGAAGCTGGAAGCCTTGCTAGGGGGGATGCAGGTGGAAGATCCAGCTCCAAATCCTGCTGCGGTGCCTGCCAGGAAGCACAGCAACAGGTGCCAAATTTAAGAGTGGTCTTTGGGAATATATGCAAACACCTGCCTAAAAGCAACTGAATTGAGACCGCCAACTCATTTTGCACAGACTACAAAATATTTACTATGATTTCCATTCCTCAGCAAGTGAGGCTCAGATGTCATATTGATTGGGTGCGATGTAAGATGCTTGACAGACAGAAACGATGCGGAGCAATCTGCAAAGCACGAGAAGCTGGGCTCCACAGAACAACACTTATTTCTCAGTACAAGCAAATGTGAGTTGCTGCACGTAGGAACAAAGGCACAGGTTGTATTTTGAGGACAAGGTACTGCATTCGTCAGGGACTGAAACCAAAGAGTCCCTGGCAAATAACTAGCTGCACAGGAACCTGCAGGAAGAGAGGGAGAGCTCATGTCAGTACTTAAATACATACGCGGCAGAAAATAAGCAAAGCACTTTGGCGAGACCATGGCTGGAACAGCACAGGAAGCACATCTGGAAAGCAACTCATCAGGAAAGAGGCAAAGATCTCAGCTGAAGTCTGGAAAACCTGCCCTGAAGTCCAAGGCTGAAACGACTCATCTCCTCTTTGGGCTGGAGAGATGGTCTGACCAGTCCATAACAGCCTATATTGGCAGAGCAGGAGGAAAGATTTCTAGCAAAAAGAGGTCTCCTGAATTTAGAAAAAGCAGAGTCAGGAGCCCACTGGCTGAGCACAGTAGGACTCAGTCTCTGGACTAGCGGTGAAATGTTCATGTGCCAACAACAAGAGTAACTGAAACAACCCTGCCGTGCAGCAGAGTCCTCCCCAGCCACCACCAGGCAAGTCTCTAAGCCCATAAAGAGATATCTTGCCAAAAAACCGGGTCCAAAGGGAACCCCTAAGAAACCTGTTGTTTAAAAACCTGCATCCTTTTTGAACATCACATCAACACTTGCTTTCTGGAGCAAGGTCTGATTTTCTACCCTTAAACTTTCACATGCTCAACAACATAAGGTTCCCAGAGCAGCTGTATTACTTTCTTTCCATGTGTTGCTAGACAATCTAATTTCTTCTTTTATCTGTAGTTACTGGATAGTTGAATTTATTTCAGTTAAGGGAATACTTCCTTCAAGAACTGAAGGTAGCCAAATGCCTCAGAAGATCATTTTAATTCTGTGAGAAGCTGTTCCATGATATTATGATAATATCTGCTGTATATTTTGGTGATCTACTGCTATGCCTTGGGTTCTGTGTTTAAACAGCTGACTTGTGTTATGGAGCATTATGGAGATTTGTTTACACTCAGGTGAGTTATTGCTAAAAAGAAATTTTTGTTAAGCGTCGTAGGACTATATTTCTTTGTGATAGAAAGGTGGTACCATTGAACCACAACCAAAACTAACTCGATGTTTTCCTCTGTTGGACTGATTGCTGTTACCAAGGAGCCTTGTGATCCCTGCCCGCGGCACAAGACAGTGCTATGCAAAACACGGGATCCAAGAAATGACCAAAACAGAGACTATCCACCCTTTGGAGAATTGCCCCTTTCCATTTTCAACAAGATAAATCAAATTTAATTCAAATCAAAATTACCTCAAAAAGAATGGCTGCAGTACACTTGTGGCCATTCAGGAAATTATGCTGGAGAGGAGAAGGGCTTGAGAATTAAGGGACAGGGAAGCATCTTGTTTGAGACAGAGACGAAAAGCAAGGAGCTGCAAGACTTGGATGAAATGCACAGTTTGGTGACAAAGGACTGAAAACTGGTCCTGACACCATCCCCTGAATAGTGCCCTGCAGCAGAGACCAGCTCCAGTTGACACCCACGCATGGATCAGCAGGGCTGCTCTGGGACTGTGCCTCCAGCCTGGTCCCACAATCGGCTCCTTGTCCTGCAGCAAGTGGGGACTGTGCTGATCGCACCTGGCTGACGCCCCCAGTTCTGATTCTGCCTCTGGAAAATCATCCAGAGCTGCGGCAATTGCAGTTGTTACAGGAGCCAGGTCTTGAGCTGTGAGGCAGAGAAACCTCTTTAAGAAGCTGAAAGATGCAGAGCTGCATCTTCCAGTTAATTTATTTTGAGCTTCTTTTAAGATGTATTCTCTTGTGATCAGTTATTCCTTGATAGTACTGCACTTTCAGCAGCAAACCAGTCTCCTTCACTGGTCCCAACCGGCGCGGCTGAGAAACAGCCTTTCCCTTGCAAGTTAATTATAGGAGAAAGCTGTTCTCTGCTTAACTCCTTCCTCAGGCAACCTACACAAGAAGCTTGGCCACAGGAGTCCCCCGCACAGTCAGTCTCACTTTGGAAGCTGATAAGAATAAAAGAGAGATAAATCAGGGGATGCACGGGGGAACGCTGTCCTCACTGCTCAGCTGAGCTGCTAAGCCTGTAGCCACAAGCCTTTACTATTTCTTTCCAGAGCCCCTGGCCAAAAACGCGTGTGATCTTAAAAGATCAGTGCCTATACCAGTTAACTCTTACACGGTCCTTGCTTCTTACTAATTGTACACACCACCATTTACACAGACACTCCTGACTCCATCCCGTGAGGTCCTTTTGCACCCTGAATTTTCAGGCACTATCAGTTTTCATATTCACTCTTTCTAGACTGTCAAAGCAACAGTAAAACCTAATCTGCAGATTCTTAAGATTACTTCAAGATTCCTTTATTACCAGGTACCTGCCGAGAGCTGCCCGTGTTGATATTTTACTGACAGCAGAACGCTTCACACCCTGTTATTATCTGAAACGGCTTGGAAAAACAGCACATCCAAAAGGCTGCCATGAAGACATCCTGAAGATGGAAGCTGCCATCAACGATGCTGGCACTTCAGGGTGTAATCTGGGACACCATTCATGGTTAGGCCATCTATCCTAGCTTAAAACAAGCTCAATTAATCATATCACTGGTAGCCAGAGTAATGTCCAACAGGTAATGATGATTTTTATAAAGAGACACTGCAGTATCTTCATGACCACTCAGATCACATAATGCTTTTGTTTTTAATGTGCTCACAGTTTCCTACTGTCACTTCTCAGCTTGTTATATGAGCTATAATCATAACTTCCTTGCAGTATCCCCAGTGAAATTGTCATATCAGAGTATAATTCGCTATAAGCCTGATTTAAAGTCTCTTCATCTGACCAGCTGACTTGTCTTTCCCACTTCCAGTAACAACTTTAAATAATCCTGCTATTCCACAGCAAGGAAAGCAGGCTGCTTCACAGCTAGCAAGTAATTTTGCACTGGTCCACAGGATAGGACGGCACAAGTCCTTAAAAAAGACAAAGGTAAGCTTAAGCTAACCTGAGTGTTGAAAAAGTAATGTCATGATTTTTTCCCCCACTGTTTATAGTGTTTCTAAAATACTCAAACTTAATTTTCCCCCTTTTGTTCTCTGCCATGTAGCAAACATTAATCCCTCCCTTCCCTACCCAGCCCCTCACCCTGAGCAGAGGTGAAATAAACAACTGGGCTGCTCTTGCCAAGAGCAATTTCGCCTCCCGGCCGTGCCAAAACCACTGTTGTCTGCGTCCTGGCATCAGCCATTTGAGCGCGGCCTCAGGAATGGGATTTGCACAGCCAGCAGTAGAAATAACTTGGCTTTTCGTATGTCCGAGCAAAATAATGACTATCTAAAAATATCCTTGGCAAGGGAATGGCAGAGAGCGCCTTAAAATATACATCAAACTACTTAAAATCTGCAGGGATTCAACGAGACAGAGGAGAGCAGTTTAACATTACAGACAGCAAAGAGGGTCATTGTTGGAGCTACACAGAAAGTAAAGTACTTCCTTTTCAAAGCGGAATCGGAAATAGATTTTAAAAGGTTGCTTTTTTTTTTTTTTTGATTGGTTGGTTTGAGGTTTGGGTTTTCTTTTTTTAACCTCCTCTGTGGAAGGGGAGGCAGCCAAGAGCCAAGGACTGCGCTGCCAGTCGGCTGGAGGAGGAGGAGCGCTTTGCCCGGCAGCAGATGGCTTTGGAAACAGATGCTGGGGCACTCCTGTCTTCTCCCCAGCACGCCACCAGAAGAACAAAAGCAGTGGAAAATAGGTACGCATCCAATGGAAACCTGTTTGGGCTCCCCTACAGCTTCCTTGAAGTTAGACTGAGCCTGTGAAATCCTCTAGTGCTGATGCTGAAATGTTTGGGGTTTTTTTTTTTCCCCCCCTCATCAGAATTACCAATTGCCTGGAGAGTTTCTAGTGGTTGTTAGGAGTTGCAGGGAACACAGCAGAGGGTGTTCCAGTAGGTCCCAGTCACGCACTGACCTTCAAGGTGTTCTTCTCTTCGAGAACACGCCAATTCCAGCTCCTGCAAAAACACGTTGCGTTAGGAAGAGCAAGTTACGCAGTTTGGGGCAAGCAAAACTGGTAGCAAGAAGGCACTTGCATGAAAGAGTACACGTTCTGCTCAGGCTCAGCTTGCAGGAAGCTTTTGAGAATTGTCTTTCTCCTGGGGTGGAAATTTCACGGGCCCTGAAGCAACAAGCAGAATATTTCAGGACTCAGATGCAGTGCCAGGAAGGCAGCCTGAGATCCCCTGGTTGTGGCATCCGCAGCTTTACCTACTCTACTGCATTTTAGAAGCCTGAAACCATCTCCTGCTATCGCCTTGCTGTCAGCAGTCACTCTAGGGAGCCTGACAGCAAAGACAAGCACTTATTAAAACAGATCAGCTCTAAGAGTAGCCATCTCTACCTTCTCCAGAAAGTTTCTTCTCCTTTTTTTCCAATGTCTGTGAAGCTTGTGGACTAAGCAAGCAGAACAAGAGAGATATCAGCTCCTCTGCACTAAGGATTTCTACAAAATGTCCTGCTGCAGAAGGGTCCGAGTACAAAATATATACAGAACTGAGCAGTAGAGGTATGGAAAAATAAATATTTTCTAGGCCTGCCAAGGGAACAGAGTGGGAAGGGATGCTATTGCCAGGATCTCACCTGAAGCAGCCAGCTGTAGTAAGAACAGCTAGAGTAGTAGCCAGGACAGAGCCAGGCTGGAGGGGTACTGGGCTTTACTAGGCCAAGAGTTAGGAATGGGATTAACAAGACACAAAGCCCAAATAACCACAAGTTAGTTTTGAATCTGTGACAACTCCTTTTGAGATGTTGGCATTGGGGTAGGATTCCTGCAAATGAAGAAAGCCGTGGACATCTAGAGGTCTAACTCTGGAGGAATGCTTCCAAATAGCCAGAATAGGAGAACAAGTTAAAGAGCAACCACAGAGGCAGAAGGGTCAAGGCACAAAGTGATCGTTATAGAAGGAGAGAGAGACAACCCGGTTAAAGTGAACATCATGTTTTCAGTACCGAGACTTCTGGAAAATGGTGCCTGCAGCATAGCTTGGGCAGATCTGAAGATGTTCACAGAGTGCAGAAGAAAACCAGCAGCAAGTACGCTGCCAGCACATTTGATCGAGGCCGATGCTAGAAGCAGAGAAGCCCAGAAAACACTTGCGGTTTGATGCAGGACAGAGAAAAGAAATAAATTACGTGAGCAATAAAGAATAACAGAGCATTGCACATGGACCCACAAGCTTCCCTTACAGCAACCACACACAAACAAGTTGGAAACCAGTTCAAAGACCACAAGAAATGAGGAACTACAAGATCTAACAGATACGTGAGCTAAGATGATCGTTTCCTATGCTCCAAACTACCTAGTTCTCCTCTGCTGACGAGTTGACCAGAGAGACTTCAGGCAGACACAGTCTATCTCTATGTGGATCAGTAGTACTGTACCAGAGCAGCAGGTTCATAGAGTAGAACGATTGCTCTACATCCATGCTAAATATGTTTTAGGGTTCAATTTTGGGTAGCTCTAGTCTGATCCTGTGACCTGGATGCCTATTAATAGCAGTCAAGCATTACATGCCTGACCTGAAACAAAATGTTTCTCTGAATGCACCCATAGTTAATGTGGTCTTCAGTGCGACCTTCTGCAAGCAGGAGCCAAGTGAGAAGTGTCCCCATGCAGAGTTCGTGCTGCACGGGAGCCCCCAGACGTGCAGTTAGCACAGATGTTTTAGCACCTGCTGTGCTCATCTCTGGGATGGTGCCAGCATCAGGAGGACAGGATGGGGCTTGGGGAATGCGGGTCTGTATTTGGTTGGGTCAGAAACCATTTGGCTCAAGTGAGTTTCTTGTTTCCAGGAAAAGTGGCATTAAACAGAGGGGAAAAAAAAAAAAAAAAGGTTTCCTGAGGGAAATGGCACATGTGCAGCTTTTGCACAGTACACAGAACTTTGTCCAACTTGAAGTCTTTTGAAGTGCAGCATTGTCCTACGCTATCACCCCCAATCTGTTCCTCAGCAGATCTGTCTGCTGGTACCTTAGCCTGGCATCTGCCCATGCTCTACCTCCTTAGAACTGAATCACTGTGAACATAAGAGGGCAAACAAGCTTGTTACTGATGTGCTTTGGCATTGCTCCATTTATTATTGATGTGGTGTGTAAACGATGGCCTGCTGTCCATTTCCTCTGCTCTAAAGTGTTAATATCAATTATTAAAAATAGTCTGAGGCATGAAATGTGGGGCATAAAAACACTTGCCCATAAGTGATGGGCACACAGCTATGATGCATCCTTAATGTGACAGCTCTGAAGACTGGTGCTGACTGGTCATACAAGTGACAGCAGGCTCTGCAATGCCATCTCCTTCCCTTGGCTAAGGCCTGGGGGGTTGCCAGAGGAGTAGCAGTGCTGGAAGTGTCCTCTCTGGAAGCAAGAAGCTGCCAGGATCCATGTTACAGGTAGAGCTTTCCAAGGTGAGCTAAAGATGAGACACATGCAGGAAAAAAAGAAGCGGGGAGTGGGTGCAAAAAGCAAAAAAGACTGATGTCCTTCAAAGGGAAGTGCTGTCCCACTGAAATGTGGATTTCATGGCCTGAACTAGTTTGCTGTTTTGTTCTGGAGGCTGTTTTCTTGCAGACAGGAGATGCACAAATCCTGCAGTTCAGGCTTTGCCACCTCCTGTCCTCCAGGGCAATGCACTGTCGCTTCCACCCCCATCAACACAGACATGCACCCATTTCACATGCAGGACCATGTACTTCCATTCCTCAAAGGCATCTGGGACCGACACACCATCAGGGGAAGGAGGAATCCCCTTGGTCTGGAATATACTGTCAGAGAACCACGACATGGACCATTACAGCAAGACGACAGGTTATTGAACTCGATGTCTTTTAACTCGCATCCCTGGGAGCCACACAGCAGCGTGCCAGGAGCTGTACAAAACCGGGGTCCCTGTCCCATCATTTACAAGTCCAAAGTCAGCAAGAAGCACGAGGCAGAGATCCACAGAGCATGTGGACCCGTCCAATGTGCCTTGAAGTGCACTGACTCAAAAAGAGCCTAATGAGATGAGGGACACCAAAGCCTGGCTCGTGACAGCCCCTTAAGCTTCACGGCAGTGCAACCCTAACCCCATGAGACAAAGAGGACCTATCATGTGATGGAGATGTTTTGGCAAGTGTCCCTTGGCTCTATGGAAAACAGTTCTCAAAACTGCACACCCACAGCAGAGTTTTCCCTCCCTCTCTCCTCCACCCCCTTCTTTCTGGGGATAGCAGGCAAGGAGTAAACGTTGGGTTTATTCATCCCCTCTCCATTGATTGCAGCGTGCGTCACCGACTCCACGAGTGTGGGAGGTGCAAGTGTGCCTCACAGTCAAATCACCAGCCTTTCAGCTTAATAACACCTCAGGGGGATGCGGGCTCTCTTCCCCTTTTCAAAATAAAAACAGGAGAGGAAATAAATGTTCCTACAATGTAAATCAAAAGCGAAGAAAAAAAAAAAACCCCCTCCAAAACTTCCACAGCAGGAGGTGGAGAGAAGAAGAAAAAAATGCACACAACACCTGGAAAATAAAAACATCTCGCTTTCTTTCGCATGAAGCAGAAGAGAGAAGATGTCAAGGCTGGATGGTGCATGGGAAGGATCCTGGACCAGGGATGCTGAGCGGCAGCACAGGACAAGGCAGCCCAGTTGCAGCAGCCCCAGGGAAGGTCAGCACTACTCCTCTCTGGTCGGGGTCACACCGAATCCCAGAAAGCTGGGCTAAATGGCACTTAAAGTAAACAAGCCACTTGGCCAGCACCGACCATTTCCACGAGCACCTGGGCAGTTTAAGAGCTCTTTTTAGGAGAAAGGTTTGAAGGTTCAAGATGGAGCCATGGAGACAGACCAAATCCAGAGCTGGGCAGTTTCACTCCCAGCAGCTCCCACGGGCTCAGCCTTT
This sequence comes from Caloenas nicobarica, assembly GCF_036013445.1. Classification (NCBI taxonomy): domain Eukaryota; kingdom Metazoa; phylum Chordata; class Aves; order Columbiformes; family Columbidae; genus Caloenas; species Caloenas nicobarica. The sequence continues at coordinate 6,567,020 of NC_088250.1, read as the reverse complement.
GCAAACTGAACTCTCCAACCCTGACGGCCACCACCAGTGAGTCCTGCCACCAGCTCCCATAGTGACCTCCAAAGGCAGACTTTCCACCACGTGTCTGCAGATGTTTTGCTGACAGTTTTATCCCCTGGAGAGCTGACACAATAGCCCAGGCATGCTGATCAGGCAGACACATCTCTAGGCTTTTATTAGAGAGGAGGCATTTTGTTTGCTCAGTCATTCGAAGCAGCCTCAGCAGATCCACAGCAGTCCACGGGCGTGATGTCTGTACTAGCTGCCAGGGAGGCCCTGCTGTCCCAGACCAGGGGACTTACAAAACCTGAGACGTTCCCATGCACACAAAAAAAACCAGGCAACAGTGAGATCAGGCATTCACCTTGTGATGAAGACCCCAAAAATGCAAGTGCTTAGCCCAACAGGAAGAGAAACACAGAGGATGGATGACAGCAGACATCTTCAATAGGGGAAAGGAATCCGGCTTCCATATACACAAGTAGGATACCAAGGACCATTTCTAGACAAGAAGGTACAGAGATTTTTACATCTAAGTGGCATTAAGAAGAGCAGCACAGCCTAGAGAGACCCATGTGCCTGGCTGGAGATCCAGGAAAGCAGGCAGAAGCCCATGGATCCCGTTATAAAAAACTTTCCCAAAGCTCAGAGTTTTCTTATATTCAGCTGTAGGAAACCCCAGTGCTTTGAGAAGATACAGTGTTCAGCAGGGTTACACATCCCTCACGAAGGCCATAAATACCTTCATAGCAAGAGTCTGCCAGGAATGACCTGCGCAAACTTTGCCGGTTACCCTCACTTCCCACCAGTGCCAGCTCCACAGCTTGGGCTTGCAGACTGCTGTTCCCACAACATGCTGACAGCCATCAAACCCACCCCAAAACAGGGCTATATACCAGCCTGGACAGCAAGCAGGGCCCAAGGCTCAGGACTCAGGGGATGCAGCTGACCCACAGGCAGCCACGTGCTGCCCGTGCTGAGGAGCCCACGCTCCGGCAGGCAGATGATGTTTTTCTGAATGCATCCCCATTTATAATGAGACATTACTCACAAGCTGGAGAATAAAATAGAATAATAGCATCTATCAGCGTTAGTCATGTTTTAAATGCGTACTTTCAGAGCAGCATGGGATTTGATGGGATAATCTTCCAATAGACATGTAGGAAGCTTTCATTGAGGGACACAGCCCTGCTGGCAAATGACGGCTTGCTGCTCTCTGTGCTGCTATGCTGAACATTGCTGCTGGGGGGGGGTCTGAAACTTGGAGCCATGTTGGGGGGAATCCACAGCCCCTTTGAAAGGGATTCAGAGCAAAACAACAGGTTTTAGGAGATTTGCAAACTCCAGGTACCACAATTCTTTTGGCTTTTGATGCAGGGTCATACCTGGCCAGTTTCACAAGGTCTTTTTATTCCCCTTCCTCTACAGTTTGACTCTAACATCCCCAATGGATGTATTCCACTGCCCAAACAAACCCTGTGTTGCTGAAAAAGAACATGCGCCAATTCAGAAGAAAAAACACTAATTTTTGTACACGTGGAATCAGGCCTCAAACTTCTGTGAGCATGGAATGCCGCAGCCCCCCGCAAGCGTTGTGTTTGGGACGCCTTACCAGAAGGTGCTGGGAATTTTACAAGGAAGCCAATTAAGCTGGGAGTACGAAGTTTTGTCTCAAAACCCAAAACGATTCACTTGCACATCTGTTTCCATCATCCCCTGACAAAAAGCAGAAACCCACTTGCTGGGAAAGCCCAGCTCTCCAGCATCCTATCTGAGGATCTGAGGTCTGTCCTTCTGGGGAGCCCAGCGAGACAAACTGGCTCAGCACCAAGACCACTGTGTTTTGTTTGAGAAAATTCATTGCAGGGTTTCAGCTCTGTGAACAACTCGGATCTCCCTCCCCATGTTTGAGGCACAGTAAAATCTGCCAAGCAGTATTTTCTGTGTGCTTGAGGAGATGATGGAGAGGAAATTTGGTTCCCAGTCAGATGCTCTTAACCAATTTCAGCAGTGGCAAGACACAAGAGAATAGCGATTTTTGCACAGCAGTGCAGTGATGTTCCTTGCAGCTGCCTGCTGATCTGAGGAAGGCTTCTGTGATATATTAACAAAACAGAGCAGAGGAGGTGAGAGAATGGCCCAATGCTCGTGCCCTACCGTAGGGAAGACCCCCTGTACCCTGGCTCACCCAGGATAAGAGTGTTTTGTTCTTGGTGGCTGCCAGCCCTAGGTCAATGCTGACACACATGGCCAGTGGAGGTGGTCAGCCGGCTCCACACCCTTCAGATGGAGGATGCAAAGCCTTCCAGCTCTGTTAGAAAACAGCACCAAAAAAAATAAAAAGAGAAAAGAAAAATGGAAGGGAAAGAGGTGCGTAAGGATGCTGAAGTTCGCCTGGGCTCACACGGTGGGGACTGATGGGCTTGGTCATGGGTGAGCCATGAGCAAGCCTGCACATCTGTGCAGCAGGGGGATGAGGTTTGGGGGCCTCTCAACACCCAGGAGAGGGATTAAAGCAACCCTTTCTTCATAGGGTGGTCCCGCAAGCCCACTGTGTGACTCTGGTCCCTTCTGAACTGCCGATGCTCCCTCACACCACTACAAAGAGGTGAAGAGCTCAATTTTCCTGTGGCAGTGTTGTGCCTGCTGCCAGTGCAAACATTTTGAATAGCAGAACTATGATACTCCTTCCTCTTTTCTTTTGCATCTAGAAAGAGAATGCATTAGGAAAAGAAACAGCCAGTTGATGTGACAGAGTTTTCAATGGGAGGAACAATGTCCCCACACACCTCTCCCCCCAGGGAATGCAGACCTGACCAACACATCAGGGCTGCAGACCCTGGTCCCTTCTGCAGAGAGAAGATGGGAGAGCAATGACTTCCCCTTTAAACTAAATTGGGGTGGAAAAAAAAAATTAAAAAGAGTACCCTGCACGTTTTTGAGCATGAGACTCCTATACAAATGGTCCCTGCAATGTTTAAACCATTTGGGCTCCTTCCTTATGCTGTTTCTAAGTTTGAAGAATGCCTGCTGGGTATGATTAATATTCCTCCTCCTACACTTACCCATTACTCCTGACAGCAAAAATTAAAACAGGAGCTTCTCTTCATTCAACCCCAACCCACAGGAACGTGGTTACATGGGGAAAGTTGCTAATAAAAAAGAGGAATGTTTGTAGATCTGCTGCATTCACAGCCGGGAGAGGTGTAGCTCTCATTCAGTACCCCTGATGGATGAAAGATCCCTCACCTCCTCCCAACGGGATGCTTGGCACGAGTACTGCTCAGCCAGGTTTGGGGGGAAAGCCACAGCATACAGCACCTTATTTCAGGTCCCTGTGGCAGGAGGGATGCCCATGGGATCACTGCAGCCTTGCTTGCACCAGGCAGTGTTGCTATGGGCACTGCTGCCTAGGAGCAGCCACCAAGAGGGGGAATAGAGAGGAGCCGTCCCAGAGCCTTTAAAAATTCAGTTTCTCATTATGCTGCACGTTTCTCCCCTCATCCTCCCTCCTTTTGCAAGTTTCAAGTTACCTTTCACCATGGAATAAAGTTTTATCCTTAATCAAAGCGCTGTCAGCAGAAGTGTTAACTCATGTATTTAAACATGCCTAACAAGGGGTAGGGGGAGCGGGTGCAGCGGCTCAATATGAATCATTACTCAGAGCAATCCCACATCAGCCCAGCCCTCTGCATACGTCCCTGTATCTGCCACCCCATGGGGTGAGCAGGGGAGACACTGCAGAGCCCTTCAGGGAGAAGCCCTCAGTGACCCATAGCTGGGTGTTTTCCCCATGATGCAGCAGGTCAATCTGTATTACCCTCCTGACACCTGCTGCTGGTGGGAGCAAAACCACCACAATTTACTGCAAAACCGGGGGCCACGCTGATGATTTGTTGATGCCCGCAAAGGAGGAGTGTGCCCAAGGCACTGCCTTCCTCTCCTCAGGTCTTGGAGGAGATGCTTCAGCCCCGCTGTGTTTCTGCAGCTGCGTGGTGATCACCTGGAGCTGCAGGAGCAGTGCTGGACTGCAGCCTCACTGATACAAGGGTCATTTTTGTCATCCCGCCTCTCTTTTCAGAGGGAGACTTGTTCTTCAGGTGGGGCTGGTCTTGACACAGCACTACCATGAGAAGCCTTTCCAACCTAATGGTGCAGGGAGGGTGGAACGAGAGTGCACTGTTTTCCACCTCAGGGTCTCAACGAATGAAGAGCAGCAGAGCAGGGGTTCCCACCTCCAAGCAGGCTTTTCCAGCATAAATCCCAGAAGGTAGGGTAGGTAGCCACCGGAGTCCAGTCCACAGAACAGTAGGGTCCTAAGAACTTCACAGGTTCCACCTCAAACACATGCAAAAACCTTCGAAGACTTTTCAATGTTGTACAACATCCTAAACTAGAACACTTAAGGTACCAAACGGCTCCAAAAGTCACAGCATGGACCTGTAAAGCAGGTGGCCATGCAGTGCTGGTATCAAAAGTTAAATCCAAAGAAGCCTCAGGGATTGGTCAGAGCAATGCATAATTTGATTTGATGGGGACCCATGTCTTGCAGAAGAATCTTTTAAGATGCTGCAAGACTCTGCAGACATTGCGTTAACCCTCCTGACTTGGACTTCACTGTATTAGGATGTAGTCCCGTGACAAAGTACCAGGTTCACTGTTGCGATACACAACAAGCAGTTCACTCCAAGGGCAGCATCCCAGGCTCATTTTTGAGCCATTTCTGTTTTTCTTGTAGGTTGCATGAATCCAGGGGAGAGCAAGGCAAGCCTCAAACCTTCTTTCCCTTGAAACAAGCAGCTTCTGGCTGAGAAAATGCTCGAAGCCACCTGGGCTCACTGACAGGCATTTAGAGATACCCTCCATCCCAAACTCAGCTGGGTCATACCCTGACTTTGGCTCACCAAGGACCCTTTCACATCTTTACTTTGGAAGAAGCTCAGGTGGGAAGATCAATACACATCGCTCCCTCCAAAGAAAGCATCATATTGAGCTGAGGGCTTATTCCTACTGGCACCTGATCCCACATAACCCCATCCATGACCAAGTGGGTTGTACTCACCACCTGCAAGCAGGGAACTCCAAGCCACAGCCATCAGTACTACAAAAGCGGTACCCTAGCAATTTTGGCCAGGGATAGTGGTTTGCATTTCCTTTATCCTCCTTGCAAGAAAGGGTGGGGAATTCAATATTCCTTCTGTATTTCACCATCTGTCTTGGCTATGGCAGATCACTAAATACCAGAGAGGGCAGAGTTTAGCTTTGATTCTGGAAAGCTTCAAGGGACATTGTTCAGGAGACACTTATACAATGGTAATGAGCCAGAGATCTCCTTAAAAAAAACCCTACAAAAAGAGGTTTTAATTGCAACCCATTCCCTTCAATTAGCTTCCCCCCCACATTTAAAAGCAGGAACAAGTCAGGAACTCAAGGCAAACCTAAGAAAACAGCTGTTCTATGGCAGCCTGAGTTTCAGGTGCAGGACTCATCTGTGGTAGCACCAGCGTTCCTCCTCCCTCCACACTCCAGGTAAAGCTGGATGAGCACTTTCAAGAGCCTTTAAATCCTCCCTGGTCCATACCACAAGGTATCTCCCTATGGAGAGAGGATGGGGCAAGCATGGCAAGGCTGCGATAGGGCTGGGAAGGTGGAGAAATCCCAGCTCCACCACAACAACTGGATACCCTCCAACTTCCCAGGTCTGCTGCCACATAAATAATCACAAAGCACCTTCACAGGGTGGGTGTAGAGGGGGAAGAGACAGTGAGGAACAAGCTGCATTCCTCTTTAATGAGGATAAAGAACAAAATGGAGTCAATTAAGTCTGGTTCTGGTGACATTTCTCTGAGTACATGAAGACTGGTATAAGCTAAAGCAAGACAAGTTGTTTGAACCCCGTGGGCAGGATTTTTTTTTTTTTCAAAATTAGTTTTTCGTGATTTATTTCAATTTTTTTCCTCTGTTACTGGTAGGTTCAAAGGACATGTGGGACAGATTCAACTCAACAGTTTGTAAACAGCTGATGTGGGAGGGAGAAGGCGCTTAAGTTACTGGAATTGTTTCCATTCAAAAAATTTTGTAAATTAATTCCTCCCCCAACTGCCTGCTATAAACACCACAGAGCCATGTTCCTCCTCTTCAAATGGATCATGCAGACAGATGTGCCTTCTGTTCTTTCGCAAACATCAAGGCTGCCTCTCTCCCTGTGTAAATGTCAAGGTGCTAATTAGTTGTAACAGGAGTCAGGCGAGGACAAGTCGCAGTGCTGGGAACACGACAGCAGCGACACGGAGAAGGAGTCGCAGCTGGATTTTAAATGTCTCCTCCGCAGCCTCTAAGGAGGAAGACGGGCAGTGCAGCATCGCAGGGACCAACCGGTCCCCGAACCACCAGCAGGTACTTAGGGCTGATGGCATGGGGGGGCTAAACATGGGGTACCCCTTCCCCCTGCAGCCAAGGGAGGGCATCCCCAGGCTCACAGGCTGTGGTGCACACCTGTAAACAAGGAAAAAAGGGGAGCATGGACAAGGGAATATGTCAATCTAGTGGGCAGCTTTGCCACTGAGTTTATAATCTCTACTTTCGCAATAAACACCTGTCCCTTGTTCTCCAGGGCAGCATCAACAAGTCTTCTCACCCCTTGTCAGCTTCAGTTCAGAGAAGTCAGGGACTTGTTATATCCACCACATTTCCATCAATACTTCACGCTTTCCAACCCCTCCCTTTACCACAAAGTAATATTTTAAGCCTCAGGACAGAGGTGTCACTTAAGTTCTCTTTGTTTAGACAGTGCCTGTTGACCATTTAATTGCATAGTAATTACAATGGAGCAGCAAGGTAATTACAAGGTAAATACCTTTTCATTGCATGCAAATACTCCTCTCTTCCTGCCCATGTTGCAGGCCATGTGGTAACTCCTCCTGGCTCTACCATGTGTGAGCCCAGTCATTTATTACAGCCCATAATTATCAAGTCATTACAGGGTATTTACCTGGTGTGCCTCAAATTACCATTTAGGAAACAAGTGAAAGCAGAGGTGGCACCAGAAAGGCTTCCAGTTACAGAGAAACGGCCCCATGTAATAGCACCCATTGCTGCTTTCTCCCCATTGTAGCTGTAGAGGAAGGGTAGGAGTAGGCTGACAGATGAAGGAGGTTGCTGGTGGATAGAAAAGCCCTGCTGATTTTGGAAAGTGCTTCCAGGTGTCAAATGGGAGAGTCAAAGCACTTCATCTCAGCAGCAACCAACTCTATTTCCATCAAAAGCAAGGGAAGTTTATAAGCCTTCCACCTACAGGTGCTCCCTCCTCTTCCTCCCTGCCCTCTGCTCACTCATGCCCAACTGAGACAGGGTCACACCTGCTGGTGTGGCCACCAAAGGGACCCTTGTGGTGTGGTCACCCACTCCACAGCCCCAGGATTGCTGCTGGCCAGCCCAGCTCAGGCACAACCTTCCACTTGCCACATCTTTGCTATTCAAAATCCAACTCCAGCAGCAAGATCTGAGCAGCTCCATGGAGGCTGGCACCCTGTGGTCCCACCAATGCTTTACCAGGGGTTGTAGCAGGGATGCTCTGATCCCTGTTCCACCAGACATCAGAGGAAAGCATCAGAGATCTTCTTTCCGAGACTGGTAGGAGTGAGAAGTAATTAAATGTTGTTTCTCACTAGTTATTACTTTCCCTGCCTCTGCAAGCAGCTGTCTCCTGGCTCTCACTTGCATTTGGAGCTTGCTGGAAACATCCCTGGGTTGCCCTTTCTGCTCTTCAGCAAGCTGGCTTTCCCAAGGACTCTCTTCTGCGCTTCCCTGCAGGAAACAAAGCAAGCACTGCCTTCCTCCACCAACTCATAATCCTTTACTCAAACTTACAGATTATTTAAAAATAAGCAGTGATTTCATAGTGGGTTTTGGAGTGCAAGAGACTCGAGAGTATTAAACTCCACCATTTTATCTCTAGCAGGCTGAGTCCTAACGCCTTACTGCACAGAAATAGAGCAGCTATGCTGAGCACTGGAGGAGTGATCACTCTTCCAGCCCTGAGACAGAGATCCACATCTTCCACTGAGTGGGAAAACACAGGCGTCACAAGCCAGCACTGCCCACCTCCTGGAAGCAAAGCGGGCAGCATCCCAAGGGTCCTTCCACTGCTGCAACCGTGGGTTAACGTTGTGAATTCAGCTTCTGAAGGAAGGCAAGAAGTGCATTGTTCCACATCACAACATGCAACACAGTGCCTCCAGTGCCCAAACTATCCGTGACCACCAAAGTCAGCTCAAGGGCTACCCAGGAGAAGAGACCAACAGCTACCAGAAGGTGGTGAAATGGGAGAAGCAGCAGCAGGGTGGGCTTCTGCTGACTTCGCGACTTTATTCTCTTCTCCCTCCCGTCCTGTCTGCCCTGACCATGGGGAGATTGCATGCACAGCTCCTCCCACCCTCCCCACCAGCTCAGCTCTGGGCTCCCTCTATCCCAGGGCATCATCTAACCACCAACTCCGCATCTCTCTCCTCCTGGCACACTATGTCAAATCCCTGGTTGCACTGCGCTATAGAGCCACCTCTTTGATGCCAGATAAGCACCTCTGGCTGCTGAGATTGTGCCATGGTGTCCAAGGGTTGAGCTTACATTTCCTTCTCCTCAGCCTGCAGCCTTTTTTCCTAGAAGTCTCAAGAAAACCATGTTTCAGCCACATCCATCAGCAGGCAATAGCATAGCAACCTGAAGTCTGGATCCCTAGTAAATGAGCTGATAGAAATTAAAGGAGAAAAAAAAAAAGGAGTACTGGGATATCCCCAGTTTTAAGAGGTACAACAGCACATCAATGCCAGAGATGCTGCTGTGTGGGAACTTATAGCTCTGTAAGGGGGACACAGGGAACCACGCAGACCTGCCGCAATGGGAGGACATACTGCTGCCAGACACACGCTTCAGCACCAGCAAACCCAAGTCACCCCAGTGACCCACACCAGCACCAGCTTGCTGGCTTCCCATGCTCCTGGTGCTGGCCGACTGAGCCAGTGACACCAGCGTCAGGAGGGTGGGATGGGGCAGAGGGACAGGGACAGTTTAGCAGCACTGCTAGAGTAGAAAGATGCAACGACATGGGGTTGTTATCGAAGGCTGCAGCCTGCCTGTGCAAAAGCAGCTGACTCTGCTTATCTTTTAAATCTACTGCCCATTTGGTACCAGTGCAAGAGAGGCTTTGGCAATGCCTGTAGCCCTGGATGGAGGTGTGGGACATGAGCAGGTCTCCTCAGCAGCCATACAGGGAAGCAGAGTGCTGTAGTGCACAAACAAGTGTCCTGGAATTGAAAGGATCAGGCTGTTCACTAACCCAGGGGGAACCAGCAGGACAGGATGACATGTGTCCCTTCTGAGCACATGCAAGAGGAGCATTTCCCTCAGCTGAGGATGAGCTAGAGCCGGGTTGCAGTAGCGCCTTGCCAACATGCGCTCCTGAGCACAGCCACACTCCAGCACTGGTGCTCCTTCTGCTATTCCATCCCTGATGGCACTGTCCCAGCACAACTAGGCAGAGCAATGGACAGGATAGCAGCAGAGAAAGCCTCTCCTTACACGTTTAACCCCAATACACGTACCAGGCAAGCGCACACTTCTGCAAACTCTGAAGCCCTGGGCAGCAAATACTACTCAAGGAGCAGAAGCTCCTTCCCCCCATCCCACCAGACTTTCACTTTTCCAGCAAGTCCATATATAAGCCTGTCTCCACCTCCTTTCCCAACTGACCTGATCTTTACAATGAACCTATTTCCCCTCCTATCAGCCTAAAAACCCCAACAGGACTCCTTACCTCTTGCTCATGTATCTCTAGCAGCCTCTAGGAGTGTTACCAGCCACTGCTGACACCACGGCTCTCCTGTGGCCTTTGTTGTCCTCAGCTCCTTACTCCTCCAGCCATCACTATGAAGGACTTCCCAAACTCTTGCTGGAGCCCTGCCCTTCCTTTTAAGTCTGTTGTACTTCAGCAGTTTGTAATTGGGCAATTGATCGCAGCCTGGGTAGGTAATGAGGCACCTCTTTAACCCTTTCCAGCTAGTAGCAGAGTGGGTGGGATGTGTTCACCCTTCTGGTCGGGGTGAGAGGGTTTTCCCTGCCCTCTTTTAAATCCATCTCTGCCAACACCAGAAGCCTAATCATGGAGGGATGGGAAAGGTGGCCTGCATGGCTCCCAGGACACCATGCACGGTGGGACAAGCACAAGCACACTGAGACAGGGGTGCAGGACATCATGGAGCGCTCTACTCCGCAAAACAGGAGTTTTGCCACCCTGCCACCCAGCACCCTGCAGGCTGGTGTCCCAGTGTACAGAAATCGCTCCATGTGCTGTGGTCCTGGGGATGGGCGCCGGTGCAGCTCCAAGGCTGCGATGGTGTGGGGGGCCACGCATGGCTCCCCAAAATACACTGTGTGCCCTGCATGCCCTTGTCTCCATGTGCAGGGGCGATGGCGCAGCCCTGCGAGTGTGTGCGCGCTCAGGAGCCAAAATAACGAAGCTGTGTAGGAGGGAGGCTGGCTCTGACTCACCCACTGCTCCAAAATACCCTTTCCTCCAGAGGAATCAGCTTTTTCCTCTGCTCCTTGCTTTAAAGAGGGCTTTCAAGAGGTCTCCCCTCACCCCAAACCTGCAGCGTACTGCTGGTGGTGTCGCAGGTGGTAAGAGCCCGCACGTCCCATGGTGTGGCACAATTTTATAGTGAAAAGAAAGGAGAAGCGTCGGGGCATCCCAGCACACTGCTCGGCTGCTGAGCTGGGGGGTGCTCTTGCAATGTATGGGGTTTTCTCCCCAAAACACCACCTCTCTCCAAATGCCTCTAGTGACATGGCTGAGGTCACAGCGATGCAGCTGGATAGGTCTTAGGTGTGTCCCTGGGCATTTCTGCTTCTCCTCCCGTGGATGTAATCCTGTCTGTGAAATAAGAGCAATGTAAAATTAACATGACATTATGAAAATGTAAGATCTCGCATCCTTGCCAGCGACCTCACCCCAGCCAAAGTAAACAGTGGACTCCATAGAGTCACACATGCCCTCAAACGCAGCTGTGCTGGTCAGTGATAATTACAGAGGTCAGTCTACCGGTCCTGATGCCGAATAGGCAGAGGTGGCTTCAGTATGTGGCTTCTGCAAGGAGTCACAGTGAGTGCAATAAGGACGTACATAATACTTGAGAGGATGCCAGGCAGCCACAGCAAAGCTAAAAAATTCTGAAATTATGGGAAATAAGCTCCATGCTTCAGACAGCGAAGGAGAGCAGCATGTAACTGGGGGGGGGCGGGAGAGTGTCCGTCACACTGAGTTTCCGATCAGGACAGAGCATTTCGGCACAGGATGACGTGCTGCCTGGTGGTGCTCAAGAACCCTCCTTTTCATTCCCTGTGAACCTCCTGCATTTCCTTTATATAAAGGTCTTCATGTAATTGGGCACGAAAACACTTAAGAAAAGGTCTCCTCATACTGCCACCGGTCCTTTTTTATATTTCTTCTTCTTTTGATTCTACCCAATTAGCCCATCACAGACAAGCTGTATTTTTTCTTCCAAAAAAGAGATAGTATTTATTGCTGACTCCATGCTTGCCACCTGTATTTTCTCTGTTGTTGTTTTTGGTGGGGTTTTTTTGTTTGCTTGTTTGGGGTTTTTTTGGGTTTTTTTTTCCCCTGGCTTCAATGGCTCTGCATCATTGTTGCGCAGCTTGTTTACTGATCTCTGACTCTGAAAACTGACACTATGCTCAAAGAAACCACCCTCCAGCCCATCTCTCCATCCATTACTGTACGCTAACTTTGCCACTCTCACTTTTGGCACTACAGTGCAACAGCAATCCTATCATATGGTCATTTTCATACAACTTCAAACCGAGCATCTTTATTAGCAGGTGCTAAATTGCTGCTCCAGCTGCTGAATGGTAACAATTAACTCAATTAACATCTAAACAGATGTAATTTTTGAGGAAACGAACAACATTAATAACCACCAAAAGGGGAAAAAGGCTGCAATTACAAATGTGGAAAAAATCATGCACAGCTACAGACAGGCGTGTGCTCTTTTCCAATGTCCCCTGGAGAGCTGTTAGAGCACGGCCCTTTCTCTGAGTGCTGGCAGTACGTGCAGCTCATAATAGGCATCATACTTGCTGCTACGGCCGAGGCTGTGTCTGCAATGGATGCAGCACAGATTGTTTCTGCAAAAAAGGCTTAAGAGTTACAGACTTTATTTGTCACTAAGAGGCCCCCCACACGTTGCAAAAACAGGAGGGTGAGCCCCTCCCAGCAAAAGCAGAGCTTTGCCAAAACAGCTCTTCAAACCACATTGCAAATGATGGGCTTGAAAAAAATACAGATAGCTTATAAATAATATTTTCTTGCATCTCCACACTTCCTGGCTGTCGGTAGGATACGGTGAAAAGGTACTGGATGTGCAGATGTGTCGTGTGATGCATTGAACCACAGCAATGTGTTACTGAACAGTCACATTCTGCAGTTCACAACCCGAACACCCCAACGGGCTCCAGCGTTTCTCTGCCGGCTCCATCCGACGGCCCTGGAGATCACATTCCGAGCCCTGAAACCACACGGATGCTGAATGACCACCTAAACTCATCAATGAACTAGCTTCATCCTTGTGGAGTCACAGTCTCTCCTACAGAAAATGCATTCATTAAAGAAATCAGACAAAAGCTGCAAAGACCAAAAAAACCCAGGCTTCTGCATTGCTCCAGCTTGGTGACCTTTGTTTACCAGGAGTGACCTCCTGTCACAGCTCCGTGTAGCACAGAGACATCAAATGGCAGAGGAACAACACTGCAAATGGTGCAGCTTAAAAACACGTTATTGCACAGGTGGAAACTTTGGTGAAAAATGTAAATTTCCAGGCTGAGCTGTTGCCGTGGCCTTGGCTGTGCCCTTCCAGCTTGTAGGCTTTGTGAATGCTTGTGGAGCAAGACTTTTCTGCCCCAAATGTTCATGCAAAGGAAACGTCGTTGCTTCCAATCTATCTTTATTTTTATATCCACCGCTGCTCCCTGAAAACTTGAGTCTTCAAATCGCTGTCCCAGTGTAATTTGGTTATCATAAAGCACCTTTGAGAAAAGCTTTTCTCATGGCCTGTGAGAGCTCGGGAAGCTCGGCAGACAGTGCAGTGAGAGGGCGCTGGCGGTTACCTGTGTTGTCCCCAGAGCTCTATGGCATCTCCCCACCATGGGGCTGTGCTTAGTACCTTGTCTTCTGGGCTGGGGGCAAGGCAGGAGGTGATGCCCTGGGTGCTGGTCTCAGGGCACTAGCGGCCTTCTTCAGGGGAGGTGGGCAAGGATGCTCTCTGGTAGCCGCAGTTTGGTCACCAGCCCTAGAAGGGTCTACCCATGCCCAGCTCCCCGTGTTGCAGCTATTCACAGGCACCTTTTCCCCAGCAAGACGTGCTCCGTACAAGCGAGGGACAGGACCCCTTCCCTTGGGTCCTTTGTGCCCAGGAGCGGGGCGACGAGACAACAGGCATAGCGGCCAGAGTTGGGGATATAATGTCCTGAAGTGCCCAAGTGATCCAAGGCTCAGGACATCCAGCTGCGGGAGATGCCCAGGGAAGGAAAGACAGGCTGCTGAGCAGGACAGACAGCCAGGGATGCTCCCAGCTGTGGGGCGTATGACAGCTTGGGGCTCCCCCGGGCACCTTGGCGTGGAGGAGATGAGCACTGCACCTGGGGTCTCCCATGGCACCTCCAAAGGTGCTGCAGAAAGGGAGCTCACCCAGCCCCGGCAGACCCCACGGGGCTCAGGGAATATGTGCTAGAGCCAGCCCCAGCGGGCAGATACCCTAAGTGCAGGTCTCTGTAAGGTTTAATGTCGAGATTAAATTTTAAAGAGCGTTTAATTGGCAATCACTCTTGCTATTCCCATTTATTCGCCCTACATCTCGCTGCATTTGCTCGAAGGTAGGTGGCTTTTCCCCTAAATTTACATCTCATTCCAGATGTCGGCACGGGGGAAGTCAAAACCCAAATTTGTATTTTGCTCAGGATCCTGGCATTTCCATGTTAATTTTCTTTGCATTCAAGAAGAAAATAAAATGTGCTGGGACAAGCAAGAACATTCCCTTTTTGTTTCAGCCAATTCTCGATATTTTGTAATTACCATTTAGGTCAGGGGTTTCTAAAGAAAGCAAAACACAAGTTCCTTTGAAAGGAAAGAGTGCGGTGTTTTGCTTTGCTAGCAATAGCACAGTTTGCCAATGGTATACTCAAAACAGGATTTCATCCTGTTAATACTTCTTCATGAAAAGGCTCCGCTTTGACTTAACAGCATCTTTCAAGGGGAAGTGGCTTCTCTGAAAAAGTTTGGGGCTAATTATACACAAATGAGCTGGATGGGGTTTTGCCCTCTTGCAAGTTTATCTCAATTTTTATTTCAGTGTAAATACGATCTCTAGAGTGATGCACTCGGTCACATAGCCCACATCGTCCCCTCTTTAAATTTTTAATTTGCTGTAGTTAAAAGTCCTACTGGAAACAAGCAAACTTGGGGATAAAAATGCTCACTGTGTGGGGTTTTGCAAGGCAATGGCTTAACCCAGGGTTTGTTCCAGAAAAGGCAGCTAAAAGAGATTCAAGACCTCTCCCAACATGAATAGGAACATTTAATCTTTATTTAGTCTCTCATTCAGCTTAAGTGTTATGGACGAGAGTGGCTATTTGCAAAATATACAGGCTGCGCTCCCACAACAGCATCCCTGTATCAAGGGATGCTCTTCTGCTTTTCAGACAACACACAGCAAAAACATCTCTTGGCGCCTGTTCTCCAGGTATTTTTGCTTTTGTCCCCAGTGGCAGTGGGCCAGTGATTTGGGTAATGATGCCTCTGCAATTATTTATCACCAGTCAATACTTGTAGGGGTTTATCTGGCCACAGGTAGATCATCGTTTCCTTCTGGATGAGAAGATGGAGGTTTACAACACCTTAACATTACCCCAGGATGACCATTTGATGGGCTGATGACAGGACAGCTCACGTTCCCCCAGAAATCAGGGTGGCTGCCAAGGCTTCCCAGGGCAGGCAGCACCCAGGCCTGGTGAACCCCAGCATTGCCCAGTTCCCCTCCCGCTGGCATATTTACTAATGAGCTGCAAAACCATTGCAAGATAAGAAATGCTGCCTGGTGGGAGCTGGGGAAAAAAAAAAAAAAGACGACAGCTGTTCTCCTATCCCCTGGAGAAATGTTTTAATGAGACAGAAATGCACTTGGGTTTTGGTTTTGGATAGGGACAGAAATAGAAGTGGTGCTTGAGGGGGTCACCCCAGTGGTCCCACAGATGGAAGGTGCAGCGGCATGGCATAGGGTTTGTCCGGCCATGGTGCATGAGTCCACCATCGTGGTAGCCCAGGTTTCATCAGCCTGCTGGAAAAGAAATAATAAAAATGAGGGAAGTCTTTTTGGCTGCATAATCCATTACAGACTGCTGACCGGGTATGGACCCCTCCCAAAACCTCCATGCCAAGCCTCAGCAGCTTGTGCTGGTCTTAAATGCCAAATGCCACAACACCATGGGCAGGTTTTCCACCCATCCAGGTGTGGGCTGCAGCTCCCCTGGCAGCAGAGAGGTCACAGTGGGCTGTGAACACAGAGGGGACTCTATTTTAGTCCCCCACACCCGCAGAGTGACTGAGCCAGCAGTGCCCCATCCCATCCCTCCTGTGGGCACCGGGGTGCTCCTGAGCCAGCCCCCCATAAGCAGGGGACTGTGGCCTTCTGTGACCAGGGTGAAGCACTTGGCTCCTGTCCTCCAAGCTGTTTTGAGCCCCATGTGGTTGCCTTGCTGCTCACCTGCCCAGAAACACCCAGATTGCTGCCCGTTCCCCCAGCAAACCTGCTCATGGAGGAACTGACGAGTCCTGAAGAGCCGCTGAGGTCCAGACCTGTCCCCTCTTGAGCCCCAGCTGAGGCTGCCCGAGGATGCGGGAGCTGGAGCCGATCACACCCGCTCCTCCAGCGGGATGCTCTGGGTGTCCCACGGCACGGCTCTGCACCTCCTCGCGTGGCTCACATCCCAGAGGGGCTTGTGGGGACGGCGGGAAGCCAGGACGCATGAAGCCATCTGCAACAATCATGCTCACGCTTCTGGGGCCGTTGGTCCCATGAAAGAGCTTTTCAAGTAGGCAGGGCCTGGGCAATCTCTTCTGCATTTGTAGGCTTGAAGTGCGTGCCTGCGCTCTAATGAGGTTTATTCATGCCAGTGTTTCTCGGTATTATGTGCAGTATCTGGATAAAATAACCCCGTCCCTCAGTGGGGAGTCTCCAGCACAGTGGTCTACACAAATACAATAACAAGACTCAGTTGCTTTTTCAAGCAATAATGGAAGTCATTCAGGATATGAGCCAATTCCCATCTCTTTTAGCATCCACTTGGTCTCTACTCCAAAGCTTTTTGGAAACCCTTAACTGGTAGCTTTGAAGCATTTGGAAAAAAATGGTTTCCCCTCTTCATTGATGTACTGTCTCTTTTTTCTGCCAAAACCCACACTTTTTTTTGCCAAAATAAAAACCCACTAGTGTATGAAAGCAGAGCTCATCCTCCGGGGAGGGGAGAGCTAGCAAGTAAGAGCTGACAGAAATAGAAAAGCTTCCAGGAAATAATATCTTCAATGCCGTTTTATCTGCTTCATCATACCGCAGTCAGAAGAGGTTTTACCAGGGTCCATATGAGCCAAATTAAAGCTTTCTAATTTTCACAGACCTCTCCAGAAAAATATGTCGCAAACAAAGATCACAAAGACGTCGTGGAGACCATGTCACTCTTCACAGTTTCTATAACCCTCCTCTCATGACCACGACAAGTCTGGCTGTGAGGTACTGTGCCACACAGTGTGGCTTATGCCAAGTCCCACATTGTCCTCAGGAACACAGAGGTGGCCGTTGAACAACCGTATCTCTGCAAGAAATTCATCACCTGTTCGTAGTTCATTAGGCAGGGACAACAGACCTTTCTGGCAAGGTTTGCAGGAAATGCACCCGCGGGTGCTGCGGGAGCTGGCTGAAGTCATTGCTGGACCGCTCTCCATCATCTTTGCCAAGTCTTGGGAAACGGGAGAGGTGCCTGAGGACTGGAGGAAAGCAAATGTCACTCCGGTCTTCAAAAAGGGCAAGAAGGAGGACCCGGGCAACTATAGACCGGTCAGCCTCACCTCCATCCCTGGGAAAGTGATGGAACACCTTATCCTTGGTGCCATCTTAAGACATATCAAGGATAAGAGGGTCACCAGGGGCAGTCAACATGGCTTCACCAAGGGGAAGTCGTGTTTGACCAACCTCATAGCCTTTTATGAAGACGTAACAAGGTGGATTGACGATGGCAGAGCAGTGGATGTGGTCTACCTTGACTTCAGCAAAGCATTTGACACCGTCTCCCACAGCATCCTCACGGCAAAACTGAGGAAGTGTGGACTGGATGATCGGGTAGTGAGGTGGACCGCAAACTGGCTAAAGGAGAGAAGCCAGAGAGTCGTGGTCAATGGGGCAGAGTCTGGTTGGAGGCCTGTATCTAGTGGAGTGCCTCAAGGGTCAGTACTGGGACCAGTATTATTCAATATATTCATCAATGACTTGGATAAGGGAATTAAGTGTCAGCAAGTTTGCTGATGACACCAAGCTGGGAGGAGTGGCTGACACGCCAGAGGGCTGTGCTGCCATCCAGCGAGATCTGGACAGGCTGGAGAGTTGGGCGGGGAAAAATTTCATGAAATATAACAAGGGGAAATGTAGAGTCTTGCATCTGGGCAGGAACAACCCCAGGTTCCAGTATAGGTTGGGGAATGACCTGTTAGAGAGCAGTGTAGGGGAAAGGGACCTGGGGGTCCTGGTGGACAGCAGGATGACCATGAGCCAGCACAGTGCCCTTGTGGCCAAGAAGGCCAATGGCATCCTGGGGTGTATTAGAAGGCGGGTGGTTAGTAGGTCGAGAGAGGTTCTCCTTCCCCTCTACTCTGCCCTGGTGAGACCTCATCTGGAATATTGTGTCCAGTTCTGGGCCCCTCAGTTCCAGAAGGACAGGGAACTGCTGGAGAGAGTCCAGCGCAGGGCAACAAAGATGATGAGGGGAGTGGAGCATCTCCCTTAAGAGGAAAGGCTGAGGAGCTGGGTCTCTTTAGCTTGGAGAAGAGGAGACTGAGGGGTGACCTCATCAATGTTTATAAATATATAAAGGGTGGGTGTCACAAGGATGGAGCCAGGCTCTTCTCGGTGACAACCAACAGTAAGACAAGGGGTAGTGGGTTCAAGCTGGAACACAAGAGGTTCCACTTAAATTTGAGAAGAAACTTCTTCTCAGTGAGGGTGACGGAACACTGGAACAGGCTGCCCAGGGAGGTTGTGGATTCTCCTTCTCTGGAGACATTCAAACCCGCCTGGACGCCTTCCTGTGTAACCTCATCCGGGTGTTCCTGCCCTGGCAGGGGGATTGGACTGGATGATCTTCTGAGGTCCCTTCCAATCCCTAACATTCCGTGATTCTGTGATTCTGTGAAAGAGATGGTAGAATTAGCCTGATTTGGATGGAGTTTGTGGCTAAGAAAGCAAGCACACAAAGAATGCTCAGCTCTCTAAGGGTCACTCAATGTTCAACACTATAGGAGATGTTTTCACCAGGGGGGCAGAAGGGACCCCAAAAGACAACCCCATCCATGGAATCAGGGGCAGGGCCACCTCCCCGGTGACTTGAGGACTCCAAGGAACCGCCGTCCCAATTTCCTGCAGGTTTTGCTGAAACACCTCCCATCCCACCACATTTGAGATCTCTGGATGAGCCAGCCAGGCAGGGCTCCTCTTCCAAGACAGATGTTTGGGAGGTGTTAGTGACCAGCTCCTTCCCAGTGGTATTTTCCGAATGCAAAACCATTGCAAAGCTGGGAGGGCTTTGCCTCTGAGTGCACATTGCAAGGAGGGCTGGTTAAAAACCCCCCAAATAACTCCAGCCTGCCTTACTTTTAGCCAGGAGCTTGCTGAGGTTGCAGAGGTGACTTTGGAGAGTGGGAGCAGAGCTGTGGGGGCACTCACAGCAGGGTGACAGCAGCGCAGGGCAGTGAAGCCCGGGGACATCCCCATCAGACCAGCAAATAAGCCACGTTGCTGAGTCCCCTGACACCAGACCAGCGTCTCCCAAGCTCAGGAAATCTCAAGGTCCCAGGCCTCAGATTTCAATTAATCTTTCCCACAGGGAAACCTACAGGTTTCAGGCTTCTCCCTGAGCAGGGACCAAGCAAAACCTGACAAGTCTGACTTAACAGATGATGCTGGCTTGATTTTGCAAGGTGTGCACCCTATGCCTGGCGCTCAGCAGGGCTGTGATCAGCTCTGGGGGGATGCAATCCCTGCCGCTGCATGTCAAGTTTGCACGCTGGAAGATGCTCTTTGGGGAGATTGGCAGCAGGTCAGGCTGCCAGAGTCCCGCTAGGACACGTGTGTTCCTTTATGGGTCCAAAGGGAACGTTTCTCATTATCTCTCCTTGCAATTTAATTAATCTGTGTTCAGTAATGAACCTTGAAATTTCAATTAAAAACATCATTACTAATCAGGACAGGATTCAAAACAGTCAAGGGGCTCTTAATAGCTTTACAGAGGCAGGAAGTTTGGGTTCAGGCTAGGATTTGTATGCTCCGATCTCTTTATTTTTGACACAGATCCACAGAGTTTTACGCTTCTGCGTGTCCCTCCTCCCCCATCCTGGCAAACCCAAGCATGGGAGATACATCTTGAATTTCCTTCAGGCTTCTGCTTTTGACAGAAAAACACAAGCCTCCAAAATAAACCCGAAAAAGGGAAGTCAAAAAAAAAAAAAAAAAAAATCATTGAAAAAATATCAATCAGTCCCACCACCTACTCCTGGGACAGCCCCTGCCAGAAGCCGTGCACTCGCCTGCACATTGTCCGGTGATTAAAATCTCGCAAAGAGAGTTCTGCTTATCCTCAGCATCGCTGAGCTGCGCCGGCTGGCAGCAAATCAGAGAAGCTGCAGAATGCAAGTTCTGCCCCAGTAATGTCAGTATAACCTGACCCAAATGAGGCATCCCTCCCCGTGCCCAGAAAAGAGCCTCCTCCAGCGGGGCTGGATGTGACTGGTCGTGCCCTGCTGCTCCAAACACCATGAAGCCATGAAAAAATCACTCTACCTCCAATGCCTGTGCTTAAAAGTCACTCCTATGACTCTAAATACTGAGCCACAGAACTAATGTAGCCCTTCGTCTGGCTACGCTCCACCAAGTAAAAACTGGTTTGTGGTCAGAAATCCAGGGAATACTTATCTGGAAAAAATAGCAAAAGTAGGCAATGTAGGAAGGGGTAAAAGAGAAACCAATCCTGTCTGTGTATCCCAAGTAAATAAAAGAAAGAATAATAAGTATATTAATCGGAAGAGAATAAGATTGAGATTTTTTTTTTTTTCTGAGGAAAGCTATACTTCTAGAAAAGTTTTAGGTGGATCAGGAAAGCTCAGTGGGCAGGGGACACAGGAATGCCAAATGGCCTTGCAGTGCAACCTTCAAAGGGAAAAACAGACAGGGGAAGTCAAAGTAATATTTTTTTTTATCTGATCCCACAACACTTGGACTGTAGTTTTCAAGCCTGGGCATCCAGAAATGTTATTTTTTCATTATAAAACAATGCAACACGCCTTTTTTATTTAAATAAACTACAAGTGGTATTTTTCAGAGCAGTCAGTGCAGACTTTTCCTCATTGCTGTGGAGCTGCACTGGAAAGGTTTCCAGAGCACTGCATGTGCATTATTTCCCAGATACACAATTGCATGCTGATTGTAGCCTTTTGCAAAATGTCCGGCAGATTGAATTATTCAACCCAGGATGTATCTGTGTAACCATGCCAGCCTTTGAGCCAGGACAAGTTTGGGAAGAGCCGCGACCACAGTGCTGCTGTGACTGTCCCCATCAAGAAATGAAGCAACACACGGATGAAGCAGGAGTCCCTGGGAGGGCACCGGAGACTGAGGCAGGCAATGCCCAGGCAGATGCTGGTGCTAACTCCAGGCTGCTTGGTCTGGAAAAGGTTGGAGAGCAACATGGACTGAGATTTGCACGCGGGCATCTGAGCATCTCTTCTCCACTTAGAGTTTCTGCGCCCTGAATTTCTGCTTTGAACTGGATGCTCAAGAGCAACAGACACAAATTATTCCCCAAGGTGCCTTCGCAAATAGTTTTGAACTGTGGATATGATGAGAAGAATGAAGTTCAAGTACAGCCACATAAAGTGCAGGTAAAAGCCCCATCATCCCATCTGCCTCTCCAAGGAGAATGCAACTGAAAAAGGGTAAATGGCAACTCCGGAAAAAAACCTCATTTCATGTGCTGTTTCCAAAGCCTGGCTAGCCTACAGCTTGGATAATTAGATTTCAGCTGTAGAGGCAAAATTCACGGAGTAAATTATTAATCACAGATTGTTTGCCCAGTATCAAGTAAGAAAGAAGTGAGCATTCAAAAAGCCAGCAGCTTGACGTTTCCACTGCATTACGAAAAGACGAGGTGTAAGCAGCAGTACCTGCATCTCAAAGATATTCTCCCCATCGCCCGCCCTGCAGCCTCGATCCCCAGGTGGAAACTGGGATGGCGAGATGCCTCCTTCACATACAGCGTATTGCACACGCTGTACGTTGTGCCAGAGCTAAGCAGAAAGAGCTGGGCTCTCTTGCCCAGCACCAGGTGCTTCCCAAGCATCTCCCCCAAAAAAATCCTACTCACACACAGTGAGCATAACCCTGGAGAGGCTCAGTCTGTGCAAGGGGGGTCTAATCCCATTTCGTGGCTCCTGGCCCCTGCAGCTGGTTTGTGCCTCTAGTTACTGCCGTGCCTGCCCACAAAACGACCATCCTTTCTCTGAGCCTGGCTGGGCTCATGGCTCAGAGATGTTCCCTGGCAAGGAGCACTGGTGTAATTTTGTGTGGGGCCCACACCCAGGATTACGGCTTTGAAAAAGGAGGAAACATGGGAGCTTGGCTCAAAGGAGCACAATCATTACCTGAGCAGAGAAAAAAAAAAAGCGTCGTTTCTTTCCTGGTAGAAGGCATCTGATAAAAGCCTGAGACCAGTGGTATTTATATTAGCAGATTTTACATCCTCCTTGTGTGTACTTGGACTGCAAGATATAAATCAAAGCAGGGGTTCATTCCAAGAACAGTTTATTTTTATCTGAGAAGTATGTGCTAGCAAACCAGATATTGGTATGTTGATTCTGCTGGTTCGGTGTGATTTGTAATAGCTTCTATGGTTTTATAGTGTGTTTCACTCCGGAGTACCTAGTGTATCCAAGTCATGGGTTCAGGTTTTTTTGTTTTGTTTCATTTAATGTATATTTTCTTATGGGTGGTTTTAGGTTTTAGTGGTTGGCTGCAGTGTTGTAGCACTTAAATGCCAAGGAAGAACGTAAAACCATGAAAACAAATTCTAAATGGGCTTGCAATCAAACGTAACTCTCTCTAAATTGATTTGTGTGAGGTGGAAAGTAAAGCAGCACAGAGTGCTTCCCAATATATCATTGGGAATCCCTAGAATTGATGCATTGGGAGGCTGAGGTCCAGGGTGGCACTTGCTGCAGGGGAGATACAGCAGGTACCAGCAGGCTTTGGAGCCCTTGGTTGGCTGATACTGTGCATGGGATGCCATTAAAACTGTCAGCCTGAAATATTTGCTCACCAAAATGAAAATCACAGGAGGTGAAGGGATGTAGCAGACAGGAGACGGTGGGAAGCACCGTCCACCTCCAGCAAATCCTACCTTGCTGCTGCTCTGAGCCGGTTAGGAGGCTTTCCTACAAAACAGCTAGGACTTCGGCCCACATAGCCCTTTAATTTAGCTGCAGAATGTGGTGTGCCATCCAGGATCTCTTTGGTGCGTGTTGTACCCGCTGCTGGTGTCCCATCACAGACAGTGGGATGGAGCCCACAGCCTGCCTGGCCCTGCAGAAACCTCATCCTCACTGCCTCCCATGTTACTACA
The DNA here is from genome assembly GCF_036013445.1 of Caloenas nicobarica. Classification (NCBI taxonomy): domain Eukaryota; kingdom Metazoa; phylum Chordata; class Aves; order Columbiformes; family Columbidae; genus Caloenas; species Caloenas nicobarica. The sequence continues at coordinate 6,544,013 of NC_088250.1, read as the reverse complement.
CCAATGCCAGCCGTCTAGTCTTACACCCCCATCTCTTTTTGTTAGCAAACATGATAGGCACCATCACCAGGAAAGGAAGAGCCCTGAGAGCCATGCAGAAAAAAAGCTGTATTCATAGCTCTGCGCCCAGATTTGCTCAGCGTCTCCTTGACTCTCCCAAGGGAGCACCGCAATCCTGGCAGATTGTACCTGGAGTCCTTGCGAAGCTTTGCAGGGGGTGGGATTTTGGTGATTCTGCAAGGACACCCACGGTCACGGCTTTGCTTGGGCTCTGCTGCTGGTGAGGTTCGTGCTCCGGCCATGGCAAGGAGAGTGTGCCCTGTGCTGGGCTGCTCATCAGTGCGATGCCTACGGCTGGTGATTAAAGCAGGGAGAGAGAGGGACCAAAAAAAAAGAAAGGAAAAATCACCTTCTTCAGGATTTATGAGAATATAAACTTGGGAGCTGAGATGTTCCTATCACCACTGATGAGGCCCAAGGGACAGCTTTGACTTAATGTAGAGTCAGATGTTTCTCTCGGTTATGAATTCAGAAGGTGATCTGGGGAGTTCGAAGTGAGACGTGCAAGTGCTTAAAGAGGAGCAGCGCACAAGCCTCGGCACTGCCAACTTTGGTCTTGGTGTCTTATTTCTACAGCAGTACCCAAATCCCATAAACCCCATGTGGACTCAGGGAGGGCAGTGGTTTTGGGAAGGGGTGGGTGGGTAGCAAGGTCTGAAGCCCACGTCCCCAAAGACTCATGGAGACCACATCCCCAAAGGCTCAAGGAGACCTATCACAGCAGCAAATGGGCTGAAGAGATGCCTGCCCCACCGAAGAGAGGTTTGCTCAGGTGACAACATTTTGGTGACAAAGGTTTTGGACTGTGTCCTTTGGGGTTTGGAGCACCAAGTTCTCACCTTGTCCACCTCTGAGGAAAGCCATGGGGATGTTACATCCTTCCTGCTCTCCCTTTAATCCCAGCAGCCTATGGTGAAACCTCCATCAGGGAGGCCAGAAGGATCATGGCCCTGCTCTAAGAAACAACTCATTAAACAAGGAGAGCAAGGAAAACCAATGCTTAGGGCTCTCCTGCCCCAAGCACGCCAGTGCCATGGCCAGGAGGACTCCACACCAAGGAGAGGGAGGCACTGCGGACCCTAATATAGCTTAATAAAAAAGAAATGTAAAATGAATGTATGTCCAGGGGGGAAAAAAAAAAAAAAGAGCTGTGCCAAGGAGAGTCTTCAGGAGAAAGTATTGAAAATGCAAAAATTAAAACATCCAACCTGAAGAATTTGTATCCACTTTGGAGCAGGACAGAGTGAGCTGGAGCAGAAGTTTCTGTAAGCTGCCACTGACTTCCTGTAAGAGGCGGGTAAAGCAAAGAGAGCCTTAGCATTTCGGGTTTCGAACCCTCCACGGGAAACTCGTCCGCCCCTCAGAGTGATCCCCAACTTCACTGATGAAACAGCCGCATACATTCCAGTTAAGGTAATCTCCTACCTTAATAATTCATGGCCTGCTTTCAGGGGAGCTTGAAGCTCAGAGGAAATCTGAAAGCTGATATATACATTTCGATTAGCAGCACTGATCAGTGCCTACCTTTATAAAAAATAAAAATAGAAAACAGTGAAAGCATTTTTATTAAGCTACAGGGTCAAATTATAGCTCCTTCCAAGCTACAGAAGTCACGTCTGGTTTATTTACACTTAATTTCTCTCTTTAAGTCACATAATAAAAGCATTATCTTGAAAAGAAGAGAAAGATCTTAAGATGAAAGGCATGCTACATGACAAATATGCTTTTAACAGCCTGGCAAACCAGACTGCCTCATAGAAAGGTTGTTCTCAAGGAGCTGTCCTTCAATGGAAACATCTCCATAGATGGTTTGCATGCCCGCTTCCATATTGCCCATCATTATTACCATCATTATATTCTTTAATTGTCCTAATTGCATTAGTGCTGGTGGATATTATTCCCGTGGGGCCTTGTATCTGCTGAGACTTTGCAGACTAACCCAGCAGGTCAGGTGGGAAGCGAGGAGGTAAGGAGAGGTGTGGGAGGGCAGGATGGCATGGCCAGCATCAGCCAGGCATGTCCCGTGGTCCTCCCTCTGTCCCTGGGCTGCGAGAACCTGGGCTTCACTGAAAGGTGATGATGCTCTCAGAGATTTCAGCATGATATCTCAGGGCAAGGGCTGGCTGGCATCGGCCACTTCAGAGCTAAACCTGCCTTTTCCTACACCCGTCTTTCCTCTCAAGCCTGTTCAGCAGAGCCCCTTCTCCCTGTGTGCCTCTCTACAGCATCCTCAGGCTTTGCTGGGGCCTCTGCACGCAGGTGTTTGCTCTGAGTAGCATCACTCACCACAAAGGTGCCTGCACAGTCGTGCACCTGACTTCCCGGCCCTGGGGCAGGCTGCTCCATGGGTACCACTTGCTCCTGCCAAGGATTGGAGACATGTGCACCCTGGTGTCTGTGGCCAGGGGCAGACTTTCTTGCGATGTTCAGTGTCTGAAGACCTACATGGGCATGGGTTGCCTTTGAAGCCCTGGTTCCTCCTACCTCCAAGCACAAAGCCTTGCTTTACTGAGCCAAGCGGAAGCAGTGTGGTTAAGAAGACAAAACCCAAAAGTACCTCCAATTATAACCTATCATCTCCTCCTTCCCGGCAGAAAAGATGCCTTTCAAAAAATGTCTGAGGATGAGACACTCACCTAATTACAGCCTGGCATGTTGTTCAAATTAAGCAAAACCTAAAACATATAACAGGGTGGCTGTAAAATGGCAGAGCTCATGGAGGTCCAGGGAGATACTCTGATCTATACCAGCTCGAGGTCTGACCCTTTACTATTCAAAGACCCACCCTTTGCTGTAAAAGGAGTCTCCTTAGCAATGCACGGTCCTGGGAGTCAAGCAGTCAAAGCACGTGTGCAAGCCAAGCACATGAAGAGCCACCACAAAGCCTGCAATACTGCAGTGTGTCCTTATCTGGTTGCATCCCTGACCACCCATTTGCAGCCTAGCTAGGAGAAGCAGAGACATTGTCAACTTAAATTAGTGCTGTGCTCTGCCTGAGTGAGTGCCTCTGCTCTCAGAGTCATTCTGAGCAACACCACCTTCAGAGATGTGTCCCAAGGAAGTCCTGCCCAAGACAGCTGTTAGCTAACCTGCGGTTATACCAGAAGTCAAATCCCTCTCAAAAACTCATGTATTTAATGGACATTTCCTTCAAAACATGGGGATTCCCCATTGTCATAAACTCTGTGAATCTCATTTTGGATTTCAGCATCACTTTCCACCTCAGTGATGCTGCTTGGCACTGGGTTGCTCAAGTTAGTTGGCTGAAAAAGCACTTAGCTGATTAGTTTGTGATTTACCTTCCTAGAGTGTCAACAGGTGTCCCTTCTTCTCCCTTATCTACCCACATGAATAGATGTCTCCCTTGTTAAAGATACACCTCTACAGAGAAGAATGTGTTGGTTTTTCTCCTCTTAGCCGAGACACTCCTCTTTTCATTTTCTCACCACATCCACCCCTTTTCTTTCTACACACCTTCTCCATTTTACAAGAAGTTCTGGCTTTCAGCAAGGTTTTGTAATCCTTCATGAGCCTTGGCTGATTTAACACAATTCACAGAGATGACTGAGAGACAGAGGAGAAGAAAATGTCCCGTAAGACAGCCTCTAGATGTTTCAGAAGCTGGTCTGAATACCCTGATGATACAGACATGGTCTAACATACCCCTGGGGCTCTGGAGTCCATCCTCTAGGAATCAGAAAGATCCCATGGGGCTATGTACCATGCAAAATGATGTATGTTGTGAAACACATACAGCCTACAACTGTTGCAGTCATTGGAGTTTACGAGGACTTCGAAGTTCGTGAGGACTCCTCTGGTGTTCTTACAGGAGGTTTTCCCCATCAAGATTCATCTCCAAGAGTCACTGCCTGAGGACCAATACCATGCCCCTACAAAAATCTCCAAAGCTCCCAGTCTCCAATACCCTGATTATCATTTTCTAGCCCATGATTTCCAAGTCGATGTGGGATCCGCTGAAGTACCACCTTGTGGTACTTGGATAACAGCGGCTAATTACACCAAAGGACTCGACGAATTTTACGGTGTGGCTCTGACTCCCTGTCACATCCACAGTCATTTTACTTTTATTTCAGGCAGTACAGAATAATCCTGCAGTCAATTACTCCCACTTTCAGCCTTTGTGCACTGCTAGGTATTTCAGACAGTATGAAAGACACTCTTAAAATATTCTGAATGACTGCTCCAGGCTGTTGCAAGCAAACACTTAACCCAATGCACGGAAAAAATATATATCTCTCTTTTCAGTGAAGAAGTCAGTGGGCTGCATCTGTGATGAGGCAGTATCTTATTTTGCAAAGTACTATGACTGGAGCAGCAGCTCAGGCTCGGTATCGAGTGGGCTCAGTATGATGGATTGTTGCTGCTGGAGCAATATTTACCAGCACTGCAGAGTTCAAGGCTAGACTAAATTGGTCAAGTGAGGCTCCTTTTTAATTTCACCAAAAGGAAAGGCAGAAAAAGGAGCCAGGAAAGGAATAAATAGCTCAAAGGTGTCCAGGACCAGAGTGGGAAGATACAGAATCCTGTAGCAATATCTCTAATAAAACCTTGATTTTTATTTTTCCAAGTTTTCAATTATTAAATGCGCTTAATATTATTTTTACTTCCTCTCTCAGTGAAGGCAAGAAGACACGCAAACCCTATATGGGACATGCAAGGAACAAATGCAGAGGCACAAATGCATTTTTTAGCACAAGATGTGGCTTTAGCTGCTTGGTTTAGTAACTACATTTCAGTCAAGCTGCTAAGAGCCAGTCGAGGTGGTGTGGCCATCACTGTATAACCCAACTAACCAGGACTGCCGTGAGCATGCCAGTCTTTTCTTTTGAAAGAAGGCAGAAAATTTCAGACACCTTTCAAACCGGATAGAAAATGTCTGCTTTGAAATGTCTCTTACCATCACTTAAGAGAAAATATAGAAATGTCAGCTCCACGAATGTGTGTGCAGACAACCTCTCGCACCATCAAAAAATTTCTGACTCCCACTCTGAGACACTATAAATAGCTGTGCGCACAATTAGCAGGTTTCAGGGCAATCTACAGAAAATCATAATCCACATAAAATCAATAGGATCAGCTTTCCCCGCTGTAACAGCAAAGGTCAGAGGGAGATCAAAGAGGCAGAAGATACGACCCATGGGACATGCTGTGGCAGCAGCTCTGCAGCCTGGCGATGCTCCAGGATCCCCCCGTTTCCCAGGACCATCCCAACGGCTGCAATGGGCTGTGGATGCAGAGCAACATCTCCCCAGCAGCACGCACCACCCCACTGCATGGCAACACGTGTTTCTTGGGTTGAAAATGCGTGGTATCAACTGTGGCTGAGGTCCAGCCCCCTAGCCATGTGTCTAATGCTTTACCCACGCTGGCAGTTTGACTGGAGCGAAGGCATTACGTACCTCTCCAGCTGGCCGCTGCCCTCAAGTTGGAATGACACAATCTGACACGGAGTTTTCTCTTTTCTCACCTTTGTAGCATCCCACCAGCAGAAGCAGCAGCATCCAGGACGTGGTGCCCACTGACAATCAGCACAGCCCATGGCGTACACGGTCAGTACATGTCCAGAGTGTCACTGTCTCAGAAATCTCTGCTGGCTAATGTGAGAAGTGTGTTTGAAAGACAATTAAGCATCATCCTCACTAGGACTTGCTGTTCCATATGGAAAACCGACTTTCACAAACCATTGTTTGCTTCACCTTTAAGACAGTTTGGGGACAAAAAGCATCAATGAACAGAGTATTTATATTTCAGAGAGAGCGAAGCTTGACCATCAGCTGACAAAGTGCAGACAAAGTTCTCCAAGAAACACACATCTTACCTTCCCTTATTTTCTGTTGTGTCATTCAACCAGAAACTGTAGCATTGCAGTACTCAAGAAAAATACCACAGGGGTGGTCGATGGCTTTGCAAGAGCAGTCCCGTGCTTTGCTGATGCCCAGTAAATTATCCCTGGCAGGTAGGGATACGATCTGCTGCATCTCATGGCTCAACACAAGGAGTTTCCTTCTGTAGTCATTCCAGCGATGAGCTATGTAGATTTGGCTCAGAAGAGCCTCAGGACTTCATGTGCTTTAAATTACCTTCACAGTACTTTCTCTCTTGCATCATTAGGTCATAAACTGGATGGTACAGGCAGCACATGATCTTCGTTTCTCACTGTTGAAGATCACAAAGCTAGATCTAATACCAACGGGCCCTCATGGGTGGCAGACACGCCTGCTCACAGCGTGTTAAGCAAAGCAAGTCTGGGCTTGCAGCTGGACCAGGCATTGGGGTAACACCAGAACACGTGTTGTCAGCCCGTGGGGTGAGGCAGCTTGTTCCCACAGGCCACGTTATTTCTGTTGCCTCGCTCAGATGTGCGGAGTGTGGCTTGCTCACTCTGCCATCACAGGCACTCGTGGTTCAGGGGGTTCAGCAGCATGGGAGAGACCAGTGGAGATCCTCTTCTGCCTCTTGAATCTCCGCTTGGCTAGGACAGGGAGATGGAGCCTCAAATCTTGGGCAGGAACGGAAGGGAAGCACTTATGCAGCTCATCAGTAGTCTCTCCAGCTTGCTAGCCAGTTTCAGGGTGTATGCTGGTGTGCTCCGGGATGGACCTTCTTCCCAATGTGCTTGGCATCAGGTGTGGAGGTGGAGGGAACGGGAGTGAGGATGCCTCTGGGATGAAGGAGGATGGAGTTCAGCCCACGCTCTGTTCAGAGTCCATCAGACACATCATTCTGTGTAAGAAAAAAGAAAAAAAGAAAAGTGTATTTTAAAAAAGATAAGTATTTCTGAAATGCCATTTCCTCCCCTCTAGGATGGTTGTGATGGGCCTGCCCACTGCATCAAGCAATTTAAACGGCTCATTGCGTTCGGGGCCGTGCAGGAACTCACCCTGCCAGTGCTTCCTTCCAGGCAGAATTTCCCTTTACAAATGTCACGGAGGAAATTGTTTCCCCGAGAGCTTTATCACTGATTTGACACGGAAAGCCTGGTGTGTGCTTTTGCAGGGGGGATGCTTGTCATTGGAAATGACTGTGGATCAGCTTGCAGAGGTGAAAGCTCAAAAGCAGGGAAAAAAAACCAAACAAACCCCACCTAGCAAACACATCAGTACTGGATAATTTGCAAGGCAGGTGATGATTCTTCAAGATCCTTTTTGCAGTCTTGCAAGCAGCAGATGAGTGAACTGGCAGACCCTGGGTTTTTACAGCCCCAGAGGCCAAAACACTTTGCAGCCACGCCACCTCCGAGCACTTTGAAGTCAGCTGCTGTTAGCGCAAAGCTGTTCTTGACCAAAGATCTGCATGGGTCCTGTTGATAATTGTGTGCTTTATTTTGGTAGGAATGCTCCAGTCACACCATATTCACCCTCCTCTTTCTAAACCTTTAATCTTCCCACCCTTTCAAAGAGGCCACTTTCCATCTAAGTATCTCCATCCCTTTCCAGCAAAAATATAAAAACCTAACAACTAATGAGCAATTTATGCATTAGAATGCTACAGTTGACTTTTCTTTACATCATAATTACTCATGACAAAAGGCATATTACCCATGTCCATTTTAAAGACATGTTATTATCTCTTTTTTCCTACTGCTTGGTGTGTTTTTTTAGATGAACAATACAAGCTCAGCCTCATTTCTGACCTTGACATGCATGTCTCAGTCAAGCTTTGCATGAGAGAAGTGACCCACAATCAGTGAGAGAAGATGCTTATTCCCTGACCAGAAGGAATTATCAGGAAAGACCTGAGCCTTTGGTACTTGGAATAAATTGTCAAGCAGAAAATTGAATGCAGAAAAGTGCATGGAGAGCATGGCTTTGTATGACAGCAACAACTTTCTTTTTCAGACAACAGTGAGGACCCTGCAGGTTTGGTTTTTTTTTTTTTTTTTTCATTGTTTTATGCATTTTTTCTGATATTATGATTGAACAAAGCATTGCTGAATGCTCTAAGAGCTGTTGCTTTCAGGAGCTGATGGGAGGCTCTGGTTGATTTCAGACCATTAGGAGGTGCACTGCTTTGTGATGGAAGGATAGGAAGTGGAAAATGAGGTTGCCTTGCTTGTTTTTTGGGTTGACTGGTTATGGGAAGTCAACGGCAAACTTCCAAACACTTGTGTTGCACGATGTGGTCTGTACTGTGAAAAGCAGCATTGCAAAGAACTAAGGTAATAACAGGAGAGACCAGAGGCAGGTGCTCCAAATCCTAGAGCAGATGTGCTCAAATGACCTTTCTGTGTTCCCTTACTTTGGCCATTCCATGTTTAAGCATGCTGGCAGAATGACAACGTGCCATGTTTAGATAACCCCTCCAAACCATAGAGAGAAGATGTCAGTTTAAAAACCACTGAAGTGACTTTAGAGCCAAAGTCTGGCATCCAAAAACTTTCTAAACAACCAACATTTGGGGACAGTTGACACAGCCAATATGGGTCAGTTCTTCCAGAGGTGAGAACTCATTGTAGTCTCATTGATGCCATTAGGAATATCTGGGTGAGATTAAATAGATATAATGGTCCCTGCTCACCAGTGTGTCCTCCTACAGATCCTGTGGCAGATCCTGCGGCAGATCCTGCATGGACGAGGTGTACCTGTGCAAAGAAGGACCTCTTCATCTTCACATCATAGCTCCTGGTGCCAGCGCTTCAGGTCTCTGCAGGTGTGGGCAGCCACCAGCGTGTCTGTTGATTCATGTGTTCAAGGTCACCCACACAGCTGCATGGACTCACAGAAACGTAGCAGGAGCCAAATTTTTGGGAAATGGCCCCACGCTTCAGCTTCTACCACAGACCCGCACCACGAGGAAGCCTCTCCAGACACTTAACAGATGTTTCACTGATGGAAAGCCATTGAGAGAAAGCAGAGAATCACACAGTCCTCTCTAAGGACCTCATCTGCAGGGGAAAATACAAAGAGCGAATGTTCTCCCTCATTAGGTTCCAGCACAAATTCCCCCCAGGTAGCTGCTCTAGTCTCAGATGAAATCCTATTCCTCACCCGTTCAGTGCCCCCTCCTCCTGCAGCACTTTCCTTAAACATACCCCAAAAGCCAGGCTGCAGCTGTAGAAGCCAGCTATATATTTGCCACAGACCAGGGAAAGCCATAGCTTCTGCAGTTAAGTCTGGTCCTGGTGCTCTACAGTCGTCTGGAGGTTTAAAGTAAATGATTATTTCCTTTCCAGCCTGAGGCAGAAACGTGTTAACATGCATAGCAGCGGGAATGTCTCTGATGGTCCCTTTCCAGCCTTGTTTTGAGAGCATCTGCAGGTAAGCAACTCGGTGTCTCTTTGCTGAGGGATGACAGAGTATTTCAGGTCATGACTGCAATTTATATATCAGAAAAAGAAGCAGAATTGTGCTCTGCATGTCTGGTCCTACGCTCTTGGATGCCAGACTGGAAATGTCCATGACAACACAAGAGAAACACAACAGCAAATATGTACATGCTCTGTTGAGTACTGCACAGAATAAGAAAACACAAAGCGAAAATGTGAAACTATGGTAGCACTTTTTACCCTGGAGAAGTACCTAGGGCATGTGTTGCAGTGGTAGACATACATGGCTATGCGATGCATTGGGGTAGCTTCACCAGCAGCTCAAGGGGCACCGTCTCTGGTCCTAAAATTCAGCAGGTGTTTTTCCACACAGAGCAACATGTGGCACGGGAAGCCAGAAACATTCTCCCATTAACCCTGAAGAAAGCATCCAGGTGGACAGCATGGCTCACGTAGGAACACCAGTCAGATACCTGGGGAAGCTCTTCTGCCATCCATCAGAGCTGGAGCGAGCAGCAGTGTTTGGGAACTCATTCACTGGCAACCGCAGAAGGGTGGGACCTGCCATAAACTTTGCCAGAACACATCTGGATTGATTCCTGCAGTCTCGTGATCTCCAGATTCCAGCCCTGGGCATGACCCACTGCAGCACTGCCTGTGTTTTCTTGCTCGACTCAGAGCCTAACAGGGCTTTCAGCGCTTCTTTCCTCCAACGAAGGAGAAATCAAGGGGCTTCTGACACTGGACTAGAGCAGCAACCTTGCAAAAGAGACAAGTCTGTGGCCATTTCTGGAGAAGGCAGAAACAAATTATCAGGTGGGATTTTTCAGCAGGATTTCTAGATTCAGTACCTTTGTGATTATGGTAAAGCTAATTCCACAAGATGTCAGGGAGAGGACTCTGGATAGACAACCCTTCCACCAGCCAATTTGTCCCCAGCATCACTGCAAAGGTGATGCTTAAACTCACCCGGGGCACCTGACATGATGAGCAAAGCTTGCTTTCGCATCCTTGCAAAATGAGCGTTGTGACCTAGGTGTCTCTCAGGGTTGGAGCAATGATTCAACAAGTCAAAGAGGGGCTGTGGAGCAGGAAAGAGGCAGGGAAGATGCACTGTCCCACCCGGGGCTGGCAGGCAAACTGGGAAAACCTGTGAGGAGAGCAGCGTGGAGGAACCCTGGGTTGCATCTTCAGCTTACGCACTGCAGTGGCACAAAGAGCTCGGCTTGCCGTGGCATGCCAGCATGCTGCTGACCCTGAGGGAAGAGGAGGCTTTAAACACAAGGTTAGCAGAGTCAGAGCTCAGGCTTGAGATGATAACAGATGGAAGACAAGCTGGGCTGTGAGAAACATTGCATGCAGCACAGCTGTACCCTTCCCTATCTATTAAAACAGGATGGCTTCAGTGGCCATCTCCGTAGTGAAGACAGTAAGATGAGGAGCTTGTATGTGTTACAGCCTGGGATGTGTTGTGCATTGACCAACAGCCTGAAGCAGCAGTGGGTCTGCTTGTATGCTGTATGGTAGAAACCAGAGCAGCACTGATGATATGTCTTAAAAAGCGATGCTTGGGAAGAAGGCATGAGGGAGCAGAAAAAGGAAAACACGACGAGATACAATGCCAGCCTAGAGATGAACGAGTTCTTTGCCTGCAGCAGCAGCTAGAGGGGCTGTGCACAGGGAAGCCAGCTGATCACCAAAACCCAGCAGTCCAGAAATGCCAAGATCTTCACAAGGGGCCACACCATGCATTGCCTCAACACACCTCCCTGCCTGCACACAGACAGATCGCATGTAATTACGCTGTCCATCTGCTACGTTCAGGAGCACCTTTACAGAGGTAGCGGGATGCCTCCATCTTTCCTGCCATAATTTCACTCTTCAGCTCCATACAGGAATTTTCCATAACCCCTTGATACTTAATGGGAGAGCTGTTCACCTCCAAGCTGTACAGACAGCAGACTGTAACCCCATCAGTTTGCAATGGCTTATTAAACCCAATGAGCCTTAAAAGAGACTGGGAATCACAGAATCACAGAACAACCACAGGAAGAAGCTGGTGAGAAAACAATTCTGTTGCTGCATTGTTTGGCTCAGTTTTTGAGGGAGGGCTCAATAGCTGGGTGGGAGACTGGGCAGATTTCCTACAATACTCCCTCCCTCTTTCCCTGGTAAACACAAGGGCAGAGCTTCTGCTGCAGGCTGCAGCCATGAAGGGTCCCCCTAGACAACCAGAGACTGCTGACTTGATTACAATTCTCTGCTCGTTCAGATCACTCTGGATTTCTCTATGGCAGGGAATCCACTGGATACATAACAGTTTCCAGAGACCCATAAAACATAGCTCATCACTGCAAGGTTATTGTCAGCCTGCTACCGGGAAGTCTGCTTTTCCACTGCAGATGCTCTCGAGTCTGCAAATCTAAAGAGTATGGGGACAACCGCTGTGGGGTTCAAATTCTGTTGTAAGGATTCAATGGGGAGAGAGGCTCTCCCAGTCTGTATTCTTCCCATTCATCAGCTCAGAAATGTGACCTCTTAAAGAAAAATTTGAAAACGTAATTGTTTCTAAAGGAAAAAAAGAAAAAAAATGGGGGGGGGGGGGGGGGCATGGAAGCAGGAGGGAGGGGCCACCCACAAACGAAAAACAAACAAAAAAATCCTAGATACATTTTTTACCATGAGCCATCATTTCAAAATGTGGGTGTTCAGCACCTGGCAGCCTGTTTTCTAAGGATATACAGCAGCACAAGGCAGTATTGGCTCCACAGCCACTTGAAGAGAAGCGTTAGGACCAGGGTGCTCTGAAAAAGGGATAAGAGAAAGGAGAAAATGACGAGGAAGAATGGCAGGGCGTCTAACACTTTGCATCTAATGCCTCCACATGGCTGCAAGTGCCGTGGCAATTTGGCCCTGATAACACGGATGAAGGGATGTTGCTAACATATTGCTTCCTTGTCAAATGTCTCACTGGTTTTGCAGCCAAGTCTCCTGCCAGCGAGGCCGCAGCAGTGCCTCTCCATTACTTTCATATGCAAAGAGGTTGTTAACTCAATTGCCAATAAAATTCTAGTGGGTGGAGAGAAGGACATCTGCCTGTCTAGTCCTGTGCTTGCCAACATGGTTCTTTTATTCCTCCAGAAGCCATGAGCTCCTACTCGAGCTGCTATTTTGACAAGCATTTCTGTTTTCTTGACACAATGGGCAAAGTGGGCACAGATCTTGCATGCCACTCTTAATATGTTTTCTGTGCCGTGATTTGCATCCTTTCTGGAGGACGCCTGGCACAGCGCTGCACAAAGCAGAACGAGCAGCTTGGACAGTGGGTTTAGTCTGACATGTAAATGTACCGCTTAATTATGTGCAATTGTGTTAGGAGAATGTGAAGAGGATGCTTTGCAGGCTGCGATGGCTACGAGGCTCTGACAAATTTGGGTTGGGGGCGTGGGGGGGGGGGAGGAGTGATGGAGGAAGGAAAGAAAAAGGATGGGGATAATATTGAAGCAAATGAGTTGTTGTCACGAACCGCACGAAATGGCGACGACCATTTGTGTTAATTACACAACTTTACTCTTGGCTGCTGCAGCCCTGAGGGTCCCAACTAACTAGGATGGTTCTCCAGGGCAAAGGAGACTTACAGGACATCTGTATAGTACAGTTGCAAAGCTGCCCTCAAGTCCCATCAGTAAAATCGCAATTGACAAAGAAGGCTACCAAATTATTAGAGGTGACAGCCTGGTCACCAGGAGTAGGTAGGTGGATTTGATCTCCTGGGGCTTGTGGCCAGACGACGTGATCTCATCCAGCCCTTTCCAGCCCTGCATTTTGGGTAGTCTCTGCTTTCACGGCTGAGGATGAGCCACTACCTTTGCAAGCACGTGATGTGGCGATATCTCCACGAGGAGGCCAAGCAGCCAGAGGAATTACTGCGGGAAAGGTTTAGGCACATCAGACTGTACAGATGGTCAGAGCCAGAACCGCTTGGGTTTCGCACAGGGCACAATCAGCTCTCCTCCATCCTCATATTCCCCGGGCACTCCCTGCGTGCCAGCCCTGCTGCCAAGCCTCATAAATTTCCCTCTCTGAGCACGGCTCGACGGAGGGGAGTTGGAAGACGGTCCAACTGCACGCTCCTACGGCTGCCCAAGGGCACAGCAGCCACTGCTGCTGCTCCGCCTTCACCCCAAAAACAAACCCTCCTCCTCTTCTCAGGATAACCACAGAGCTAAAGGACAGCTAATTTCATGCCTTATAAACCAGATTCACTTTAGCACAAAAAAAACCAACAAACCAAACCAAACCAACAGAGAACTTTCTTACCTCTCTGGGGAATGTCTTGAGACTCAAGCTGTTTTATTATCTGGGTTAGTTTGACATCTGAGAGGAGAAGATTGCAATCTGAAATCTGGAATGGAGAGGGGGTTAGTCAATGTCATTTCCTATGTTCATAAATAAATGACCAAGAAGAGATACATGTCACTCTGTTTTCAATTATTGGGCTGAAGGTTCATCTTTAGAACAAAAGATCAGGAATTTATTGTCTTATTAAATATCTGGAGGCTTTTAATAAGGTGCTGTGTTACTTTGGCCATCTTACCATTCTGTAATTTGATTATCCAGTCTTTCCAGTTCTTAATTGATAATTAATTTGAATAACATGCAAAGAATTGAATGATGGAAGAGAGAAAGAGAAACAGATGGTTGGTCTATGCAGTAAGAAAACATTCAACAGGGGAAAAAAAGTACTACATTTGGAGTATAACAATATACTTTGTTCATCTCTAGGAAGAGACAATGGCATATGTTGTGGCTCGTGTCTTCAAACTTCCGCACTGGCAGAAGAAAGGAAGGAAAAGATACTGAATCTGCAGCATAAAAAGGTGGATGGGAAAACATGGAAGGACTAGAGAGTTAGCAGACATGAAGTCTGGTACAGCCTTCAGTGGAAAAGAGGGAGCCAGGACCCATAATTTGTTGGAGGTCATATTAGTGTGGACGATCTTAAATTCAAGTTCTCCTTTAACACGCAAAACACTTGAAGATGGAGAGGTGTAAAGATGCAACATAAGGGGACTCTGATTTCATTTAAAATGTGGTTGTTTGGGAGAGATACGTGTACTTTATGTTCTAAGATGAATTCCTTGCCTCTGAGTACATTACAGAAAAGATCCAACTTCAGGAAAATGAGAACAGGGAAAACGGCACCAAAACGCCATAGCTTTTCTTACCAACCTTCAGCATCACTCCCTAAAATCTTACTGGCCCTCCCAGCCCCTTATTACCATCTTCAAAACTTCTACCAACCAACAGACGTTTGGGTAGAAAGTGGGTACTGGAGTTTCTGCAAGAGACACCAGCGCCTGCCAAGGCAGGTGCTCAGGAGCTGACCTCCGCTGTTCCCCGCCAGCATCCCGCTGGTTTTCTTCCTTCCACAGAGTAATGTTTCAGGCTTGCAATCAATCATGTGTTTTTCAAGCCATGGCCTCTGGCTGCAGCTCTCTTCCTTCTGCTGTTTCTGGCCAACACGCGGCTAAGCCTCCTACAACCATGAGTTTCATGAAAGCATCTTTTCCTGGAATCTACACCCACATTTTTCAGAAGGGATGTTACTTAGATGCGTTTGTTTCTCTTTCAAGGACAGTCTATACTTACAGAGACAGGAGAGAGTAATGACTGAAGGTAGTTCTGGCTCTGAGTCCACGAGGGTAAGAGGAACAAATAAGCTATGTATTTGCATCCATACACCCACAGATGTCAAAGTAGAGCAGCCCAAAGCACTCACATCACTTGAAAGACGAATCAGTAGCCTACAAACACATTTGTTTTGCTCCTTGGATGGTGCCACACTGTTTCCAGATCTGAAAGATACCTCTCTAGTGCAAAAGAGCGTGCAACGAAGGGCTCTGCAGTGGTGCACACCAAACCTGACCCAGGATGAGGTGACCTCCACCACTCCCTCCCTCAGTCCATCATCAATGAAAATGTCTCCGTATTTACAGCAAAGCCCCTTCAGTAAGACAGGGTCTGTCTTCTCCACTTTCTCCTTTCTCTAAATCATAATCGACTGACCTGTTCTCCACCACCCCCAGCGCCTTGCTAAGCATCCATCTTACATGCATCATCATTTTTGCATACACATCTCAGAGGCTTAAAAAACAGCCTTCAAGATGTTCAATCTAACTCTGTGCAGCCACTAGGACATTTTCAAGGACACTGACACTTCCCAGATGGCCAAAGATTTATGGGTTTGGACACGAGGACCAGTGCTGAAATGAACACAACACATATTGCTCTTGACTTTGAGATGCTGTTTGCTGTTTCTCACCTAACAAACCCCTTCTCTTTTGCCAAGACACTTGTAAAGCCCTGGATATCCATAATAATGGGGGTCACAGCTCGCTCTCTGCTCACCACACTCCTCAGTGCTGTACCTGGTAAGATGATGAATGGAAATAACCACAACAGCAGCTGTGACGTGACTACTCCTTACACAGTCTTCTTCCAGTGTTCCTAAGGAGACACAGTGCCCAAGGTCAAAGAACAAACACAATGCATTTTGGTAGGGCCTACAAAAATCATTCCTTCCGTTTCCTACAGTCTCCCAACCCCTCCAATGGAGTAAGGAGCCAAAAAATGTGATTAAAGAGACCCAGAACCCATCAGATGGAAATGGATCAAAACAGTTTTTAAATGGGTTAAATTTGCAGCCTGAACTACTTGGCAGAATCTCTGAAATCATTATTCTTTTATTCATAGCCGTAATAAATAATAATAAACCTAAATATCTCAATGGTCCCCACACCTCCTGCATTTCCCTAGCTGCAGATCTCAAATATGAATAATAATTACAGCTTATCAAATCAGCCCATGATTAGAGACAACAGAAAGACATTTCATATTGTTAACTTCCTTGCACGAGAGGAAAAAAAAAAAAAAAAAAAAAAAAATCAGGTCATAGGGGTATTAAAAATTTATATCATAGCATTTGACTTGACTCATCTCTTAAAAAGAAAAAAAACCCAGCATGTATTATGTATTTAGGCAATTCCTTTTAAACCCTTTCTCAAATGAGCACAAGATAGGCCAATAACTTGATAGATAGATGGCTCTATCAAGCTAGTGTGCATATTTTATATACACAGACACGTGCATACACTTAATGCACACTCACACCTATATATAAAACCGTATACATAGAGAGAAAGGTATAAATCTATTTATATCTCTTAGCTGGAAACAGATGCGGAGCTAACATTAAAAAAAAAACACCTCTACACAGATAGCATCTTATTTAAACCTGGCAGCTTTAGTAGAGTAACTTTTTTGCCAATTTTTTGTAGAGTCGCATCAACCTCAGCAAAGCTTGGCTCATTATCTGCCTTGTTCCTGTTTACTTTTGATGGTTGTGGTGGGTTTTTCTGGTTGCTTGGTTTTTGGTCTGGTTTTTTTTTGGTTGGTTCATTTTTTTTACCCTTTGGTCATTTTTCTGGCTTCCCTGGTCAAAAAATACCTTGACAGGGGAGAAAGTCCTTGATTCCCTCACAGCGGTTGAAGCCCAGGTGACGAATAAATCGAGTAAAACAAGAGGCTAAATTTTCGACTTGTCACTCAGGAGATCAGGAGAGGTTCACTGGTCCACTGGTGCCCAAGGCTGCCTTGATCTTGGTGCCTGCTGCTGTCAATGGAAGAAGATGCCTCCAAAACTCTCTGAATGTCTCCTGGTTGCTTAGAGCCTTGCTTAGAATTTACTTCAGCCTGTTATAACCATTATAAAAGACAAGTAGCATCCTCACGGTACTCAGAAAAATCCTTCTATGTGTTTCCATGTGACAGTCCATTTTTATGAGAGGCACAGTTGTGCGTCCAAGGGTGTCAGCACCACATCTTTCCAAAATGATGCTGGAAATCTCAGCAAGGCAAAGACCGCAGAGTGCTACAGCGAACACCTCTGTGTAAATGCCCTGGTGTCAGCCTGCTGTTTTCAGGAGAGGTCAGCATATTTACATAGATGCGTTAAAAGGATAGCCACCAAAAATCTCCCCTAAGCTGTTTTGAAAGCTTAAAAAAAAAAAAAGCCCAAAAAACAACCAACCCTTCAAATATATTTTTTTCAACATCTGCAGTCAATGAAAGGAGAGATGCAAATCTGCTGTCATTTGCATGCAAATTTTTTTACATCAAATCAGTGACAGAATGCACAATAAACACACTTTAAATTGAAATATTCCATGTTCACTTCCTCCTAGCCTTGCCTGCAGCTGGGATCCAATATTCATGCACAGCTCCACACAGGTGACCATCCTCCAGCAGCTCTGAAGCCAGGAAGAGTGTGAGGAAGATGGAATTACAGAGGCAAAGTAATTGCAACCAGCTCATGACTCAAAAAACCAGCTGTCATGAGAGAGTAAAGATTCTTCAGAAATAAATGGTGTTAAAAGAGTCTGTATCTGTCTTAAACCCTAAAGCATCTTTTATGATAACCGCCAACATTTTGATCACAGGGAAATATGATAATCGGTCACCCCGGAGTCCACACCATCAGGAATAATAATACCAAATATCTCTGTAAGGCTTTTTTGCTACAGGCTTTAAACAGCTCATTTGACGTACAACGACAATGCAAGGGAGGGCAGCGCCCAGAACGCCAGTGTGGAGATGGGCAAAGGATGTGCAGCGATGCCGAGGGGTTTGCTTGGCTCACGTGGGAAGCGCAGCAAAGCTGGGAACTGAGCTGTGCTCCCCCAGGCCTTACAGTCGCGCTTTTGTGTCCCATTGCCATCCCAGTTCCCGGTGCCATCCATCCCTATCTCCATCCCCAACCCCATCCCCATCCAGGAAACTTTCTGTTCTTTTCTGTAGGAGGCACAGCAGCCCATCCAGGCTCCTCGTGCCAAGTAACACTGATTTTAGGATACACACAGAACTACTTCAGAGCCCGTCGGCGGGGTTGAGCTCAGCCGCAGCTGCACATCAATCTCTTCATGCCATGACTAACCTCACCACCGCACCAGGCACATCCCGCTTTCCCTTTCAGAGCTATTCCCTGTAGCTGGCGCTTCACTTTTCCTACTGGTAGAAAGTGTTTCCTGATGCCTGACTAAAATCCTTCCTGCTGTAATTCAAACCTGCTCATTCTTGTCGTAGTTGGTCAGCTGAATATTTTTGCTGCCGATTGCAGCAGCTCCCAGCGAACCCCGCAGGTTTGCACCTCCATTGAGTTCAGCCCCTGGCATTCCCACATTCACTAGGAGGGCAAACTAAAGACTGGTGTGTGTATATATATATATATATATATATGTATATATATATACACACACACACACTTTTTTTTTTTTAAATAGCCTGAGGCCAGTCTGCTAGGCTTTGGATTGCGGGATGTTCCCGTGCATCGCTCCCCAATGCTGTGGGAGCAGGGTAGGTTCACCTGGGCTGGTCCTGGCCAGACGGCTGGTGGTGTGGGAGCGTTTAAAAGTCGCCTGGGTCTGTCTCTGCCATGCAACAGCTGCTCGCCCGCAGCACAGGCATGCCTTGCCATGACTCACAAGATATTAAAAGCCACATTTCTCCCCCGTCCCGTATTGCTCTACCTAAAGGTATAGATAAGCGCCCAGTGAGAACTGTAAAAGCACTTGGGCTGGTTAGTTAGATCCCACTGGAAGTTAAGCACCAAGTTCACCTGCCTGTTAGAAATTAAATGCCTTTTGAAATCCAGCCTCAGGCACTTCTGAACTCCTTAAGCAAGCTGGAAACCCCAAATCACCCAAGACAGAGGTCAGCAAAACAGAGCTGCATGCACCTTCCCGTCCTCATTTCTGCACATGGCAAAGCCTACGAGCCTGGGGAAGTAAGGAGGGCACACGCAGGAGAAATCCTAGTGAAATTCTGCACAAAAAGCCAATGTTATTGCCCACTTGTTGCACTACCGCAAACACACAAAAAACCAAACCCCAGCCACTATACAAAAAAAGCACCACACCACAGCCCTGAAAGGGTCCCAGATTTACCTTTTTCTTCTTTGTCTGCAAAACTTGCTGCAGAGCCCAAGAAGAAATGTCAAAGGTAGGGCAGGAAGGTATGATGGAGTGTTGACTGCCCAGAGTGGTGTTGGCATGCACACGCATGTGTGTGTGCTCTCCTTTGGCTTCCAGAGTTTGCATTTGCTATTCAAAGCCCATTTAAAATACAGGATTGTTGAGCTGCCTCTCCCCACCACCCTCCCTCCTCCCGAAAGAAATTTAAAACCCTATTTGAAACTGCCTTATCTGGTAGGTGACGGGATAATTGGAAATGCCTTGGTATAGCTGACACGTCCAAAGATGCACAGAGAAGCAGCAAGAACATCTCAGAGACACACACAAACTTAATAAATGTTAGGGACAAATCTAATAACCGCTTTGCCGTCTCAACAGCTCTTTAGCTGATATAAGTGACACTAACATTTTCCCAGTGTTTTTTAGCTGTTGCTTAACCCTGTGATAGCTCAGGCTCTGCAAGTGTCCATAAAACATTTCCTGAATCAGCAGAACATCTGCCCAAGGTCTCCTTGGCAAACCTTGTCAGCTTCCTCTGGAAAAGCCCAGATGTTGCTGGCTGTGGGTCAGCAAGCAAATATTTCCTCCCCGGCTTATATGCCCATGGGCAGGAAGAATGCTATTTGTGGCAGTCTCTCACCTTTTCTGTTAAAAATAAAGTTTGAAAGCAGTTCAGGACTTCCTGGCAAGTGATGGGAAGAGTGAGGGCACCAAGTATTTACAGAGAAGCAGGCAATGTAATTCTTGTGCTTCACTCTTTTTTCCATTTCCCCTCACATTTGGCGGTGTAGAGAGCCTTCAAGGTTCATATCTGGCATTGGGGTGCAGTGACCCCAGAGCAGAGGACCCCTGGCTTCAACCGTGGAGCACCAGGAGAGGTGCACTTATCAAAAAACACCCAGCAGAAAAACGCATAACTCAAAGCAGAACTAATGGCAGCACCTAGTGCAAAGCTGGAGAGATGTGGTCGCCCTCTGCCAGATTCAATGTCCAGCAAGCTTGCACCCGTGAACTTAGAGCGATGTCCAAACTGCTCCATTCTGCAGGAAAGCTGCGTGGTTTCCAAGGTGGTCTGAGGTGACAGCAGACACCAAAGAGCAAAACCTTCTCATGTGCACGTGCATCTGCACGGGGAGATCTTCTCTCACCCGAGAAGGGCTGCAGCCCTGTGCTCAGACACATCTCACGCCTCTGCTCAACACCTCCCCATCGGAGAGATCACATCAGGTGCATCAGACTAAACCCTTGCTCTAAGAAAAGCATGCCTGCATGGGCAGTTATTCTGGACTAGGCATAATAAAAGCAACGCCGGTTAAATTTCCTCATGCACGAGCGGGTTTACCTGCCCTTTGGCCTCCCATATACCTTGCATTTTACAGTAAAGCTTTTAAAAACCAGTTGCATAACCTTATGCACAGACCATCAGCTTGCTTGGGGATGGCGTGACTGATTACCTGTACAAAGGCTGTGGAAAATTCCTGATGTGGCTGTGCAGCAAAGGTGTCTGGCCAAGAAGCGGGGCAGCCTTTCCCACCACGGATGTCCCAGGCACCCTCTGCAGTGGATTTGTTGACACCATCAGTGATATTTTGGCCAGGAGAGACCTCTGGAGGTCCCTAGTCCAACCTGTGCTCAATGCAGGCAGCATGATGCTGAGCCGAGATCATCGCAGGCGTGGTTTGACCAAGGTGAGCATCATGCAAGAGGTGATGTGGGCAGCATGTCCAGAGACAAAGCTGGAAATCATTTATTCTCCTAAAAAAAATGGGTTTGTGGAGGCCATCAGCTACAGCACAAAGGAGAAAGCAGTCGGCAGCGAGGTCGGTCCCAGCAAAGAGGGGCTGCCTCGGCAGGAAAGCACAGCCACTGTTCTGCATTGGGAGCAAGTGAAAAGGAGTTTAAGACCTGAAGACAGGCAGCCTCCCTTCCCCACACTGCTTCAGCAGAGAAAAAAATTAATCTGCCCTTTTCCAGGAAAGTGCTTTGCAACCTGTTTGCTCTCGTATCTGTTGATTAAACAAAGGTTTCGGGAGGAAATTCCTTGCTGCGGTGACAGACTGCGTTTCCAGGGTTATCCCAGAGCACAGAGCAAGATGACAGTCATTTTTCATCCCTATAATTAGAGAAAGCATGTTAGCAGATTAACGTTAAGCGAGATTTACATACGGTAATATGGTTACAGGACGGTGCTCCTAGCCAAATTAAAGACTGCCTCGCTCACCCTTGCTCACCAGCTTGCAGCAGCTGGGACTGTGTTCACAGCACCATTCCCAGGGGATTTAAATACCCCATCCAAGATGGCCACAAGATGCCCACTGACTACAACGAGCTTTCTGCCACTGGGTTTCTGCAGTTTGCTTTCCCTCTTGCTTATTACATCTCAGGGCCTCTTCCCAGAGATAGTTTTAAGAACAGCATCCCTCCACCGTTCAGGTTTCCTCAGGTTTGCTCACCACTGAAAGCAGCGTGGTGCCAATCTCCGGCCGGGACGCCTGGCAGCAATTGCGCATGGAGCAAATGCAGAGCATTTCCAGGCTCCCCTAACCACCTATGATGACATGCTCCATCTTCAACACCCCCCCAAAAAACCCCTGAGCTCAGCCGCTCCCAGCTCCTCTGTAGCCATTTTTAAGGTTCCCAGACTTAACTGTCGAAGGCTGCAGACACATTTATTATCTTTTTGCAGTGCCATCTGGCATTTGTGTATCAGAAGAAGACTACATATATGTCAAGCAGGGGGAAAAATATCTTTTCCTGTAACAGTTGTAGATGCAAAGAGGGGGGGGAACATAAAAAAATTAAATCCTGTGGACCATATGGAAGGCTTTCTCTTAAGCGATCCATCTTGAGCAATTAGGAAGTGTCACAGCCAATATGCAGATCCTGGGCTCACTGTGAGCGCTGGGACAGGAGTGGGGTGTCAGGGTCAGGCTACCTGAAACACTAACGCTGCGGCTGCCTGAAATAGCCTGGGAACATGAAACGCCCCCCTCTCCTCTCCCTGAACAGGGGAAGAAAAGAAAAAAGAAGAAAGGGAACCAAACAAGACAGCTTGCAGCATGCTAAGTGAATCAGAGCAATGGCCTTTCTTTGCCTTTCGGGGTTTTTATCATCACATGTCTTGCGAAAGCAATAGGTGTGAACCCGCCGTGGAGCCTCGCCAGGTTTTCAGTGCTTGCTCTGTGCCTCCTGATGCCAGTGATAGTGGAAAATTACTGGCTTCTCCTCCCAGTGCCACCGCACAAGCAAGCTTTGGCAGGGTGAAGGAATCAACCGCTGGCATGACCTGGGAAACACCGAATGGAGAAAGCATTGCCCCCACATGCTGTAGAGCAGGAGCTGGTGAGCACGGTGTGCTCACAGTGTCCTCTTCTCGGTGGGGTGAGCAAGGCGACTGCATGGTTGCAGCCTCACCCTGTGATGGCCAAAGAGCATCCCCTGCAAACCACCAGCTGCACCCTCTGGCTGCTGACTGCAACCCGTGACAGATCACGGGGAGGAGAAGAGCACGGTTGGCCAGGGAAAAGTCTTGGTGGGAAGGTGGAAAGGGCAACCGGGGATGTGTGGGTCCTCCTTTCCCACCTCATGGCTGGCTGTCATCCTTGTGCTGGGCTGCAGCAGCCACCAGCCTGGTGTCTGGTAGGGGAAAGCAGCTCCCACTGCACCCTAGCAGAGCAAACGGGCTCACACCAGCGGCACACAGGCAGCCTGGCCTCATCCTGCTGGGTGGCTGGGACACAGAGGGAGAACAAAAGAAATACCACAAAGTCAAACAGCATCGCCGTCCGGGGCAAAGCCCTCTCAGGAAAGGCATGTTCCTCACCTCCTCCCTTGCTTTCCCCTTCCACCATTGTCGCTGCTCTTACACAAATGATCAGTGAGCAAGAGGACCAGAGGTCCACTGTGAATCAGTTTAGCCCAGTATGTATTTTCCTTTCAACCCCAAAAACTTTCTCTGGGTTTTACCAGTGTCAAACTAAGAGATTTCCTCCAACACGCTTTGCCTCCAGCCTCTGCTGAATCATGCTGGCCTGGGCAGATGTTTGCTGATGTGGTGGAGGGAATCAGACCCCAGCTGCTCTCTGCGCTTCCTTTCATGGAAGTTTATGTCACAGTTATTTTTACCAGGAAATCCAGCTGTGATCAGCCCCTTTCTGGCAGCTGCCCAGCCCCGGGGATGAGACACACTGATAACCCACTGCTCCATCACCACCACCACCACACACTGTGCTGACCCCCGGCCGGGTACCTCTCCCTGTTCCCCAGCATCCCCCCTGCCCCTCAGCATCCCTCACACCAGCAGCATCGCAAAATGCGCCATGGCACAGGGCTGTGCCAGCGGCGAGGCAGCAGTGCCCTGCAGCTGCCACTGACACCCTTCTGCCTCCCCAGCCTGCGATTTCCAATCCCAACTCCCGCAATGGCATTTCTGTGCTGGGCCAGGTGCCACACATAACAGCCAGTGGGCCTGAGTCACCGGTAATGCTTCATTAAGGCTTGACTGTGTCACCCTGGATTTTGGGAAGAGAAGCCGGAGGGATGGAAAGCAGCCAAGGGGCATAGACGCTGTTGAATGTCACTAGGTTAATTTAAAGGAGTAGGAGGTTTAAGCTGAGGAGGCAGCACATCATGCAGGAAAGGCTTTATCCAACAAATACCGCCCTGACAGCCCCCCGTCCCCTCCAGCAAGGGCCATAGGCGAGATGAAGCAGCAGGGAGGGATGTCTGGGAGACAGTGTTGCTTCAAACGCAGCCAAGACAGCAAGCGCGAGCACCCTGGTGATGCTCCAGAGCCTGATCTCCTCTGCCCCAAAAGCCTGGTGAAAGCAATAGTAGCCACCTGCACTAAAAGGTATCACCCTGCCAGCCTGCCATTGCCCCTGTGCTTAAAATGACACAAGTCAGACAGATGCGGAAAAATTCCCATCAGCGCCTTTTCATTGTAAAAATCCTTTTAAAAATAAAGAATAAGCATAAATGTCTTCCCTGCTCATGACAGAAAGCAATTCGTTACTCAGATCTGCTTAGCCCAGGGTCCTGTCCAACAGCAATGGCTCTAGCAGCATCTCTGCCAGCTGTGTTCTGTAACAGGGGTGTTTGTTTAGGGAAAGACCATGAGGAACAGGCAAATACACAGTGATACTTTCCCAGGTAGATCTGCCTGTGCTTCAGGTCATTTCTGCGTGCTCCAGCTTAAATGACTGGTGCGATTGTCCTCCATAAAAGGTCTGCTCCAGTTATTGCTTCTGAGCCACCACTGCCGCGCAGCTGGGATTCCAGCAGCTCACTTACACACAATGCAGGAAAATGGAAAATGCTTCCACACAACTTACCTGCACTGCTGATACCTCAGTCTGCTGCTTTTGCCCTGCTGCTGAGCCAAGGACAGCTGTAGCCCACCCAGGGTGAGAAGAGCCTTGCCATGCATCGCACCCCTGGATGCACCACGTTAAACCTGCTCCCTGCAGGTGTGCGGCAGAGGAAGAGGAGCTGCCAGCTTTGCTTATTAACATTGATAACGAGCCTCTCAAAAATAACTGTTGTTAGAATATTGACTCAACACGTGTCCCAGGAGAACCATGAGGTTTCTCATGGATTGCTTGCTCAGGCTTCCCTACCCTCTCCAAAAACGTGCCTGGAGACTGCTCCAGGGTCATATCAAAAGCTCTTGCTCTTGAAAACAGGACACTTATCCCTGCCTTGACCTCTCTGCAGAAGTTGACATGCACCCCAGCTCCATGGAGCATCCCCAAACCCATTCATTCCTTTCTTTGGCTAGCATCAGAATGTTTCCTCTCCCCAGTTTGCTCTGGCAGCCTAAGACTTACCCAGCAGTGATTCCCCTGCCCTTCTGCAACCAGTTTCTCCTTTTCTCACCCCGCCCCTTCGTTAGAAAAGCCCTCACCTCTGTAAAATCCCACCTGGCTTCTCCTCTCCTGTTCAAGCTCATCAGGAGCTCCCTGCATCTCTGCAGGCTTGGGCAGGAGGTCTACCCTGCGCACCCACCGCAGCATCCTTGCTCTGCACCGCGGGAAACTCCTGTCCTGCACACCTAGGCAGGTGTGCAGAAAATTGGGAAAATCAGCATCGCCCACTCCCTGGTGAGAGCGGTTCAGCTGCCATGCCTTTCACAACAGAGATTTTGCCGAGCGGACACACTGGCACTGTGCTCCTGCCTGTTCACCGCAAGATGCTTCAGGCAGCATAAAATAAAAGCCAGTCACCAACATAACAATTACTTACATAAATACTTCTATAGCCAAACTGGAATTCATAACCTGTGTGCCGTCAGATATTAAACCCCAGGCCTGTGAGTCCCTGCCCTGTGGTGCTGCCAATCTGCAGAAAAATAAGGGGATGAGAAAAATAAAGAGATGAGAAAAATAGAGGAGTGACGGGAAGCTGGATGTCAGCTTGGAAACCGCTGAGTGGAAACCAGAGCTGGTAGTCTGCAAGGATCCCAGTTTTTTATCTACTATCTGTTTCTTTAGATTTTATTCCTATTCTGGAAAAACTGGGAAAAAGTGTATGTAGGGTCAAATGAAACATTTTATTTTGCTAAAACAGAAAGATTTAATCTCTCTCTCAACATTAGAATAATTTCCATTTCAAAAGGAGGCTGTGATTTTGAAATGAAAATTCAGACCATCCCATCCCCAAAGGCTAAAGTGGGATGTTTTGACAGACCTTTCCTTTTTTTTTTTACCTCTAGGGCCCTTTTGCCTGAGATCAATATACTCCTGCAGCAAGCTCTCCATTTGACAAGCAGCAGTTTTTCACCAGCTAAACATCCCCTTAAATCTTCATCAGTCGGGGGCTGAGCCACAGAGAAGCTGCAGAGGTACAGCCTCCTTCTCGAGGCCCCTCTGCCCTTGGATGCTGTTTACTCCATCCTTACTGCTTATTCCTCTAAGATGTTGTCTGGCAATCCACGCACGTGCCTCTCATTAGCATTTAATACATAGCGAGAGGAGATTATACCTCTTTCTCCCATCCAAAATAATCTTGTAATGTTTGAAAATAAATCGCAGTAATATGTACCAGCAGGTGTTACCTCTTCAATGTTGTCTTGTTTGTAGCCAGTCACAAGAAAACATTCTCATAACATCAGAGGTAAGCAGATGGCACTTATTAATTCACATAGCAAATAAACTCTAATACGTACGTTGAAAAGCCAGTTCTGTGGGAGGCAGCTTTACCTGGCTCACAGAGTACATCACAGGCCAAACTCCTCACTTCAGTTTAGAAACGGTGCTGGAAGAGCACTGCCCCACTGGCTTCGCTCTTGCTGGGAAAAAAAATTATTATCCTAGCCCTAAAATAGGCCTCTTTTTGAATTACTATTTTTTCTAATTACCTCTTTGGGTGCAAACTGTGTAGCAGCAAAGCTGGTGAGCTGGGCATATAGAGCAGGACACCGTGGCACAGAGCTGCGGGCTCAGAGCATTATTCCCCACGAAGTGTTTTTCTGGAACAGCTCTCAGAAAGTGAGGGAAATTGGAAAACCAAGCCAGGATGCTGTGCTTTTTTTGTGCTAGAATAAATGCTGTGCATTAAATGCACACCTCCTGTCCACCCAGGTGATTTCCAGGTGCACCAAAGCTGCTGTTGCCGTGACCTCAGCATCCCTGAGACTGAAGTTAGAGATTTCATCCTTGGCAGTACTACTCACCCTCTGCAAGATATATATATATCACTATAGCTCTATGCACATGTATATACATGCATGTAGCTGCACACAGACAGATATCTCAGACTCGCTCAAGCTTCCTAAGGTGATAAGGTGCAGCATGGTCCTGTTTCCTTCCATCTCCCTCCTCTGATTTCCCATGGCGGATTCGTGCTCCAGGGCAACGTGCCATTTTTGCATAGCGGCAGTAAAGGAGTTACACCAGAGGAACAAACGCATTTTCTACCCCCTTGGAGGCCTATTTCCACAGGTGTCAATCAGTGCCCCAGGAACCAAACCAGAGAAAATTACACCCAAAGTTATTAGAGGCAGCAAGACTCCAGGCAGCATGAACACAGCATATGTCCAAAAATAAACAGATTGCATGAAACTTTTCTAACATGCTGAGGGGCCATCAGTGCCAAAATCGCTGTTCCTGAGATGCTGAGCTGACCGTGAGGAGAGGAACGTGTGGTGGGAAGGAGCTGCTGGTGCTGTTTGTTCCTCCTCTTGCTGTGGAGCAGCATCCGCATCTGCAGCTCTGCTGGTGGCTCTGCTGAAGCACGTGCTGGCCCACCACACTGCAAGCAGAGATGCATGGGCACGCAGAGACTGAAGCTCTTGCAAAGCATCAAGGTATTTTCTTGGCCAGGCCACCCACTGTAGTAATGATTGGAGCTGGATGGAGAATTATCAATGCAGATGGACTTAGACCAAAATAGTTCCATCCCAGTTCCCCTTCCCACCTGCCTGTCCCCGCCCCCCTATCTTCTGCAAAGCAACAGTTGAAAATTGTCAACTAGCTTTCTGGAAGAGGCATAAATAAATTGGCAGCAAAAGGAACTCAAGGTCACCAAGGAAATCAAAGAGGTGTAACTTTTGGTGAACGGTGTCTCAGAGGTCCCGAGCTGGGGGAGCAGCAGCCAAGACTTCTTGGTGTGGGCACCATGGCTGCAGAACTCAGCCCAGCTGTGAAGACTGTGGCAAGCGAGAAGGACAGCACAGGGACTGTGTGTCCAACACACAACCTGCCAAGAGCATCCAGCCTGTCTGGCAACCTCTCTCTGTGCTGCCTAATGGAGGCGTTCAACCCAAAATCCAGCTCCCACCCATCCTGTCCGGAGCCTTTGCTACTCAGGTCCATATCTGGCTTCAGCCTGGAGAGATGTGGGATCTGGTCCTCCACTAGACATCCCATGCTGCAGGGTGGCTTGCTGTCTTCTTGGCAGAACCTCACGGCAGGACCCTGCCAGGCTGCGGGCACCCATCACTGGAGGTGCACACCTCACACACCCCACTCCACCCCGCACCTGGACCCCCTTGACAACTCGTGGGGCACACACGGGCTCAGGGCTCTGCTCTGTGGTCCATGTAGAAGTCCTGCCATGGGAAGGGAGAGGGTACTGGGGGAAGGGGCCCTGGGGAGCTGGGAGCTGAACCCAGCAGGGAACAGCACAAGAAGATAGATGCCTCTGTTCCAAAAATAGCTGGTGCTGTGGATGCTTTCCAAGGAGGAACCCAAATCTGGAGAGCACACGAGGCAGGCAGCGGCATGTTGGACAGCCAGAGGAGCCGGACAGGCACATTTCAGAAAGCCAAACAAGCGCACCCACAGATCGGTAACGTAGCAGCCAGAGGCCTGAATGAGCAGGTGGTGAAACTGCACGTCTTGCTGAAAGACACGCTGGGCTTGGAAACTGGTCGTGCAAGGCTGGCAGGGCAGCCCGCAGGCTGCCAGGGAGCCTGCCCGGTGCCCCGCTCTGTTGGAGAGCCCCAAACATGCTCCCTTCCCCCAGGGCAGGACAGACCAGCCAAGCACTGCAAGCCTGGTCCTGCCATGACCACCCTGGTGTGCTCCACTCCTCTCCCCACCATCCTTTGATGGGTTCCTGCAGCCCTTCCAAAAGGGAGGGATGTGCAATGGCCCTGCTCCTGTGGCTGAACCTCTTATCGATTTCCCAGGCACTGGAGCAGGAGCAGTGTCAGGTGGCAGGGTGGCCTCGTACCTGGCAGGGCGTGGAGAGCTGCTGGAGCTGCTGCTAATCTTCCACGGGCTCAAGGATTGAAGATGCACAGGTCCTGTGTTTGAAACAGCACCCTTCTCTTGGTGCTGCAGAGCAATGCCAGGACTGGGACTGCAGCATGCCCTTAGCTTTAGAGGGATCATTTCTTGCATCCCACGACACCAGGCTCAGTGGGAGACTGAAGGATAGATAGAGCATAAGTGCTCTACCTATATCCAGCTGCCTTACACTGCCACTGCACTTCGAGAGGCTGCCTCTCCCCCTCCCCATAGTGGCTCTCATTCTTTCCATCTCCACCACCTGGTGCTTGCCGGGTGTTTGGCCACAACCTCCAGCTGTGACCCTGGGGACTTCCCAACAGTCATCCCGCTGAGTGCTGGCGATGCCCGGCCAAAGCCAGGTAGGTCAGCACAGTGAAAGTATTGCTTCTGGCTCGTGTCCCCAGTGTCACCTGTGTTCAACAACTACTGTGAGCTCCAAGGAAAACAAACAAACAAAACAAGACAACAACAAAAGAAAACCAAACCACCAACAGCAAAAAACATCAGGAGGCTGTGCTAAAAAGTACAATAGGAAAACTTGAGACATTCAGAAGTAAGAGTTGGGTTCGTGTGGATTTTGCTAGTGCCTTCTGCTGTTTCAGCCTGCGTGAGTCCCAGCTGCATGGTCTGCCCTGCAAGCAGAGGAATAGAAGTGCTCTCACTTGCACCTTTCTTTCAGGAAAAAAAAAACCTCACACAAAAAAAAACCCAAACAAAAAACAAAACAAAACCCCAAAACCAAACAAACAAAAACCCCAAACAAACCAACAAACACAAACAAAAAAACCCACCAAAAACCAGAACAACTGATGGAGGTGGCTCAACAAATATTGCGGTGTTTGGGGTGAACACGCAGTTTTCTGTAGCACAACATGCACAATGCATTCTGTCACACAACAGTTCAAGTGGGATCATCTCCAGTGTTGATGCTGCTGTGTTGCTGTCAGAGAGACTGCAGGTCTAGTTTCGTTCCGAGTTCACAGGACAGATGCAGCCTCCTGTTGATGCAGATGCTCTGGTTTTTTGTTGTGTTTTTTTTTTTTTTACTGAAGTCATTCTCCAACAGATATTGTTAAAGCCTGTTCAAAATCCAGGTGCAAAATTAAAGTGCTTGGGCATTGTGGCGTAACATCATCCCTACGTGATTTCAAATCTGCATGCCATCAGATCTGAGCAAGGCAAACCCAAGATCTGGTGTGGCACCTGCCCGCTGTCCCCTGCCTGGCCCCCTCTCTGCTGCAGCCACCCTGGTGCCCATGGCAAGGGCTGGATCTGCAGGACCTGAGCGATGGGAGAACATCACGCACCCCTGCAGAGTCTGCACTCAGGAGGGGAAATTCACTCCAGCTGCCAGCCCTGGGTGATAAAACAATCTCTCTTCATCTCTTACTGCTGCTTGCTCCACCCCTTCATTCTTCTTATTTTTTTTTTCTGGTTGCACCCAAAAGCCTGTGCTCCCCAGGGTTTTTTACCCTGCTCTGCGTTCTCCCCTGATTACACTGCATCACATTGACGTCAGGAAGGCAGCGAGGGACACGCTTATGGGGCTTCTTTCATAACCTGCCAGCCCTGGGGGCACTCATTAATTGTTGGGGCTGCGTGATACGCAGGTAACGGCACCGGAGACCGATTGCAAGCTGTCCTGAGGGAACCCACACTCGTTTTTCCACACAGCCTCCCTGCCAGACCAGGAACAGAGCAAACAGGCTGAGAAGCGAGGCTGGAAAAGGGCAGATACCTGTCTTGGCTGGCAGGGCTCTGGGTGTGTGCACAAGGCAGTTCGCAGCAGTGATTTCTTCATGCACTGCTGAGCTGGCAGCAACCACGCAGGGGGAATCAATTCTAGAAAGCGAAAAAAAAAATTGTTTAAAACTCAAGTTGTTGCGGACTTTGGAGCTCGGCATGGCCATTTTTGCAGGGTTGGGGGTTTTTTTGGTGTTGTCATGATCAGCTGAGGTCACAGGAGATGACAGGTTCTGCAGCTCTGGTCAACAGACCGCTTTGTGGTCTGGGTTTCATTTGGATGGACTCAGGCAGAAATTCCCCATAAGAAGTTACAATCTGCTAGGAAGGGACATGCATAAAGCTGGAGGGAGGGGACAGGGCTCTCCATCCATTGCGGTGGGGGAGATCCCCATTGCCAGGCTCAGCAGGGCTGCTCCAGGGTCTGCACAGGACCCTCTGAGTCCATCCTGCGACAAAAGATCAGGAGCCCGGCCACAAGCCTCTGACTTGGGTAGTAATTCTTATTTATCCATCCCAGTCTGCCAGCCCAGCACTCCACTGTGGGTATAAGCACCGAGCATCAGCCCTGTCAGGAGCACATCAGAGTTATCCCACGGTCTTGAGCTGGACACAGTCACATCACAGTGAGGGGAACAAGGCTTCAATTTTTCCATTTCTCTTTTGCTCAAGCATCTTCTGGAAAAAAAAAAAAAAATCAATAAAAAAATCTTTAAGAGTTCCCCAGCCCTGCCTCCTTCTCCTTCATGCCTGCTCCTTGCTGGAAAACAAGAAGGATTACCTCAGCTGCTGGATTTCTCTTGCTCAAGGAACGTTGTCTGCAATAACTCCTGGCATGGCTATATCTTAAATGCTGACCCAGCCTGGGTTTCAAAGAGCCCAGGTTTTGGGAAGAGGGCATAAAATTAGGCTTCATTTTGGGCCACAACCCTCGTTTTCAGACTTTGATCTCTCCTTCCTGCAAAATGAAAATCCATTTCTTGTCTTTGGGGAGTCTATTGTAGACAGAAGAGAGCAGCATGGTTTGCACATGGAGAAAAATTACTACAAGTTGCTTTTAAAAACAATTTTTATTGATGCGCTCCCGGTCTCCTGTTTGCTGGTGGGTAATTAAGTCAATTAACAAGCATCTGTTTATTTATTTCCCTCATTTATAGATGTAAGCAGTTCGGGTAGCAGTTTGTAACAAGGGCCTGCTGTAGCTTGCCTGCCGATACATGAATATTCAGGCAATCGCTTGCGTCTATCCCCGGGGACCTGCCTCCTCTGCCTTGGGGAAGCTGGGCACAAGCTCCATGGTGGGCAGTGACAGGGAGGCTGTGCCGGCATGGGGCTGGGATCCTGCCCTGGTATTTTCCCTGGGTGTAGGCACCCATAAAATAAGTTCCCTCCTGATCCGCATTTTTGCAAAGCCCCTCAGACACTCCTGAAGCCCTGCTGGGATTTTGCGTCCCTCCCGCAGATCAAGGCTTCAGCATCCTTCGGAAAAACAGGCTTTGGGGAGCACGCTTGCAGGGAAACCCGCGGAGGTTGGAAACCAGCACTCACCTCCCCTCTGCTGTCATGGGGGAGTGATTTAGGGTTCTGCCTGTGGAAGGACGGCCTGATTTAACACATCCACCCCAGCCATGGCACCCCTGCCCTCCCCAAACCCATGCACTTTGCTCATCCCTGATGGCTGCGAGAGTAAGCACCACTAGGGAAACAGCAGCTCCCTGAGGATTCGACATCCCTGGGTTCATGTGGGACATTCAGGTGCATCTCTACCGAGCCCACCAACCCTCCTGGGCAGCTGGCTGGTCCCAACCTTCTGGTGGAGGCTTCTCCCCAGAGCACTTTGTGGTCACCAGAGCATCCCAGACTCTGCTCTCCCCAGCTCCCTCGCAACACAAGCTCCGTGTGCCCAGAGCTAAAGGGAAGCGACATTCCCGTGTGGAAGAAATAACTTCTAGTGATGTCTTCGAAGAGTTATTTAATCGCAGGGAGCACAATTAAGGAGGCCTAGGAGCAAGAGAAAAGGGATTAACAGTATCTGGGAAGAGCATTCATCACAGCGAGCAGTTTGCAGGGGCACATATGCTGCTGACTCCTCTCTTCCAGATGCACCGGTTTTATTGCCATGTCAGCAGGATGAATGTTTACTCCCTTTTAAAGCCGTCAGGCAACTCAAATGCCGAAACCGCGTAATGCTAAACATGCTTGTTTTCTAGAAGAGGGGAGGAAATGATGCTTAGAGACAAGGGAATTGCCAGAGCAGATTAGATTGACCTCACATCTTCTGCTCCTGACATGAGACACCACCAGCAGCTCCAGAAGAGGCTGCAAGAAAGCCTGCGGCCAGCAGTTGTGGGGCTACCTGCCCCTTCCATACATATGCCTGGGAGAGGGGAGGGTAGGAGTCCTAACAACCCTTTCAGAATTCTTTGGGTTTGGTAATTTAATTAGTTTAAATGAACAATTAGAGCTCAATTTAGCACTACCTCATTGCAGCATCCACTGGATGGCTGAACTTTCCCCCCCCTCCCGCTCTTCAAACAAGATGACAGAGTTTTGGCATCTTACAGTAAAAATAATCAGGGCTGTCAGTGCCAGACCAGGCGTGTGATCAGGGACGGAGGCATTGCATGTCAAGAAAATACAGGTGATGGAGGGCACACGTGGGCATGTCATTTCCAGGGTGTGGGGAGCATCAGGGCACTGCAGGGCCAATGTTGGAGATGTGCATCTTGCTATTTGGCCAAAGCTCTCTGGGATGGCTGGGACCACACCTGCCATGTGCTGCCAATGAACTGCTGCTGCTGTTTGAAGGGCAGGCTGTTTTCTGCACCACCTACGGGAAGCACGTGCGAGGAAGGGATGGGAACAGAGATAGAAGGTAAAAAACTCATGCAGAAGCAGCGGCGTGGCTGACTGCAGATACCCAGAGCACCATGGTGGTTCCCAGGCAGCAGAGCTTGATTTGGGGGATTTAGGGTGTCAGGGCACTAGCACAAACACACAGAGAACCTTCTCTCATGAGCAACGTGGACAGAGGGTCCCCGAAGACACAGAACACTCACTAACACTCATTTCAGAGCTCACAGAAATTTGCTATCAATTTTGAGACAACTCAACTAAAAAATTCAAACCAATCCATTCCCTATTTCAACGCAAAACAAGATGAGAAACAGCCAAGCAGAGCACCAGAAATGTTGGTCTGTGCATGCAGGCCGGTGCGGGGAAGGGCTCAGACCTTCCTGCTGCTCAGCCATCCTCCAGAACAAACCAGCCTCTGTCACCAAGCCACAGCGCCGGCCAAGGCTTTGACACATCAACCTGCAAACCTCTGGCTCGAGCAGCAGCATCTCTCCTTGCTCAGCTGCTCACGGTCTCTGCTCCTGCCCAGGGGGAACCTGAAGCCACCCATCATCACCCCAATCTCTTGCTGTCTCTGGAGGGTGTTTATTAGACTCCTCCAAGAATGCAGAAGAAGAGCATGGCAGTGCCAGGCTCGCCTAGGCAGTGATTCACATCCACCCTGCTCCAACAAGAGATCCAGAAAAAGCCTCCGATCTTATTTACAGCAGAAGCGGGAGGTATAATAATACTAACTGGACAAAAGTTTGCCGTAATGGATAGTGCACTGGCTGCAGCCCAAAGCTGCTTAACAGACCTGCTTTCCATGTGACAATTGAGTGAAAGCACCGCAGAAGTTCACATCAAGTGGCTCTGGTCGATAACTAAACTATACCTCCGGGGCAGCGAAGAGCTTGGACCTCAGGTGGCAGCCCCCTCGCCACACAGTGGTTTTGGGGTCTGCCTGGAGGATGCGTGTGGTCCCGTTGGGGCAGTCCCTGCCAGCTCCCGTTTTATGGCTGGCCACGCTCTGCCGGAGTGGCTGGTTTGCTGGCTGGTGGGAGCAGATGGTCTCTTTAAAATACAACCAAGGCTGCCAAGGCCTGCCGCTTTTATTAGCTGCCTCGGTGCGCGCAGGCTGCGAAGTGGCACCCATCCATCTCCTGCAGCACCCAGCCCCAATGGCGTCCCCCTTTCCCCCTGCACCATGGATGCTGATGGGATCACCGCTGACAGAAGGCAGCCTGCTGTTGATTTTTGCTTCATTTTTCAGCAGGGGGAGAACAAAGTTTTCATTTCTGTCTTAAATTAGCAGGGTGAGATCAGAGGCTGCAGCGATATTGCACAGCCTGGGCTCACCTGCTAATGAGAGCACATCAAAGACTCTCGGGGAGTCCTGCCTTCCCCATCTCCCTTTTTCCAGCATGGGAGTCTGGGGAGGTAGGTCTGGGCTTTACGCATGCCCCACAACCATGCTGGATGAAGGTTGCACTGATCATGTTGCATGGAGGTCCCACCAACCATGTTGCATGGAGGTCCCACCAGCCAGCTGGAGCCAGGGCACAGCGTGACCTCCCAGCCAGTATCAGGCTCCCCAGGGTGCCTGGGACACAAGGTGAAAGTGACGGCAAAGTTGGCCCTCAGCACAGGGAATGCTGAGTTCAGCTTCTGCCCCTCGTCGGGACTGTCACTGTGGACACACTGCCAAACGTTGCCAGCTGACACCACGTTTGGGGCACGGGAACATTTTTTGGTAGCAAAGCAAGATTAAGGTATTCTGCCCCCATGGACTGCATGGTTTTAAAAGTAAAGAATAAACTGCTCCTTGCCAGATTTTGGTGTCTGGCCTATTCCAGTGTTTCATTCTGTATGTTCATTTTGGCAGGGCGGGGGGTGTTGGTAAGGAGTTACCAACACTACTACAGAGGCAGTAAACTGCAGCCCTAGGGCAAGTATAAACCTTTGGGACACAGGGGAGGAGGGAAATTTCTTCTACCCGCTTTGCCCCCAGAGGAACCACGCTTATAATTGCATAATGCTTTTTAAAGTCTCTGGAAGACACACATGAAGACTGTGTATTATTTTCCTGGGCAAATGCAATGATGTGCCTTCCCTCATGGAAATTTTTTCTATTCTGCATCTTTCCTTAATCCCACACAATTTGAGAGACAACTGATTTATAGATTTTTCAAGGTTCTTTTTTTCCTGCTGCTGCCAGAAATGAAACACACCATGTATAAGTTTAGATCCCGCACTAGATGAGGATGAGGTTTTTCAGCTGCAGACTGCCTGGATGCAGGGACACGCTGGAAGGCAGCGCGTTTGCTGAGCACTCCCCATCTACCCCGTGGACCAGGCGTGTAGGGACAATGGTGAGAGAGGCTTTTAAACAGCTGCCCGGCTCCTTGGCTTCAAAGGACCCGAAAAATGCAGCATACGTGTGAGATCATCTTTTTGGTAGTCAAGGTGAACTTCCTGAAGGCAGCTTGGCACCAGGCAGCAGAGAAGCTGCACTCAGCATCTGTCCTGGCTGGGACACCTGGGATCAGTGGGGTTATCAGCACCAGATGCTGAAATTTTGTAAAGAGGAGGCTTTGGTGTCAGGGAAGCTCCCCAGGCCCTAGGAGAGAAGAGAGGAGGGGTCTCCTTCCTCACTGCATGCACCCAAACAAGAGCCTTTAACAACCATCTCCTGCGTCAGAGCTGAGTTACACATCTGTGCCACCGCTTTGTGTGGCTTTTGGATCAGAGGACACAGTGAGCGGCATCGGAGGGCTCACAAAGGATTAGAAGAACTATTATTCCCCACCTTTCTCTTTACACATGACAAGGTAGAAGGAAGATATGGAGGAGGCGTATAATGACCACAGAAAGGGACACTTGATGCAAATTCTAGGAAAAAGAAAGAAAAATTTGAAGTGAAATGAGTTAAATAATTGCTGCACAGGAGGATGAAAGACAGCAGAGCAAGCAAAGAGGTTACATTGCAGGGCTGGTAGTTTCAGTGTCTTTATAATGCAGCCCAAGTAGGGTCCCTCACACAGTTGTTCTTATTACCATTAATAATTACCTCTGCCTAATGCTTTCTTCTTCCAAGCTCTTCACAAGCACATGGAGCCAACAAAGATGCAAAGAGCACTAGGGGTAGGATCCAGCAAGACTGAGCCCTTTGGAAAACACAGACACAAGGAGAGACGCCCTGTCACCCCATCCATGCCACACCTGCCTCCTTGAAGAGGGAGACCTGCATCATGGCATTCATTTGGGAAAAAAAAAAAGACAACCAAACAAAAAAGCCCACAACAAACAAACGCCCAGCCAAACAACAAAACAACACATTTTTTTTGGTTTGAACACGGAAAGCTTTTTCTGCAGGGAGTGAGATGCAGTTAGTCACGTAAGACGCCTTTTAGCTAAACCTCCTGACAGGCTATCCTTCGGGTACCATCTACCCTTTACCAATTTTTTTGTTGTTTTTTGTGTCCAATGCACCCTGGTTTTATCATCCGTTTCAGCACAGCTTCCTCCAGCGTTCCCCATGACAAATAGCTCAGGAGCTGAAAACCCCCCTGTGGCCATTTCTCTGGGACATCTTGTCCTTCCCAGAGTGTAAAACTCTCCAGGACTTGCACGTGTTTGTGGCCCCTGCCCTGTGATGGTGTAACAGCCCCGCACAGGAGGATTTCACTGACAAAGGGACTGTTCTGGGCTCCTGTTCAACAGGGAGATGAAATAATCCTAATGGCATCATTTCATTTGGCCTTTCTTTTGCTCCAGCTGTTCCTGCTTCTCCCCGAGAGACGCAGCTGCCTTTGAGAATTGCTGAATTGGAGGAGGAGAGGCTTTAGCATCTGTCACTCCAGTGCCCTCTGCACTTTCCGAGGTGGCAGGGCTGTTTTCCTGAGGAGACCTGTAACGCGAGCAAGACGAACGTTGGCTGTCTTGTGTGGTCACGTCTGGATTTCAGGGCAGGCTTTCCTGTTTGGACAAACGCAAGGCTCAGGGCGAAATTCAAGAAGGCGAAAATCCGCATGCTACGCATCCAAGAATATATCAAAGAGAACAAAGCTCCAGCAGCAATTTCCACACAACCCTGGACACGGCCACAGGCTTACCAGAAGATTCTCACCTTCGCCTCGTCTGTTCTGGCCTCTCATTTCTTGCAAGAGGGGCAGAGACCCTGTGGCTGCCAGGGGTGTAGCCCAGCCTGCAGGCGAGGGGCTGCAGAGATCAGAGCAACAGGGCAAAACACAGTTTTCCCAAATTTCCTCCCAGAAGCGACTGAACTAAGGGTTTGGTGAGGCTAAAACTGGGGAAAAAAAAAAATTAAATACGCTTGAGGCACCAACACAAGTGATTACTCCATGCATGCTTGGGTTTTTAGGCTAGGTTAAAAGCAAACAGGAGTACAAGCCTGCAGCAAACTCAGACTTCTGCTTCCTCACCTCCTGCCACGGCTTCGGTTCAGATGCAAGTGCTACTCAAACAGCTCACATTCCTGTGGAGTGGGTAGAATCCTTGGCTGCTTTATAGTTTGTGGGCAAACCTGATCGTAACCCATCCCTCATCCTGCTCTTCAGGGAGGTCTTCTCCATGGGCGTTTGCACAAATTGGGAAGGGGAATGAAGCCAGTGACAAACAGGGGTCCTAAAGCAGCGAAGAGACTCTTGGTCTCACTCCCAGGCTGTGAAGCTTACCTCTCCGAATCTCTTCCTTTGAAAGCTTCTTGCTCTTACTAAGGACTAACTGGAACTCCTATAGTTCAAGTGAGGAACTTAAACTGAGCTCACCTGAGGCCATTACAGGCTACAGATGCCCGCC
Source organism: Caloenas nicobarica (assembly GCF_036013445.1). NCBI lineage: Eukaryota > Metazoa > Chordata > Aves > Columbiformes > Columbidae > Caloenas > Caloenas nicobarica. The sequence continues at coordinate 6,505,503 of NC_088250.1, read as the reverse complement.
CATGCCAGAAATAGGTGAAAATGCTCTTGCTCACCAGCAGTAAGTCAGGAGGTAGCACCTGGTGGCCACCTGGTCTCCCACCCTCAGCCAGAGTCAGCAGACACAGAGCCATGGGAGAAATCAGTATGGGGCAGGCCTGGGGAAGAAACGACGTGCAGGGAGAGGCAGGGAGGCTGGGGATCATTTTGAGAAACAGAATCAGAGGCTAAGCCGTTTTCTCCTTTCTGTGTCCTTATCCTGCAGACTCGCTCTCCATTTTCTCAGTGTGCAGAAACTCTCACACAGAAGCAATGGACTTCCTCTTAAATTAAGGCTACCATTGAGACTTCCCTCTCAGAATTTCCCCAAATGGCACAAAAATATGCTACTGCTGGAGGGGCTGCTGAAGCTGGCCTGGCAAATACACCAAGTACTGATACAGTGTTGTGCTTGGAAAAGAGAGAGCAGAATTGTCTGCTTCCAGGAGCAAAACAAACAAACAAAAACTCATCTGATATTCACATGTCCCCCAGGAAGAAAACCTGATGTGGAAAGCACCCAAAGCACACACTGCCAGAATAGCCTACTCACCCCTCTTCCCTGGTAGGGAATCACAGACATCCTCCTGGCAGCTGCAACCTCTCACTAGAGCTTCAGACATGATGTCCACACGGACCACAGACCCCACAGTCCGAGGATGAGAAATGCAATAAATAACTCCTTCCTGTATAAAAAGGCATTTGAGAAACTAAACATACAGAGACTTGCAAGCGGTTCTGATAAAAGGCAGCAAACAGATCCCTGGACCTAAGAAGAATGTGGGGTACTTATATTTGAGAGGCACAGCTGAGAGCCCTGCCAATCTTCTGAACAGGTGAAAAACATTTCATCCTTCACAGCAATCCTCATCACTGCTGGGGAAACTTTGCTGCCTTTAAGAGCATCCTCACTGGGAAAACCACAGCTTCCTCAGTATTTGCTACCATGGGTGATGGTCTGCAGCTGAAACACGCCACTGTCAGGGCCCTTCCTCACCCAAAATGCTTCAAAGGGCTGAGGACGGACCAGCCAACATGCAGAGCAAAAGGAAAAAACACCCAGGACTGCTGCCTGCTCCATGCTGCCTGGAGCAGGGTGACACAATGGAAAGATTACAATAAGCCCATAAATCAAGGAGGGGAAAGCAGGGAGCATAAACACCAACGTGGTCACTGAATACACAGGGAAGTGGACTTATAAGCAGCGGCAGAAGTTTTAGTAAATATGCATTCCTGGGGAAACTCTGCCTCTGGCACCAGCAGAAGGGTTTTCTGCTGAGCAGAGGCAGTCAGATGGCTGGTGCCCCATGGGCAGGACCAGCAGGTCATGTGCACCCACCGAGGAGACAGGATGGAGCCTGTGACCCTCATCCCGTCCCTGCAGCCCTGCCTGGCGGCGGGTACAGCTCAGCCAAGACACTGGCTACTTTGGGCAACCCCACAGGATTAGCTGCTGGCCCACAGCACAATAGCAGAGGAAGCAGCTCCAGGACTAGTCACAAGCCAAGGGCACCCCCTACACAGAGCCCATAAAACTGCAATGGAGAGATGCACTTTTATAAGAAGTCCAGGGGCACTGACCTTGGGGAGAAGGGTGGGTGAAAGGCCACAAAGCAGCTTTGTCCACAGCCCTTGGGTGGCGTTTGGTGTGACTGTCAGACAAGGCCACTCCAAAGGGCACCCTGAGGGACGTGACTTTCGCTTGAAGTCCTTCAGGTCCGACTGCTTGGGACTGGGGTTCACCAAAGCTGCCCAGTGTTACTGGAAGCTTGCCGCCACCACCTTTAAAGATGTGCACATTCAGGACTGCAACTAAGCAGAGCCAGAATGGGGAGTGGGAACATCAAATGTACCGGGTCCTGCCAGCCACGACTGCTAAGGCAGAGAGGCTGCAAGGTGAGTATCGCAGCTGGGGAAGCCTGAAGATGCAGAGGCCACGCTTTGGGTGTATGCGCAGTCACCTCTTTTTGTAACTCTGCTCACTTTGCTGTCCTCCCTTCACCTCATGCTGGATTAAAACAAAAGCAGCATCTAAAATGATTGCCTCAAATCTCCAACCCGGCTGCAAGCTACACTTTCTGGGCCAGAAACGTCTGACAACAAATTCCCTGAAGGATGCAAAGAAGTCTTCAAATGTGATGTGGCAGCCTTTCCTTCCTTCCGTCCGTCCTTCATTACAGGCAGCGCTTCCTTGGGGATGACCCCCACATTTACACCCTCAGCTAGAGGAAGATGGTCTATCACATGCGGAAACAGGCTCCAGCTCTGCAGAGGGCTCAGGACGGACTCCAGCAGGCGGTCGGTAGCATAGCCGGCATCTGACTCCATCCTACTGCCTCCTAAATCCCTGACTCCTCAAAATCCCCCACCCATCCAAATCCCCTTGCAGGGCTGGTTGAAGAGCCAGACCACACACAGGGTTAAGCTCCTGGAGGGTGCAGGGAGGAGGCAGCAGAGTGAACCCAAGACCCTGTGTCCACAGAAGCAGCTCTGCAGTGTGTGAGAGGAGATCCCTTCCCCTGCAGCGTTCTGCTTGCATAAGCAATGTTTATGCTATTAAATTCAGAAAAGCAATAATATCCCCAGCAATAGATGCTGCTCATGATAGCTCAGGGAACAGATAAGAACCCCAGAGATATGTTATTCCCGTTCAAAGTCTTGGTCGCAGTGACCTCCACGGACATTTTAAAATCAAGCTGGTTTAACTCTGGTTCTTTATTTATTTGTTGTTGTGGCTGCTTTTTAAAGAAACTTTCAAAGACCCTAAACTCTGCTGTGTTATCTTTTGTTCACTAAGTTTCCTTTTGCATTTAATGAGGCAAAGGCCAGTTAATTAAAAACAAGATCTCCATCTCCCAGCTGACATATTGCCCTTGGCCCAAGTGATAGTGCTCCCCACCCTGTGCACAGAGCTATTGCTGCAGTCACCTGGGCACAACGCAAACTGAAATGGAAATGCAAAGCACAGGCTGTGCAGACAGAAACTCTTAAGTGCCCCTCCGAGCTCACGGAGTCTGGAAGCTCCCATCGAAACAGGAAAGCAAAGCGACAACTGCAAAACGAACCCGGCAGAATGAGAACTCCCCGCTTCTCCCAGATGAAACAAAGCCCTTTGAGGGGATGTGTTTGCACCATATGCGATCCATTAGAGAAGTGACAATGGCAAAGCGGAGCAGGAATTAAATCCTTCACTGCTGCTTCCCCCCAGATCTAACAGATAAATTAAAAAAAAAAAAAAAAAAGAAGCAGAATCAGTTTATAGCTCATCAAACACCGAAGCCTGGGCATGTTGCTGCTTTGGGGTGCAGCATGGTTCTGTAGCACTCTTATGCTGCACCCCCCAGGCCAGCACTTCTTCCAGTGAGTTCTCCACCACCCAACAGGAGATGCAGCTCCAGACCCACACCCTGCAACACTGGCCTCTTCTTCAAGCTCTTTAAGCGTGGGTAGGAGGTAAAACCTGCTTCTCCCAAAACAGGCTCATTCCTTCCTTCCCGCAGGGATGCTCTCGTGGCAATACCTATTTGGTACCCCCATATCTTCTCCTAGATGGGACAAGTCCTGGAGAGCACAGCCAAGATCAGCCTCTCTCCTGGAAGAGTCAGAGACCAGAATGGGCAAAATGTGGGCAGATTGGGCAGCCAGCAAGCAAGCATCCCAGCTGGCAACAAAGAGAGGCTGGGTGGTCTCATGGAGCCCACAGACCCCACTGCAAAGCTTCACGTCCCTGTCCCCCCACCATTTCTAATGCAGAAGGGCTGCTTCAGCAGCAGCAGATACGCACGGCTTCGTTCAAAACCCCTTTGTGTAATTACAGATCCACGGTTTCTTCTAGGCTTCCACTTATTTAATCATCCTTTCTCATTTGCATTTAATACCCTGAGCTCTGTCAGAGGGCAAAAACACAGCCTTTACATCCAGAAGGACAAGAGTTCCCTGCAACAGCTGCTATATTTAACAAAAAATACACTGGGTTGTCATGGCAACCCTGGTTTCTAAAAATAGAAATGCCATATACAGCACAGTTGAACACAGGCAGCGCTAACGGAAGCTGCTTTAATAGAGAGCTGGGAAATGGAAGTAAACTTTCATTCTTCACGGGAACTGGTATCAAGCAAATCATGCAAAATCACACAACCCTTTCCTAATTAAAGCCTTGATCCAGCGCAAAGGATCTCCATTTCTCTTGGCTCAAATACTGCTCCATGCTCTCTAGTGCCTCAGCTCAGAAGTGTGCTCCAGAGAGGATGGGGGGGCTGAAGCAAACCGGACCGGCTGAGCGGCGATGGAGCTGGCACACCAGGGCTGCGTGTGGTTGCTTTTCCTCCTGGCACTGACATGCCAAGGCCCAGCATGGCCAAAGCACCATGGCTCCAGCATCAGGGCAGGTTCCAGCTGCCCAGGAGGTTGGGGAGGTTGTCAGGTCACCCTCAGCTAGCAGATCTGTTCAGGTAAGGCTGAGTTTTGGTAACCTCAGTGCTCACAGCTGGTGCTCAGAGGAGCATCTGGCCCTGCCTTGCTTGCTTTAAATAACCTACAGAGCGGGTATCAGACCCATGCCCGAGATACACAGGTTTCCAAATGGCCTTTTCCCCCTCCACTGACAAAACCAGGTCTCTGGGCATTAAATCAGGCTCCTTCACGGGAGTCTTCTCCTTTCCCACTGAAATACAGACCCCCCCACCAGCACAGCATTGTTAGCAAAACATGCAACGAGCACCCTACAGCATGAGCCAGCTGAGCATCTCCTGAAATCTGATTAGCAAGGCTGAGTAGTCACAGCCTGCTTACGAACAGCAGTTGCTTCCCTTTGCAGTCTAAGCCTCCAGTCATCTCACTAATTCTCCTTGACATTTCTTGCTCCGAGTGGAAGGCGCGCATTGCCAGATTGCAAACTCCCAGTGTTGTTTCCAAGCCCTGCTTCCCCGGATGGGAGGATCAGCTGCACGCTCGCTGTCGAGTCCCCTGTTTTAGCTCTCCCTGTGTAGCGCTGGCTTCTAGGAATCCTTGAGTGTCGCAGTTGAGTGCTGCATGCTTTCTGGATGATGCGCAGCTCTGCTTGACTTCTGCACCATTCTTTAAAGGAAGGCATTGGATAGAGAGGAAGGGCTCTTGAGGAGGAAAATACTTCACATTGTTGCTGCAGCGTGTGTGAGTGTTCATTTTCCCCCTCCCCCCCCTTAAGAAAAACAGATTGCCAGACCTGATGCGAACCTAAGTCAATCCAGTGCAATATTTTCCATATTTCATGGCTGATACCAGCAGCCTTGAGGGAAACCAAGAAATCCTGAGTTGTGCATTTGTGGGATTACCTGCAGTAGCTCGCAGCAGTGCTAGCACTTGCCCAGCACTTAATGTGTGCTCTGCCTCAGTTTTCTGCTGCTCTTGTGTTTCCTGGGTTCTTCCCATTGACTGTAATATTTGGAGTTTTCTCAGTACCTTTCAAAGCAGGATCTTGAAAAGGACACATTTAGGCCTCTGTATAGAAAAAGGGGGCTTAAGGTACCTTGTGATCTCCAAGGACAAGTTCGTCTGTCCAGGGATCAGAGGACTCCTGTGTCCTGAAACCAATACATAATTTTACTGTAGGTTGAAATGGCATTGAAGATGATGTCCCGTGGTTTAAAACCTGGGTTATTCTATAGCCCAAACCTTGAGCTGCCAGCTGAAATAATTCCAGGCAGCTCATGGCGCCTAGCGAGCCATGCGTCTACCAATCTCATACTTTCATAAGTGTAGATGTGGCTGTTGTTTCTGCAAGCACATCTTGCCATGCAGGGTTTAAGTGACTGGACCACGTCACATGGACACATGAAGCCTGAAGCTGAACCCCAGGGACAGCTAACCCTTGCTAAGACCCAGTAGAACAATCCTAACGGACCTCGGACCTTCTGAGCCTACCCTTCAGTCCTTGTGGTTGAAGATCATTGCTTTCCCTGAGAAAATGCAGTGTGATTAAACACTCATCAGGAGCATCACTTGCTCTGTTGGACAGTTTGCCAATGCCATGCCAAGCCCACAGCCTCCCTCTGTGGGCTTGCACACCAATTCATCATGCAAAACTAAACTCCTTCTCTCTGCACACTTAAGCACCAGACCTTGCCAAACACGTGAATCCACATTCCTTGCTGGGCACGCAGGGAGACCGAGGGGGTGAATATCAGCAAGGAGCAGGGGTTCTCTTGACTCATTGTGTCTCTCACCCGTGGTGGACACATCAATATTGCCTCTCTTCTGGCTCGTGGCAAGGGAACACCTCTCCCCTCCATCAGCTGTGCCTTTGTGTTTGCTAAATACACCAGCATGACACAACCAATGCATCAGCACGTTCTGTTACCCAAAACTAGACAAGATGAAAATGTTTATGTGGGTCATTAAACTGATAAGTGTCCAGAGCATGTTACTGTGCAGTAAATATGACTTTTAAATAGGCACTCACCAAGCAGGGGTTGCAGTCGCATCCAGCTGGCAGAGGCTGGCCCTGGCTAGAGGGTGCTACAGCCAAAAAGAGTGCAAGAGCATCGGCATGGCCTAGGTGGGGGCCTTGCTCAAGGTCTTCAGGTTTTGTTTGCTTCATCCTGCTTCATCCTGACAGCTCCTGGCCAATCCCGACCCGCCATGAGCTCACTGCAGAGGGCATATAAATAACAGATGTTTCTTTGAATCCCTCCACCACCTGTGCTGCCCCCATTACAATTTCTGCTCAGGATCTTTCTGCGGCCTCCCTGGGTCTCTGGAAGCAGAATGTACTCACCCTCATGTATTTTCACTCAGTTTTGGCCCACATTTACCCCCACTCACCCTCATGTATTTTCACTCAGTTTTGGCCCACATTTACCCCCAGCCCTGCATCCTTCCTCCCTGCAGTGACTGGTATTCAGAGGGGCGGTGGTGTTTCTTTAGCTTACAGCTACTGAAAACCGCATGTCAATGGCTGCACCAGCATCACAGCAGCACCTCCTTGTTACTGACAACGGCAGTAAACTTGTGGCACCTACAGTGCGAGAGTAAATCCGTGCCTTTGTAACGTGTGAAAGAACTTTAATGGTGCATATTCTCCAAAACTGGCAAAATGGAAAAGGGCACGGATGAGATTTAAACTAAATGCCCGTGTGATGGCAGGTGGTCCAGGTCCTCGAACTGGGCACAGCTGCTCGGCACTGGGCTGGACCAAGCGGACAAAGTAGAGGATGCTTGCTGCTGGGGGCTGGTGCTTTTAGAGCAGGGCAGGGAGTTAAGTGCACAGATCCTGTTATTGCTAATGGTGTTTGTGTTTAGAGCTCCTCAGGTGTTGCTTTAGAAACTGCCATGTCCAGGCTGTTAACCCAGTCTCACCTGCTGTTTAGGTTTTGGTACTTAGATGCAAAATTGCATTGTGTTTGGATGCGCAGGGCATGTCCTGAAGTGCTTGCTGCAAGAGCCGCAATTTGCCTCCCACACTCCTGCCTTTCAGCCGCTCGAAACAAAAAGGAGGTTGAGTTACAGCATCTCGGGAAGGGTGGACAAGCAGGCAATAGCCCAGCCTACCCTGCTCACCCAAATGCCACTGACGTTATGGGAAAGGGGAAGCAGTGGCAGTGCCTGATGGGTGGAAATGAGAGCCCCTTAAAGGGACTTCAGCTTGGCTCCAAACCCTTCATCCCTGCTCCAGTGACCTCCTCCAGCAGCCCACCCAAACAACTGGTCACAGTGAGTTCTCAGCACTGGGTACACATGGCACGCCAAGGACAGCAGCAGCAGAAGTATCATGGACAAAGCTTAGTTGCTTAAGGTCCTTCAGTGACCCACCTCATCAGTAGCCATTGCACAGATGAACCATGCCTTCATGCTGGAAGTAGAGGAAATTTCTTATGCTGACTTCTGTTAACGAAAAAATCCCAGTCCCTGGTTCCCCTGTTGCTGGACACTGCAGCATCCCCTTCTGGGACCTTTCTCTCCTGGTTTCTTTCTCAAAAGAGATTAACTGGAGATAATGAAAGATTTCATGAGGACATTCTTCCCTCCCCAAGAAGATTTCCATCACTTAGGGAGGCCAGACCACACGTATATGTAACAGCAACCTTCTGGACACTGCAGGTACAGATTCACCCAAGCGATGCTCACAGTCAGGTGCATCCTCTCTCAAGGAAACACAGCTTCTGACAATACTGCCCCAGCTTCAACCTGCTGACATCAACTGCAGGTATGCAATAACAATCCTGCACAAAGCCATAAGGCTTCATCTACACAGACTGATAAAGCTGGACTCTGTGGCAGTCGTGCTCCAAGTCAAATACAAGAGAGATCATGAAAAGTGCCCAAAATTTACAGGGATGAGGCAGAATAAACACAATAAGCTGCTTAATTTTGATGTGAATCTGGCCAGATTTCTCTCATATGCTTAACTGGGACACTTGGAAGAAACTCTTTTGGCAGCACACTCCCAGCCTCAAAGAGACTGAGGAGACACATACCAGCAGGGTCAGAGCATCAGCACATCCAGGCAATACCTCCAGACAGGAGGTTGACGCAGCTCACTACAGAAAGCTGCATCCCAGGATGTCCACCCATCACGAATCCTCACCTTCCTCGTGATCTTGTGCCACCAAGCTGGCTCAGGTTTGTGCCCTGTCCTTGCAGACCTCCCTAATCTTATGGCATGTGTCCCACGGTGAGGGACTAAGACGACGGCTCAGCGTCAGTCCAGGATTTCTCAAAGAACAATGAGTTGTGGCTGTCCACCAGACTGGCTTGCCAGCAGACTGCACGGCATCACTCGAGCCACCACGGTTCCTGCTGCTGGCTACCCGAAAACAGCTGCGCTCTGCCTGACCTCCCCTCCAGCAGCAGGATAGGCCAGAGGCAAAGTTTTGCTGCCCTCCTGGGGATCTGTGCAGCGTGGGTGTCAAAGGAGGAGAGCAACTGTAAATCAGAGCCATCTCCCATTACTTTGGGCCTCCCCCATTCTGTTCCTTTTGGCTCTAAGTTTACAGAAACTTTTGCTCCAGTTTGCAGAAACAGCTCTACAAAGCCTCCGTAGGAAACCCAGGGATGGTCACAGGCAGCATAGCCTGCGTGCTTGTAACACATCCAGCCTGCTCTGTGCTTGCGAACATGCCCAGTGTGATGAACGTGCCCTCTTCTGGCAGGTAAAAACTGAGAAAAATCACAGCAGGACTTGTGTTTCATTAGGAGTCCACAAGGAACCCCCGTTACAAGCCAAAGGACTCTCTGGTACATCCATCCTGCTGGAAATGATCTGACCCCTTCAATGACAAATGTATCTGCAGAGATCCCCAGAATGCTCAATAGAGCTGTTGTCTTAAAGAAGGGTCAAATCACAGAGGCAGAACCTTCTGGTACAAATTTGGCCAGGTTTCTTATTTCCAGGAGTCACAGATCAGGAAAGAAAGAACATTATTCATTATCAAGCCTTCTCATTGGCAGGCACACCCTCTAAAACAGGTGTGTCAAACTCATTTTCACCCAGGGACCATATCAGCCTCACAGTTGCCTTCAAAGGGCCAAATATAATTTTAGGACTGTATAAATGTAGGAGTAGTTTCATTTGGCCCTTTGAAGGCAACCCCAGTGAAAAGGAGTTTGACATCCCTGCTCTAAAATAAGAGCAGACATTTGCTACGCCTTGTCTCAATCTGCATCATGTGCACTTGTATTTCTAAGGTGTCTTTTCTTCAGAACACATTAACACTTCCTGGGTCAGAAGCAAGCAAGAGACACCACTCACTATGTTAGGGGCTTCCTAAGAATCTCAGTGCACAGGTCCAGAATGTAAGTAGCATGAGAGAATTTCATGCGCTGCAGGAGATCAATAAACCCTTGAAACAACCACCAGCTACAGCAAATCCTCTCCAGAGCAGCCAGCAAACAGATCACAGCTCACCCCACGAAAGGGGCACATGTTATGCAGGAGATGAACAGCAACCGTGCACTGGTTTTAGCTGTATTTTCATTAGAGAGAAATGAAAAGGGACAGTTTTCTAGTCTATTCAAGTTGAAAACTGTATGACCAGACCTGGTCAACAGAGTAGAGCCAAACAAACATAAAACTGGATGCTGTATCTCAGTGTGACCTCTCCCCTCAGCCTTCTCTTGACCAAAACCTGATATAACCACCCTGAATTTTGCCTTGGGTTTCACCACTTTGCTTCAAGTTCATCTGGGTCTGTCTCCAGGAGTCAGGAATTAAGTAGCATAGCTATTCCAAAGTAAATTGCTCTACAATTGCTTTTCCATAACAACGTGGTTGTTTTCTTAGGGCAAACCACTTTTATTCTTGAGGAAAGTGTCAGCAGGAAGAAGAGCCAGAGAAAACCTGGCTATGCTGCTATTCTGGAGCTATTATCATCAGGTAAAAAAACCAGCGAGGAAATCTCTGCAGTGTTTGTGACCAGGCCAAGCTGGCAAACAGGAATGACCCGCCCTTTAATTTTAGTTGAGGATGTCAGAGTCGGGGTTCCCTATAAATATCCGTGGCTTAGGCTGGGGGTGTGGGGAGAACGCTGTCTCCAAAATGAAAGGGCAGAGAAAACATGGAGCTGCTCCAGTGAGGGAGAAACGTCTATAATTAATGTAGTGGGAAAATTACACGTTTATATAGCCCCCCCAAACACAATAGCAGACATCCATTTCCTGCAGGGCTGTGGACGCTTGCCAGCCCGCAAATAAATCACAAAAACACAAAGCCAACAAGGAGGAAAAGAAAGGCGAATTATCACATAGGATGCAGCAGCCTTTTGTACCAGGAAAATAATCAGTGTCTCCACCAGACATCTATTGTTTATCAATAACATTCTCTAACAATCCTGCCATTTGAGTCTCAACTGGGAAGTGATGTTCAAACTGAATGATGAAGGTCTCCTTGGATTTTGCAAGCTCCAAATGCACAACAAGGTGGTAACTTGGGAGATGTACTGACATGCTCCAGAAGCATTTGTGGGACCAAAACCAAAAAAACACAGCAAACCTGATATTAAATAGACCTTTGCATGGATAAAAAATGGAATAAAACCCAAACTCCCCACTTTGCTCCAGGAAGAGGATGCCTGGTGTGCAGGGAGGGAGGCACTCAATGGCCTGGCAGCACCTCCAGAGGAACCATGTGCAGTGATGCTGGAGATGAAAACTAAGGGAACAAACAGTTTTAGTGAGAACTAGCAGTCCTACTCCCTGCCTTCGTCTTTCCCCATAGAGGTTTAATGACACAAGCTCCAGCTTCACAGCACATTCAAGTCAATGAGAGCCTCTCCATTGACTTTTAGCTGCCTTCGGCTCAAGCACTGTGATCCTGACACCAGTTTTATGAGTTCTCCTGTGGCTTATGAAGTTGGGCTTTATCAGCAACAGTAGACTGGAGGAGGAGGCCTATTAGTGGGTTTCAGAAGGGCAGTTCCTGTTTTCGTCTTAGCCTGGGGCTGTGTTGAATGAATTATGGGCATTTGCCACGATTTCCAGAATATATTTTGGCTACAGCAACACTGGCGAGTGTGTGAGCACTCCCAAGTTTGGGTTTTTTTTTTTTCTTGCTTTTGTGCAAGATCCATGAGAGGATCCCCAAAATGTTTTACCGAAGCAAGCTTTACATTAAGTTCTTCAGGTGGCACCCAAACTTTTCCTCTGCTGCTCACACAGATGGTTCTGCACCACCTCTTTACATGCTAGAGGAGCACTCAAGTGAGATGTCTTGGGCTGAGGTTGGTTTATCTGACTGAGCACCCTTATCTCACTGCCTTGCCACCAGACCTCCAAAAGGACCAGAGGTCTCCCATGACCTGGAACAGCTAAGATGCAATTCCTCTCCCAGTCCAGGCTCACCAAACCCAAATCTTCACACTACCTGCACTTTATCCTCCCATCCCTGGGAGGCACGGAGGGAAACACAGCTGACACTTAGCAATGTCAGGGGATCAAGCAAAATGCTTCACCACATCTCAGGCACTTAATCTTCTCCTTTCTTTCCTTGGATTGCTAAAAAAACCCCAAACATGTATATATTGACACACACACAAAAGTGAAACACTTGTTTAGGAGAAAATAACGTTTCTCTTGTGATTACTGGCTGCCATTCAGGAGGCAGGGAGAACAGCAGCCATTTATGTCTGCCTGTTCCTCAGCGATTTGTGCTTTTGTGTTTTGAACGACGTACGTAATTCTGATAAAGGTATTAGTGTATATCTTGGACTGAATAATAAATTATTAAACGCAAAGCCCTCTATTTACATACTTTAATGCTGAGAACTTAAATGCAAAACACTAAAGACATTCAAACACTCAAGGTCCCCATAGCAGCTCTCTCCACACTGCACAAATGAAGTACCCAAACTGACTTGGCTGTATTTATGGAGTGCACATTTCAGGGACGAGGGCAGGGCCTAGGGCAGGAATGGATGGTTTTTGGCTGGCTGTTTCTCAGCACTTTGCTCAAAGCTGTCTTGAACCCATCCTGCAGTGGCTCCTGCAGCAATATCCTCTGAACTGGGCACATCGGAAGCTCCCTCTTGAGCTCATTATGACTAAGTGGCGCACAGGTACAGGTAAGCACATTTGGGATAAACACATCTGGAAGCAGCTTGCCAGCTACAAAGAAATGGTTATTAACACACTTTTCAGGGTAAAAATGGAGCAAAACTAAAACATGGCAAGCACGGTTTAGAGTTTTCATGTGGGGAGGAAGGGTAGCCATCCTCAAACCAGGGCACTCAAAGCAGCTTTGACTTTTTTCAAACAGCAGACTTTTAAAATTTAATTTGTGTTTCCATTTTCTTTTAACCGATACTACTCTTATTCTGGCTTTGGCTTGTTGAAAACCATCATTTCTGAACTAGAACTGAGATTTCCACAGCACCAAGCCCTCCCTTGCTCTCTCCCCTGCAATCAAGGGGGTTTCAGAGGGGCTTGGCAGGACACAGCTCACTGCAGGCTACATCAACACTTGAGACCACCTATGTTACCTTTCTGAAAAGGTCCTGACTGCTGCCCAACTCAACTCATCCAGCAGATGTGCTGGGCCACAGCTGGAGGTGAGTGAGCCAATGCTGTGTCTTCTGCAGTGACATCTGCCAGCACCAGCGCTCCTGCTTCTCAGCAGCCCTCGGCATCCACCCTGCAATGAGGAGACCAGCAAAGGCACCCAGAGCCTCCTTTCTGCCCACAAATATGGCTTGCTCACCCCTAGTTGTGCATCTCCAACACCCCACACATGTCCCAGGTGGAATACGGCTGGGGAACCTGCACCACCCCAGGGACACGGTGGTCTTGGGGGGCTTCAAATGTCTGCAAGGATTTCACCATTCCTGCCCAGGCTGAGCCTGCTGAGTTCAGAGCAGTGCTGAGCTCCAGCTTGGAAATCTGCAGCCTGGCACGCACACCTACAGAGTCAGAAAAAAAAAAAAAAAGAAAGCATCTTTTTATCTTTTTCCCTTCACTTCTATAAACAGGAAGAGAAAAAGAACTACAAAAAATTGGTTTAGGCTAATCCTAAAATGAAAGTTCATTTTCTTTAACTAGATTTCAAAACCAAAGTCTCTGTTTGACCTGAAATGTTTAATTTGACCTAAAATCTTTTGCTTTGCTTTTGGTTTCTTGGATACTTTAAGGAAATGTGCCAATTTAAAAATCAAACAATGGCTTAACTTCTGGGATTTTTTTTTTTTTTTTTCCCCAGCCTCCAGTAATTTGTTTTCCTTTTTTTTTTTTCTAGCACAGTGAGTCTAGCCAATAAAAGCCATAGGACACTGTCCAGGCTGTGTATGTGTCACTTTATGTAGTGAGAAGACCAGACCTGGGAGACGAAGGGCCATACCACAGTGCAAGATGGGACACCTGCCTTTGGGTGCATCCCCCAACTAAAACCTCAGCTCAGGCTGTTTACTCAGTTTTTGACAAGAGAGCAGGTTTCTTAGTTTTAAGATCTGCCAGGGCAAGGGTAGAAACAACCATTTCACATCATGCTGAGTGCCCTTCAGTTGTAAAACAACTCCTTTTAACCTCATTTAAGAACAATACCACCAGTTGCACTCTGTCTTCCTTTGCTTTCCCAGTTTGTCCACTTGGAAATCAATTATGGCCTCATAAAAATGTATAAGGCTACTACTAACCTTTAACTGATACAGTAAAAAATAGGTATGGGGTACATACGGAAAGTAACTACTCTGCATAGGGCACTGAGTACTTTATAAACCTGAATAACTCTACCATGCGAGTGTCTTTGCTTTTGCCACTACACAAAGCCAGGATCAAATCACCAGAAAGCGAGACATACAAGAAGATGCATTCAAACCAGGGACACTTCACACTGCCATGCAGAAAAAAAACCAACCCAACCTCTTATTTTTCCTTCCAACTAAGCACCCCCCTGAGGTGCTTTGTCCTCCATCACACGGCATCCCAGCCACCGTGACTGAAAACAGGAGAGTTAAAGATGTAAAAAGGAAGTCTGGAACCTGTAGCAGCTCAAAATGCAAAGCACAAGTGCAGGCAAGACTCATACTCACGTTTCAGCTGCTTGTGGGACATTCCAAAGGCCCCTGGGTACCACCTAGCCATCTGCAAGCGGAGGCTGTGCATCCCCTGCAAGGTCCTTAAAGCAACATACCAGTCCCACGCAAGCACCTTAAAAAAGAAGCTTTTCACTCAGGGTATCTGCTACCTTATAAAACCTCACTCGCATCCACTTAGCCTGACCAAAAACATGTTTCTAGCTAGAGGTTCAGCCCAGTTAGGAGACCAAGTAGGATGCATCATTTCGCACCTCTCTGCAGACTCCCCAGGGCTGGCAGCGGAAATTTGCTATGCGAGATGATTTTCTCTTGCTAACTGCTCCAAAGCTCCCAGAAAGCACCAGCCTCACCCTGTCATCACCAGCTCTAACTGTGCCCTTGTCTGTGGTGGTGCACAGAAATAAAAATTGCTCATTTTCTTTTCCTTCCACACTAAGGTTTTCCTCAGTCCAGTCCCTTTGAACTCCAGGGACTTCTCTCCAAGGAGAAACTGCTTTTTGATTTTCATCAAGATATTAAAGACAGCAGGGAGCTGCAGGACACAAGGACAAGAACAGAGCAGGCTACTTTTCCCATGTGTTTGGGGAGTAAACAGAGTGAAACACAAACAAGAGTTGGGACAGAACTAAGTCCTTTGCAGATATACATCAAATTGATTTAACTTGAAAGCAGAGCACTTAGGACAAATTAAAAGAGTCACAACATCATGCTGTTTTCTAGATAAAAAGTCTTTGGTGATTTTAAGCTGTTCTTCCAGTAGTTTCTGTACCATTGCGTTTAGCTGCCCACTTTGAATTTTCAACCAGTTCCAAAGGCAACCCAAGTCCCACGATGGATTTGCAAGGCTGCCACCAGGCTTGTCTTCTCCTTCGAGCACATCGCGAAGGAGTAAGTGACCTTGTGTCTTCCCATGCTGCTGGGGAGGCAATTTTCAGATGACAGCCCTGTTAGGAAACCACATTTCATGACGGGCAGAAGACGAGCTGGCAGAAGCCATTTGGAAATCAGGGGACCGCACAGCTCATTTAAAAAGAGCACTCACATGTCTGGGTTTGAGGCAGGTGACAATAAGAAGCAGTCATAAATGAACAACGGTCTGCGTTCACAGAAAATGTCTCATCTCGGCCATGTTCCAGGCACACTGCCAACAGGGATGCATTAGTTACCATTGTAAAAACTGCTCCATTTCACACACAAAAAAATTAAATATTCCCGTGGCCAAATGGAAAGAGTGGGTGATGCCTGGGTAGGAAATGGATGCAAGTGTCCCAGCCTGGACAACTAAAAGTGCCTCCAGCTTTCTAGATGTGAATAGGTCGTTTTCCATCTCTTGCTATACCATTAAGTGATTGCCTGTGCTCCGCTGGGCTGTGGTTCCTACCAGGCACTCAGAGACCTAACATTTAGCAGCAAAAGCAATTATAATACAGCAGTACTCTCTAGGAGACCTGAACCATGCAGTCACAACAGTCCTGACCCACAGAGTAGAGGCCAAGGTTATTTTTTCAGGCTTGATTAACAGCAAATGGCACCTAACTCACAGTGATCTTGCTGGCATCACCAGCCTTACCCACAGAACAGAGTCCCTCTCTGATAAAACTGCTGGGCAGTAATGGCATTTCTTAAGGGACAAGGCTAGTGGCAGGCATGTGGGACATTCCTGATGTGGTGCATTTATCAGACACTGGGAGACATAAGCATAAATGCTCTCTTCACTTGGTGCTTGCAGAAGTAAAAGCAAATGATCCCTGATGGCAAGATCCAAGGAGACACAGATGTAAATAAGAAGAGACTCCCACAATATCCTAGAGGACAAGGGCTTGACTTTAGCAGTTGCTGCTTGATCTGGAACAGCCTGGTGTCCAGCAGCACTTAAGATTTCACTTGCTAGAGGAGGCTTCCTGGAGAAGCCTGTGTGTTAGCGTATCTACTTCATCTCCCACGCTACATTTTCCTTTCAGCCCCTTCCAGCATCCCAGACATCAGCTCATCATTTTCTCACCATTACTTGCCCACCATTATTACTAAGAAATAGCTGTATGACTGTATACATCCAGCTGTAGCTCCAGCTGACATGAGTTTTAAAATGTTCTTAAACCCAAGCACAATAAAGGGCTTATAGCTCACCATACATCTACTTTAGACTGAAATTTCCCTTCATTTAAGACTTCTCTAATTATCCTTAATTAAAAAAAAAAAAGAAAAACATTTATCCCCTTTCGTAGCTTGCTCATGTATTTTGCTAGCTTCCTGGTTGTAGCCTGTGCTCAGTGATAATGACTCAACATGAAAGCTTCAGCGTGTTACGAGAGCAGACTTTGGTCACTGGAATTTTTAGCCTATGTCTGACACAAGGCTTTTGGGGGCAGAGGATTTGTTTTGTCTGAGACCATCGCCCTAAATACTTCCTACTCCTCTCAATTTTCCCAGACATTAAGTGATCCCGGAGGGCATTTCACATTCCCTCCAACTTAACTGCAGTAGAGTCCGAAACTTGCATTGCCTCTTCCAGCACCTAATAGACTCTCATGAGAACAACAGCTTTTTGTGTGCGGTTACTTTCTGTATCTGAAGGATACTCCTGAACTTTAGCCTGACTTTTGCTTTTGGCTTCTCTCCTTAGGACTTTGATCCAAGAAACCCTCTCAACATGTTCCATTTGCTCAGCTGGGGAATTCAGCACTGCAGTATCTTGCATTGCAGATTATTTTTAGAGATGATCAAATCAAGACAGATAAAATAAGAAACAAGCGGAATCTTTGCTAGAGCTGACTGCAGAATGCTGTGACTTACCAGCCTTTGGTCTCAGGGCCAGAGTGGAACTCCTGATCCAAGAAAGAGGAAGACATATTCCTGATGGACCTGATTCAGAGTGGGACCTTGAACTCAGCTGCCTGTGGGTGACACTATCAAATTAGTCTGGTATCTTGCTTTCTGAGTACTTTCCTACTACAAGACACAATACTACCTACTGGAACAAGCAGCTTTGACATGGGCAAGCCTCCTGTCATTATCTAGCTGTCCATAACCTTTCTTGGACAGCAAGAGCACACCTTCATGTACAAGCAGCCGAACAGGCCAAGGATGCATCAAGAGAACTTGACGGCTCAGTTGTGCACCCAGTGAGCAGCACAGTTAGTTTTAGGACAAAAAGGAGAGATCACCATAGGTCAACACAGTTGTCTGCATGCCAAAGTACCCAAATCAAATCCAAATTTCATTTTGAAGTCAAGGAAACATCATCCTTAGCTGTGAAGGACATCCTAAACAACGGTGGCCAGCAAGACTGGTGACGTGCTGCCAAATTTCACTTAAGCCCTTTAATAAATAATTATAAGATCTTTCATAAAGTCAGCTGGGCCATCTAACCACAGCACTCATCATCTAGCACTTCATTGGAAAGAAAAGAATAGCAGAAAACAGTGAGACATACCTCTCCCTGTCATATGGCAAGACTTAAGAAAACTGTTTTGGGGGAAATTCCAGAG